>NC_080386.1:1547500-1890000 GCF_014773155.1 Arachis stenosperma
TTGTCCAAGAATGCAGCAATAATCAATGCAACACTTGGTGAAGAGAAGAATATAGTATTAAGGAAATCATTAAACTGAAAAAAAAAAAAAAAACAAAAGGAATAAGAATTAGTAACATTTCTCATAAAGAATGACATGCTTTTAGGTTGTGTCAAGCACAAGCCATCACAAATAGAAGCATAAGATGCATAGCTAGAACAGAAATCTCCATGACAGTATATAGTTCATGTCAATAGATCACCATGATAGCACTTAGTTAATGTTTTGAGAAGACAACTTTCAAATTTTCAAGTCTCTGGACAATTTTTAATATAATAATATGGATGGAAAAACAGACTCACCCATCTAGCCTTTGTATGAGTAGGTCCATGAAGGGCCTTGGCAGTGTATTCTCTGAAATACTCAGGAATGGAAAGTCCTAAGAAAAGGGCAACACCAGTAATAAAGAGGTTCCTCAATGAGTTCATGTTAGTGAACTGCAGAAATGATAGTCCCACAGAAGCTGAAACATACAAAGAGCAATTGTCATCAAAAGATAGACGAATGAAGCATAGATAGGCTCCAATGAAATCGAAGGTGAAATGAATTAAACGGTTATAGCTTATACTCACCTACAAGACCAAATAGAATGCAGTGTGCAGCTGCAAAAATAGGTAAGGGTATTGATGCAAAGAAAGCTCCAAATTTTCCTGAAGAGGTATATTGTGCTTTGTAAGTAAAAATCATGAAATAAACTGTCAAAGTAAATTTAGTTAAGACTAATGTTGCCCCACAGTTTACTACTCACCTAACATTGAGAAGAATATCATAAAGCCCGCTGAAATTTGAATGACCCTTCGACTTCCAACGCGAGTGCTTCCAAGGAGTCCCACATTCTCTCTGTCATGATCCTAGGAGAATCAAATTTGTGTCCTATATAATAGTGAAACTGGAAACTAGGAACATGAAGAATTGCACTTACACAGAAACTGATGAACCAGTTGCTGTTCCAAAAAGTCCATTTAGCAGTATTCCAATTCCCTGCCAGCCAATACCACGGCTTAGAACATGTGAAGGAGGTGGTGTTGCACTTGCCAGTCTTGATGCACCTTTGTATGCCCCAGTTGACTGTGAAAGGTTTTTCCTAATTTAGTTAGTCAACTATGAAGCTCAAGTATTGATACAGAATATGAACATGATATTAGAAATTCCAAGACACCATAAAGCTTTAGTAGAACATAAATCACAAACTTTAACTACAAATGAGGAACACGAATTGAAGTATTAGTATAAATTGTTAGAATCGAATTTCAGTATGAACTGTCATCTTTAAATACAATACCTCAATTAAGGAGACTAAAACTGCAGCTGTCATTGCAAAAGCATGACCAACATTGAATGTAGGAGCACCCCACTCAAGAGGGTATGGGATCTTTATCCTGCAAGAAACAATGTTCAAGAGTTAATGGCAATTGCTCATCAAGCTTCTCATTGCAACTAATTTCAAATGTGGGAGAGATGTTTTATGCACTAACCATGGAGCAGAAGAAATAAGATTGGCTCTGTCTGTTCTGCAATTATGTTGGGTTAGTTCCGGGCGGTGTTTGTATGCTCCACTTGCTGTTAAGAGATGTGCATATGCCCAAATGATGGTGGTTGATATAAGTAGTGCAAACCTCTCTAGTATTGGTATTTGTCTTGTATGGAAGCTTTTCAAGTACTGCATAATGAAAATATTGTAACACAATTATTATTCATGTCATAGGGGTTCGGCTATATTTTTATGTTGGTTGCCGAAGACCTAACACAACCTTCCTCCTTTATCCGGGCTTGGGACCGGCTATGTACCGCAAGTGTAACATAGGCGGAGTTTTTGTAACACAAATATTGTAACACAATTATTATACTTTACCAAATTCGAATGTATAGAAAATACTCTACATTGACATAATGAAGTTGAATTTGAGTAGTACCTGAGAGAAGGCTACAAACAGAACTAACATGGGAATTCCAATCTCAACACAATGTCCAACCTGAAAGAAGATTCAAAACAACAAACAATGTTAGACAGAAAGAGAGAGTCTTAAATTTCTTGTATAGTCAGATAACAAGTACTGTTGACACATGAGTTATTGTTTTATATATATATATACCACAGGGAAACCTCGGTCAAATAATCCAAAACCAACTAATGCAATCACTGGAGCCATTCCAAGTGGACTGAAAAACCTGAAAGAAAAGGGGAAGGATAATACAGTAATGATATCAAAGCTTCATTCTTCAAATGCAAGAATATCTATTCATTTCAAATAGAAGAATTTTTACCTACCTAGAACAAATGGCCCATAATTGGCTAAAACCCAAAATAATTTGTATACTTGATGCTACTATCATTGCACCTTGGACTGCTCTCATTGTGTTAAGAAATCTCTGGAAATCAATGAAAGAGCGTTAATTTATGCAGACATGGAGCATAGACATGATAAATTCAAGGCAAATTTCAAATTTGAATGCTTAAACTCACATTTTAAAGGAACTAAGATATAATTTCAACATAATAAATAGGACCATCAACTTATAAATGAACTTAAGGGAAAAACATTATGACCAAAGAGTAGAGAAATGTACAAACCAAATGAGGGTCCTGTATCTTCATAAGTGATGAATCATGGATTATAGATATAATGGGGACCATGTATGCATAAGATCCTCCTACCACTGTTGGTAACCGGGTTCCAAAGAGTGTCTGTAGCAATGTATTAATCCCTTCAACAAAAAGCAGTGTCTGAATCACCCTAACTTTATCATCCTGAACCGTTGTATGAAACATCAATTCCCCCATTTAGGCCAATGCAGACGAAAAATAAGCCAAGGTAATTTCATTTTCAGTCTATACAAAATTTTCTCTTCTGTGGGGCCCAACCAGCTCAATGAGTCAATTTTGATTTAGCAAATGATGACAAAATCCAAATATATAATTTCAATACAATCAAAAGCTGGACAAAAAAGAAAGAAAAAACTTTACTTCCTAGGGATTTCCTGATATCAAATAATATCATCAGAAATTCAGAATAAGAAAAGCCTGTAAAGCATATTTAATGCATATTTTAAAAGTATTTATAACTATTCATTCGGTTTTTTTAACTAATATAGACCTTTTTAACATTAAAAATGAGAAAGAGTAGTTGTAAGTGCAACTGAAGCAGGGAAAAAATGTGCCCAAGCACACAAGAAGTTCTCAGAAGAAATACAAAAAATGAAGTTTTGAAGATGCAGAAAGAAAAAAGAGTTGGAAGCATGGAATGGCTTACATCACTTCCTCCCATCAGAGGCACAAGGAATGAAGGAATCATGACAGCAGTTCCTAAAGCCAGAATATAATGCTGGAAACCAAGAGCTATTGACTCCACTGTTAACAGTTTAGAAGCAAATATATGACTGTCACGGAAAACCAAAATGGTCACAGAAACTGAAACTGAAAATGTAGTTGAGGAAAGGTGAAAGCTTTGCATACCCCAAGATGGGTTTGAGTCTATACAGTACTCCAAGCCTTGAAGCTGGTCCATTGGTGGGTGGTTTATCTCTTCTGGCTTAGAAGCTTCCATGATCTCTGACACAGCTTGTAACTCTTCTCTTCCTCAAAAACCTTGTTGCTAATGATGGATAAAAAAGAACAGCTTGAGAGAGAGAGACAGAGAACTAGATGAAAATGTGAGAGAACTGAGGGAGTGGAAGAGAATGCAGTAGTGTAGTAGAGTCAATGTATGAACTATGAAGTTGAATAGCAGAAAGAAAAGAGACTAGATATATATATATATATATATATATATATATATATATATATATATATATATATATATATAGAGAGAGAGAGAGAGAGAGAGAGAGATGAGACAGAGAAAAGAGAGAGAATGCGCAGTTGAAGTCTTGAAGAGACACACAGAGTAGTTAGTGAGAACTGAGAACACAGCAACTGAGTAACAAGAGAAATTGCACTGTCTTCAACACTTCAATACATCACTTTACTTTTGATTTTTATATTAATAGTTAATAATTAATAGAATAAATGATCATTTGTATCATAAAAGATAAAAACTCTGATATATGTATTCACGTTACATCGAAACTAAATTTGTACCTACACAAGATGTTTCTATGCGACAAAAGTACTCTACATGGCACTCCAATCCTCCAAAAGACAGGATACTTTTGTCACACGAAAGGCATCTTGTGTGAGTACAAATTTAGTTTCGATTTAGCGTGGACACATATGTCAACATTTTTATCTTTGTACAAATAGTCATTTATTCATAATTAATAAAAAAAAAACTAAATTACTGGCCTTTTATACGCACGCACGTACGTTTTGGTATCTTACACCGAATTGATTTATTCTTCTTTACCATTGATCTAGTGATAAAGACAACAGTAAAGACTGAGCTTTTTTTTTTTTTTTTGTAAACAAAGTGTGTTTTATTTCAATATAGAAAACACAAATATGGAGTTATGCTTTGTGTTATCTAATAATGTTTTGTGGTCGAGGAAAACAATCCACAAAATCTGGAGTTATGCTTTGTGATAATAAGGCCTTGAAGCTTGTCATATTCTTATTATTTTATTTAAATATATGTAATGCTGTGCACTTAAATTATTAAAACGCTAAGCATGTTAAAGGAAGTTAAAAATACAAATAAAATTAAATCAACAAACTTTTGTTAGAGAATATCCAAAGCACTTTAATTTGTCTGCATTGACATGTACCTTTAAATAAATATTTGAGAAAAGGGTAAATAAATTTTTGACTTTTTGATTTGTAGATATTTAAGTTTTCGAGAATTTGAAAATACATTTAAATTTTTGACTTTTTCAAAATCTAGACATACTGATCTTTTATGTTCATTTTGGTCAGATTTAATGAAAAAATCATATATGACTCCCGTTGTATTGACCTGGTTGATACGGATGCACATGAGAGAATTTTTAAAATTGAACAAATTAGACTCAGAAATCGATATGTCCAAATTTTAAAGAGGTAAAAAATTAAATGTATTTTTAAATTTTCAGAAACTTAAATATTCGTATACCAAAAAGTCAAGAATTGATTTGTCATTTTCTTTAAATATTTATAGAGGAAATTTTGATTGATGAAGAGAGGTAGCAAGTGACATTTCTTTTCTCAAGAACTATGATGTGTTTGCATCCCTCATCATGAAAAAGGTAATAGACCTAGTAAGCCATCTTTATGGAGGGAAAGATGATGCATCCTATGTTATCTATCTCTAGAGGCTTCATTTCCTTAGTATATGTATATCCCGTTAACAACCAAGAAATCATTACTAAGTCATAAAAGGAACAACCTTAGTGCTAGCTTTGTGACAATAATATTAATTAAGAAAAGAAATGTCAGATTCTATTATTTTAGATGAAGAGAAACACTTTTTTTCTTTTTCTTTCCTTTTTCATGTAACTTTCTATGAATGGGCCTGGCTAAATTAGTGAAAAGAAGCAAGAAAATGATGATTCTGAGGAGTTTATATATGTGAATGCTGACCAAAAGTGTTTGATGGTTGAATTGAATGGAAGCCGAAGTTGCCGGATAATATCACGGGTAAAAAACCCAAATGAGCCAAGGAGAGCTCAAAATTACCTAATTCAGCCAAATGAAAAATCAATACGTGAATCAACCAGGACGAGTTATTATATAATTCGAATCAATATGATTCGAATTTGATTTGAATGTAATTCGAATTGATATGATTCGAATTACTAGGAAGCCAACAATCGAATGAAGTTCGAAACAACTTGTTTCGAATTACACCATAATAATTCGAATTTACTTAATTCGAATTACTATGAAAGCACATTGTTTAGTAATTCGAATCAACTTGATTCGAATTACTAGGTTAGGTTGTGACATTAGATAATTCGAAACATATAGATTCGAATTATATATATATAGTGCGAGCCAGGTCTCTATATATATGCTGTGAACTGATGTTGCTCTCAACAAAGAGCTGAGATGGCTAGTGAGGAGAGTTTCCTAGTTCTGGTACATTACAGAGGGTCGATTAAGAGAAAAACTCGGTCCGGCGTGAAGTTCACTGATAAGGATCCCCTGTGTATTATCGTGACGCCGACAACCACGTACGATGTACTTGTTAGCTCTGTGCTGGAGAAGCTGGGTGTTGAAGGCGTTAAACGGGTCAAGAAGTTTTTCTACCGCATTCCAACAGCGGTGCTCCATGACACCGTGAAGTTTGATTGTTTCACAATCGGTAGTGACGAGGACTTGCAGGTTATGTTTCTTTCTCGTAGGCAGTTTCCCGAGGTAAGGACACCAGAGCTGTTGGCAAAGTTGGTTGATGTGGTATCTAGCTCGGGTGGTTCGAACCGGAATGCCACTACTATAGCCGCGGTTGCCGGCTCGAGCTCGAGACCTGCTGTTGCTTCATCCTCTGCTCCTGTGTATGAGCCACCGATGCAGCCTGTTGCGTCCCCTTCGTTTGCCGTTGATCTGAGCGGCAATGTTGGAGAGGAGGTTCGGTACGGGGAACATATTCCCACCGAGGTACATTGTCCCACACCGGCTGGTGTTGGTGATGGTTTGTTTGATGATCTAGATGACGAGGACGTGGAGCCGGATATGATCGCTGATGAAAGCGGCGATGATGTTGGAACTACTGTTCCGACAAGGGCTATAGGTGGATCTAGTTCTGGCACACAGCAGTATCCACCCCATTTTTCCTCATTGGACCTGGATGCCATGCGGCAAGAGGACAATGATCTGCAGGCCTCAGGATTTGGTGCTAGAGATACCGAGGGGTCTGCCGGTATGAACGAGTTCCAGGTTGGCCAACAATTTCAAGATAAAGATGAGGCGCTGTTGAGTGTGAAGACGTACAGTATCCGCCGAAGGGTCCAGTACAAGGTCGTTGAGTCTGACTACCGCAGGTATGTGGGAAAGTGTTCTGAGTTTGGGAATGGGTGCACATGGCTAATTCGGTTGAGTCTCCGACAGCGGAAGGGTATCTGGGAAGTGAAGCGATACAACGGACCGCATACATGTCTTGCCAGCTCCATCTCCAGCGACCATAGGAGTCTGGACTACCATGTCATATCCACCTTCGTTATGCCGATGGTTAGGGCTGATGCAGGTGTGAACATCAAGGTGCTCCAAAATGCCACGGCCGCACACTTTGGGTTCAGGCCTACGTACAGGAGGGTATGGATGGCGAAGCAGAAGGCCGTTGCCGTGATATATGGGGACTGGGACGAGTCGTACAATGAGCTCCCTAGGTGGGTTTTAGGAGTGCAGCTGACGATGCCTGGCACTGTAGCCGTCCTCAGGACTTGCCCTGTTCGAGTTGGGGGACAGGTTGACGATTCTCAGGTTTATTTTCATAGGCTGTTCTGGACTTTCCCCCCATGTATCCAGGCATTCCGTCATTGCAAGCCTTTGGTGAGTATTGATGGCACCCATTTATATGGGAAGTATGGGGGAACACTGCTAGTCGCCATTGCACAAGACGGAAACTCGAACATCCTCCCCGTGGCATTTGCACTAGTTGAGGGTGAGAATGCTGAGTCATGGTCTTTCTTTCTTTCCCACCTCCGTGAGCACGTGACACCTCAGCCGGGTCTGTTAGTTATTTCAGATAGGCATAACGGCATAAAGGCAGCCCTCGAGGCTCCGGATGGGGGATGGCTACCGCCTGCTGCGTACCGGGCGTTCTGCATTCGACACGTTGCAGCGAATTTTGCCTTGACGTTCAAGGGAAAAGATGCCCGGAGGCTTCTTGTTAACGCCGCATATGCCAAGACCGAGGTGGAGTTTGACTACTGGTTTGACATTCTGCGCTCTGAGAATCCGGCAATGTGTGACTGGGCGAACCGAATCGAGTATTCGTTGTGGACACAGCACTGTGATGAGGGTCGGAGATTCGGGCACATGACGACCAATATTTCGGAGTGTGTCAACTCAATCCTGAAGGGGGTTAGAAACCTCCCTGTTTGCTCCCTGGTAAAGGCCACATACGGAAGGCTTGCTGAGCTATTTGTGCGTAAGGGGAGGGAGGCCGAGGCTCAGATGGGTACTGGACAACAATTCAGTCAATACCTAGTAAAGTGTATCGAGGCCAACCTGAGAACAGCCAGGCATTTCACGGTGACTGTTTACGACAGGGATAACTCGGAGTACACCGTTGCTGAGACGACTCCGACAGGCTCATTCTCTCTTGGTACGTACAGGGTCTCATTAGGGTCTAAGACTTGTGATTGTGGATACTTCCAAGCACTTCATTTTCCCTGTCCGCATGCATTGGCATGCTGTGCTTATTCACGGCTTACATGGCAGCCTTACGTCCACGAGGTATATCGGCTTAGCTCCGTTTTCGGTGTCTATCAGATGGGATTTGCCCCTCCCATTCCGGAGGGTTTCTGGCCACCTTATGCCGGGCCTACCGTTATACCGGATCCGAGTATGAGGCGTGCGAGGGAGGGTCGTCCTAGATCCACAAGAATTCGAACCAACATGGATGAAGGAGATCCGAACCGGCCAAAGAGATGTGGCCTCTGCAGGCAGCCAGGTCACACCAGGCGTAGTTGTCCACAGGCCGCAGGCCCAAGCGGGACTGCTAGAAATCAGTAGGCGATTTGCTATGTATGTGTTTCTTTCTTATTGTAGTAGCACTTGTCCTCTATTTGTTTAGAACTTTTAATGTATTACAACTTGTATGGAACAACTTTGTTTCGTTTGTGTAATGAAACTTGTTATTTGTACCAAATATTTCTGTTTAATGTCTTTTATATCATTGAAATTTATAACTAGAACAAACAACATTATATCATGGTAATAGGATAACGAATAACATAACATGAAACTATAAATCATAACAGAAAAGTAGAATACATCTTATTAAATGAGACTACATAACATAAATTCAAATAACATAATAAGAAAGTACATACCATAACAACGATAACAAACCAACAAAGTGCATAATATAAATATGACAACAAGAAATACACCACTATCCATGAATCATCTAAACAGGTGCGATCCAGTGCCGCAACGGCGTGGCACCCGTGTCCGGTAGCCCCTACGAATAAGTGGCTCCTCATCCTCAATGGACTCGTCGCTGTCATCCGGAACTGGCTGTCTCGGGGTCGTAGGCGGTACATGGACAGGTCTGGATGAGGACGGGCCGGCAACCGAGTGTGATCCAATAGTCTGCGCCGATGCTGGGGTCCCACCCAGGGCAAAAGGATGCGCAGGAGCTACCGTGGCAGGCTCATTCAGATCAACGTCCAGTGGTGCCTGTGTCCCTGACGTATGTACCCGTCCGGCTGCAGCCTCATCCTCCTGCATGATGGTCCGGATATCCTCAAGGAAATATGGTCCACCAAACTCGTGCACAATGCCATCACTAGCAAGTAAGTCTCCAAACATCGAGGCAGGACTCACCCATGGAGTACTATCCTGAAGGGTATGATCATCACCGGGAACACCTACGAAGTAATCTCCAAGACCTCCACCACCAACCCCAGCATCAGCGTGACTCGTGGGATCTCCCATACCGGCTCCAGGGGACCCACCATCATGCCCGCCCTGATGCGCCCTAGCAACTCCCGCAACATGACCACCCCCAGGCATCTGGGCACCATGTCTAACAGCACCCACCCTCCTCCTGCCTCCACGACCACGACCTCTCCCCACACCCCTAACTGGGTCGTCTCCGGCATCCATAGCCTGATCTACCCAGTTCCACTCACGCTGGCTACGACGTGTCCCAACTCGTGCTCTCCTCTCAATGCGACGTCTGTCAGGAACATCTTCTACCCGGTCCATGTCTGGAAGTCGGCCTGCACCCCTCTGCGTCGCCTCATCTGGAATAGGAACACCTCTCGGATCCCCCAATAACATCTCCGGCGATAAAAACCTCTTCCCGTGCTGGTACCACCATGTCAAGAACTCATGTGACGGTCCAGGGTCGGACACGATGTCAAACTGTAGAATATAATCAGCACGCTCCTGCCAGTAAAGATGCCACTCGGGGTACTGTGCCGGGAACCAGCGGTCACCTCCTCTCCCGTCCTTCGACATCAGGAAGTCGATGTTCAGGGCGGGAGACGGTATGGGCTGAACGCCGCCAAACTGAGGTAAAACTCTATCAACCTGATGCCACTCGACAACCGCAAAATAAATCAGGGACGTCCTGCATCGCCACAACATCGTATGCCGAGGCTCCAACACCTCAGGATGGACAACCTGGATGACGTCCACTGCGCTATAGGGCATCCATATGAACTGAAAAAATCAAAATCAACTCGTTTGTACTTTCAGTTAAGTGATATAAAGTGAAACACTGACTTGACATACACAGAAGTTCTGCTTACGTACCTGCCGAGGCTGTAACAAGTCGATCTTCATGCGAGCCATCTGTACCCGAGGTCCCTTGTTGCTAATACCAGGGTTGTAACCAGACCATCTGCGTACAAAAAAACAGAAGAATATAGGGCATAATTACAAAATAATAACAAGAAGAATATCTAGTACAAAACAATAACGGTACCTCGAGGCAAGGGGCCAGCTGATCTCATCATACCCAGATGGTCTAAGTGTGGGAAACCTCCAGAAGATCCACGACTGTAATAACTGTAACGGGCCAGCTAACTTAACCACATGTCTGTTGGCGACTCGGCACATGCACCTGTACAGCCATGCTAGTGCCGCCGACGCCCAACTATAGCGACCCATCTCCTCAAGCCGAGCAACATATGGTAGCCATCTGATGTGTATACGATTGCCGGACTTGTCGGCAAACAGCTGCGTACCCAATAACATCATGATGTAGGCCCGGGCAAATCGCCTAACTGTCTCCTCATCTGCCCCATCTGGACACTCCGCGAATGTCTCCTGAAACCAGGTGCAGTTGACTGCGAATTTCTGCACCTGGTTCTCCGGCGGTAAAACACCGAGCAACTCATGGAACCACTGCCAAGCAGGTCTCCCACCCTCAATGTAAAGGTGGAAGTCCGTAAGGCAACCACTAACATAATCTCCGTCGACTGGCAACCCCAGCTGGTATGCGACGTCCTGAAGCGTGATAGTGCACTCTCCGAACGGCATGTGGAAGGTGTGCGTCTCAGGCCGCCACCTCTCGACGAATGCGCTGACTAGGGGCTCGTCTAGTCGGAACCATCTGTCGTTCAGTCTCGCAAGATGGTAAAGTCCCGCCATCTGCAAGTACGGGACATACCTCTCATCAAGACGCATCCCCTGTTGCCGCCTAACACTGGATATGCAACGACGAGGCTGGCCAATACATAAACCGCATAATTAGAACAGATGCACAAACCACTAACATAACGAAAACCATTAACAAAAACCGTTAACAATAAACCGCTAAAACAAAACCATTAACACAAAACCATTAACAAAAACCATCAACAATAAACCGTTAAGAAAATCCATTAACAAAAACCATTAACAATAAACCGCTAAAACAAAACCATTCACAAAAACCATTAACAAAAACCATCAACAATAAACCATTAACAAGAACCATTAACAAAAACCATAAACAAAACCCATTAACAATAAACCGCTAAAACAAAACCATTCACAAAAACCATTAACAAAAACCATCAACAATAAACCATTAACAAAAAGCATTAACAAAAACCATTAACAAAAACCATTAACAATAAACCGCTAAAACAAAACCATTCACAAAAATCATTAACAAAAACCATCAACAATAAACCATTAACAAATACTATTAACAAAAACCATTAACAATAAACCGCTAAAACAAAATCATTAACAAAAACCACTACCCTACACTAATTTCCTAAACCACTATCCAAAAACCATTTACAATAAACCGCTAAAACAAAACCATTAACAAAAACCATTAACAAAAACCATCAACAAAAACCACTAGCCTACACTACTTTCCTAAACCACTATCCTAAACCACTAACAGTAACATAAACCATTATAAAAAACCATTAACAAATACCGTTATCATAAACCGCTTTCATAAACCACTAACCTCGTCGTTGATAACACCGGCGATATGAGCTACTCCATCCAAACGATAAAGCCTTCCCGGATCGTCCCCCATCGACAGATACAGCCGCTCTGGTCAAGCTCGTACTGAACGTTGGTCTTTTTCTCTGGGATTTGGTGGGGTTGGAGAATGAGAAAGTGATTCGAATGAACTTGGCTCGAACTCCTTTTATAGCCGATTCCCTTGTAATTCGAATCAACTTGATTCGAATTACTATGCAAGTCCGTTTTCACCTAATTCGAATCCAATTGATTCGAACTCCTCTAACATGCACTTCTCCTAGTAATTCGAATTAACTTAATTCGAATTCTATAGTTATAATTCGAAACAAGTTGTTTCGAACTTCATTGAATTTTGGCGTTCCTAGTAATTCGAATCATATCAATTCGAATTACATGCAAATCAAATTCGAATCATATTGATTCGAATTATATAGTAATTCGTCCTGGTTGATTCATGTATTGATTTCTCATTTGGCTGATTTAGATAATTTTGAGGTCTCCTTGGCTCATTTCAATTTTTTACCCTAATATCACAAATGAACAAGATTGGAATGTTGAATAGATGTTGATATAAGGATCTTGCATTGAATATGTCATATGGGGTCCCCTACCTAGTAAAATGCTCTGATGCATTAGGTTAAATTTGGTGTATATTACATCAAAATAATATAATTTTTATGATTTTACTTCACTAATTTGTATGGTATCTCTAACATTAAAATGTTTTGTTCTTGGTACATTTTCGTATCACATGGTCAAAGCTGAATCTGACTTTCAGCTTTCCGAAAAAGGTGTTTTTATGGTGTCTAAATTTTGGCTGATTTTTTTTTGTGTGAAAAAAATTTTGGTATTTTTTTTGAAAATGGGATTATTTGGTGTAATTACATATGTGTGAATTTTGTAGAAGAGAAGTCAACATATAAAGGATGTGTTGGACACATGACAGCATTCTGGCCACACGTGAGGAGCATGTTGGACACGTGGCAACATATTAACCAACACGTGGGGGCGTGTTGCATCACGTGGGGACGTGTTGAATGATTTTCACAATATTATAATACATTTTAAATATCAATATTCAACCAAAATACTGTCTCTCTCTCCATATTAAAAATAATTTCTGCTAAATTTTTGACATAAAATTTAAAAATAAAAGAATAAATTTCAATTTTTTCTATTTTTACTTTTAAGTAATTTAAGTACAAAAATGATAGGCAACAAAAAGTTTCCCCCAAACAAAAACAAACAATAAAAGGTGCAATGCAACCGTGATTGATTCCGTGAACTGTTTCCGTATAAGGTCCCACATGCACAGTACAACAAAATGAGGCAATGTTAGGAACCAATGGACAATTTCATGCTTCCACCCAATAACGACAACAAAATGCTTGGTTTCACTAAGCATCATTTAATGTTTTAACTTTTAACCAACATCATTAGTGTTAATCATTATTTTGAAAAAAAAAATATTATTCACTAAACAACTTCACATTATATTTAAGCAAATTCTGTGGTGCCTATAATTTTGGTGCTGAAATTACCGAATTTATGTTTAATAATAAGATTTAAATATTAAAAAATTTATTTATTTTTATATTTTTTAATTTAAATACTAATTTTTATCTTTTTTTAATAAGTTAGACAAATATATATAGACACAATAGCATGCACCTTATATTTAAGGTGGTAAGGTCATATTTAATTATGGTAAAAACACCAGTGTAGGAAGGTGAGTTTCATGAATGAATGAATAGCTGGAGAGCAGAAAGCAAGTGGCACATTTTCAACTGGTCTACACCCCAAGTCCAACCTCGTTTCCCGTAAATTGTATTTACTGTTTATTTATTTATTTGCCCAATTACTGCAACCAATGATTCACTCCAACCACCTCTGAGCTCGGTGCCACCAACACTTTCTAGCTTCTTAATATCGGGTAGCGGTTTTTATTAACAGAACAATATTATGAATTTAACTAACACGTGAATATAACATTGTTTAAGGCAGGCTGAATATTATTACTATCAACCCCCACATTCTATAAAAGAAACACCTGAGTTTGCACTTTTAACGGTATGGAATAATGTTAAGCATAACTTTACTAATATTTTGTAATGACTCCCTCGGAAAACTAAATCCATGCTCCTAAATTAATATTTGGAACTTTGTTATCCTTAACAAACATGTAATATTCATGTTAACAAGAGGCATCATTCTTGGGTGTTGAGATAACATCAACACAGTAGTAACTAGAAAACATACATATCAATTATCAAGTCAATCATAAGTCATAACAACCGAGTTCTTCATTTGTCATACTTTTTCTTCTTCAATACAATAGCCGATAAATTTACTAGTCCAGAATACATTGTTACTTCAAACTAAATTTTACTCAAGTTACAAATACATTCAGCATAGAGACCCACCATAACCCCCAAATGTGAGCCCAAACCTAGAGTCATGTACATATCTAGTACAAAGTTCACGACGAATATGAAAAAACTATTCGAGTAAACTGATGACAAAGGTAGTCACCTAATAAAATTAGGAAGCATTAAACCAATTAATTACTGCATTGCTACATAGATTAAAATTTAAAAAGGCATCAAAGCATGCTTCAGTAAAAAAATTCCTTCCATTCTAAAAAATATACAGTGCCAGTGATCATTGCCAAAGTTGATTAACAGACAAAAATGTTATGCTGAAATATGTTCAACCCACAACTTTTTAGTTATACACAGCCTTAGTAAAATGGATGGTTCACGATCTTATCTCCGACCTTTTTTCAGTAGATCTTTTCACCTCTGCCTCTCGCCGTTTTTGCTGCCTGCCCAACAAAAACACCCGTCACTGTATCAATCACATGTTGTCATCTCTTGTTAGTTTTGTGGATCTCTCTCGTTAGCTTTCATATGTCATCTATTCTAGTCCCCCCTCCTCTCTCCTCTATATGATTGAACAAATGCCAAACTGGAATCAAGATACATAAATACAACGCATAAAATTCAAGGTTGTTTATGTACTTACACAAATAGCATGTACCCACTGCCAGCATTAACAGCAGATAGAATTGCTGCATGAGCCCCAACAGTGGACACAGAATCCTGCCCCACAGAGGGCAGAGGATTTTTTCGATCACCATCCACCTGGAACAAAATCATTCACTAAAAATTTGTTAGCATAATGAGCCAATTAAGAATGTCCCTGACGTTGCAGTTGCAAAGTTTAGATGAACACCTTATCCCATTTTGATTTTTTGTTCTGTCTACCATCCCGATTAATAGAGTCAGCTATAGGTGGCACCAAACCACTTGCAGCCACAGCAGAACCACCTGTGCAAAAACAATATCATAAAAGCACTATAAGATAACATCATAAATATATGAAAAATGACACCTAAGAAAAAGCTTCACTATTGCACAAAACATCTAGGAGCTTTCTGGACCTGCAACAGGCAAGCCGATTCTGGGAGCACCTGCTGCTACAATTCCCGGTTGTGTTCCCCCAGCGATAAATTCCATCTTCTGTGCTTTCTTCTTCTCATGTTCTTTCCTTTCACTTTCACGCCTCATATCAGCCTCTGTTTGTTCATTTAATGCACCGAAAAACAAATAGAAGTTAAAAAATAGAAAAACCAGTATTTGCTGAAAATCAAGAGAAATAAAATAGATGAGATTGGAAAAATATTAAAAACAGATGCTCAGAGATGGAAGCCAAAATATAGACATGCCAAGAACTAAAGCCTAAACCTAGCAAATATTCAGTTTGCCAAGTCAAGACCAAGAAAAATTGACAACCAAAAAAATAATAGAGAAATCTAGAAGGCCTCATATCTTGAAGTTAACATTACATACTTAATCTGATAAAATTATACTTCATCAAGAGTATAATAATTACTATAAAAGGTAGTGCTGCATTGCAGCCCAAAAGATAACCTCTAATGTATTTGTACTGCAAGCAAAACACATTCTGACAGTTAAAAAAGGATTTTAACATCATTAAATACTTTAAACACACTGCCAGCTTGGAATAAACAACCTATTATGGATTTATGGCCTAACACGCAACCCGTCATAACCAACAAATGTAGACAGACATCTACAGACCAAGGTAACCAATAGCAGCAAAATGACCAGATGCGCCAAGGTTTTTAGTAGTGCAGATTTATAGTATTGATAACAAGTAGCTGGTTTTAAGAACTAATGTGTATCAGAGATTATTTACAGGGTATCTACAATCTTGGGTACAGTGCCGCTTTATGATCTGCTATACCATAATACCATCTTTGCGGTTTGTTCACCCAGCTGCATCATGCCACTATCAAAGCTTAACTACTATGGTCCAGACAGTAAAATAGTATGCATGATAAATTTAACAAAATCGTGGAAAAGAGTAAAATGCAGACTAACATGACAAATAACAGTCAGGAAATAAGGAGAGAAGCAGCAGTTACTGACCAATTTCATCATAGAAGTCGCTTGAATCATATCCATGAGGGTCAAATACATCTTTACTGAAGCAAGACCCTATTTGGTCAATTTCTTGATACCTCACTGCATGCAATAAGAAGTCGGGATTTCGATAGTTCTTTCTGTTGCGAACTTCGGCATTAAAACTTTTTCCAGCCTTCTTATACTCCAAGAACTTATTTATTTTTCTCTGCAATCGAAAAAGAATCCATAATTACAGAATTACAGCCAACTTTTAAGGGATAGTACTGAAAAGAGAAGGGGGCATCCACTAGAAAATATTAATGTCTAGATAGTATAAAACTGAGGTAAAAGATCTACAAAAGAGAACCCTCTAATTATTAACAGAAGGTATTTGATTGAGGCAATTAGAAACCATGGATTGCTAAATCATTACCAAAGAATGTTCTAGCTCAAAAAATTGAGGGAACTTACAATTAAATCCAACATGAAATCAGCGCCACAAGACAAGCTAAGTGGTTTACTTAACTTATTGAATGCTACTTTACAATCTATTAAAATGGTATTCAACTGTTGATAATATTCAAATGCTGTAACAAAACTTACTTGCAGTTCCTCTGAGCATTTTGCTTTTGGTGGAGGAGGGAGAAATTTATCCAATGGGTCTTCAGCTTTTTGCTCATCTTGACCTGCTTCTCCAGGTTCTGCATCATCAGGTCCAATCATGGCATCATCATTCATTGTATCAGATTTCAACTGCTCAGATAATTGAGGAGTGTTTGCTTGATTGCTAGGTGTCATAACGTGAACTGCTCCAGATGGTGTTCTATCTAGCAAATCACCTGCAATTACATGTTCCAGAGGGTAGTAAGTTAGAGGCAGGAGAAATGAACATGTAGCAGACTAGCAATTGTACTGTATTTGAATAAAAATTAAATCAAGCAATATCATCTTCTCAAGACTGAAATTCGAATACAGGATTGCTACTCTTCCCATCCCAAATTGCACCGCATTCTAAGCATGAGTTAAATGCATAAAGATGCATTTCAATCACGATTTATCATAAGTATCATACAAGTTTCATCGGATTTCAATCATCATTGTAATATCATATTTCACTTACCATTGATCAAATTAAGCTGGTCCCCATACATGACTCGAACACTACCTCCTATCTCTCCTTCCTGCAATCATTGGCAACAAACACACCCATCATTCTCACTTCCAAAGAAAACCGAAGAGAAAACATAAGATTCTACAAAAGGAGTGCACCTCAGGCTCAGGAGACATTGCAACTTCGTCATGACCATAGTCCACTATAGTAAGCTTCCCTCTCCCGCTCCTCGTCGAATCCGACGGCAGCACCGCCACCCCTCGTTGATCTTGCGGCGGCGAAATTACCATGTTTGTGTTAACACGCTGCGGCGTTGGAGTTCCAAACCTGCGCTTCTCCGCCGGCGTGGACACCTCGTCCGCAACTCCCTCGTTACTTGAATCAACCCCTGCCATTCTATCCGCGTCGGTGGCGGTCAAATTTACCTCCGCAGCGAATCCTCCGGCGGCGGCGTCCTCGTTCTGCTCGTGGCGCATACCTATCTCTTGGTTATCTTCTTCATCTTCTTCGGCGTCCTCCATATCGTCGTCTCCGTCGTCGTTGTACATGGACAATAAGGCTATACCTTCAGATTGCTTCTTCTTGGATGCCATTGGCAGAAGCTAGGGTTCCGGCGAGGGAACAAATGAAGGGCTTGTTTCCTGTGAAGGGTTGAAATCGAGTGACAGGGAAGTGTTGTTGAGCTGCGAGTGAAGGGAATTTGAGACGAGAAAATTGGAATTAGGAGGGAACCAGAGAAGATGGAAAAAGGTTGAATCAGGAAGAACCAAAGAAAGACTCAAGACAGATGCAAATGATGAATCGAAATTCGAAAACACAGGGGTTCCTCTTTTTTTTTTTTTTTGCTATGGGTGGGCCGGGCACACCCGACCCGATCAAACCGGTGTTTCTTTTTCTTGGTGTAAGAATCAATATTGGAGTTTAGCCCAATATAATGAACCCATTTTCTTTCAGCCTGGATAATGAGCCCATTTTTAAACAATCTCAACTAACAAATCCTTTGGGCCTGAGAGCCTATAAACTGACAACAGCAACAAAAAACATGTTAGAAGCAATCCAGTTATTATGATCCCCTGGTTAAATAATAAAATAAAAGGCTAGTGATAGGGAGCCAATAATTTAAGTGTACAATGTACCAATCATCTCAAAAGCTTCAGTTGATGAAAAAAGTAACATTAATGATTATATCTCTAATATTTCTTAAATCTCTATTGTACACATTGTACAAACATTCCATTGGCTCCCTATACTTTCTCTAAAATAAAAACCAACTTGGGTTGGTCGAATGGTCAGCTTACTTGTCCGTTTAAGCAAGTGTCGGGGGTTCGAATGTCGCCTTGTGCATGCAGCAACCCATTGGCCAGCGACAGACCTTTAAATGGAGCTCAGATCCGCAACGAATTAGTCCTTAACCTGTTGGGTTAGGGGGATACCGTGAGAAATAAAATAAAATAAAATAAAATGTATGGTTCTAACTTCTAATGCTTCCATGTATATATCCCTCGGTTCCTATTTCCTAATAATTATTTAACTCCTTCTCTTATAATATTTGTATGATAACCACTAAAATCAATCTTAAAAGTAAGAATATATCTTAAAATACAAAATACATATTAAAAATAAGTTAAATTATACATACACGTATACTTATACCCAAATATACGTTAAATCTATCGCTTTATATATGGATGGAGTTAGGATGAATTAAATGACCACAAGATTTGTATTACCCAACTCCATCAGTTATGTACATACATGTAAGAATACTAGAAGCACACCCTTTTGTCTCTACTTTAAGGTCTAAAGGATTTGTGGAATACGGAACTAACTCAATTCTTACTGACAAGGACGGAAATCTAAATCTATCTCTGGACACAATAACAGCTTTAATCGAAACCAGTAACTGAGTTTTCAATTAGGGTAAGCTCAAAAGCAACATTAAACTTTCAGCAAAATAGTAAAGTGACAATAATAACCAAGACTCATATATATTTGTAGCAATATTGGCAACAACACTTGTGTAAAAGCTAAAGGTAAAAGAAACTGAAAAAGCATCCACATAACGTGTGTTGCAAGAAATTTAATTAGAACCAATAGTTGAAACTTTTCTTGTGATTTATAATTTTACATTTGGTATAATAAGCCGATCATGGAGAAATAATATGTTGGTAGAAAAAATGTTATCCAAATTTTTATTTATAAAGTACGAAATAGACAAGGAACGTGGAAGCTAAGGTTTTACATTTCTCTGTGTCGGCCTAATTTAATTTATTAGCATTAATGGGATGGGACTATTGTAATTGTAATGTCAGGCTCAAGAATTTTCATCCATCATGTGGATAAGAAAAACGCGGAAATATAGCAGCTGGCAGACCAACTTTGAATTGAAGCAGCTGCAAGTAAAGTTGATATTGACGTGCACCTTATATAAGCTTGCTCATGCAGATAATACAAATCCATTTCTTCATCACCATGCATATATATATATACACATTGTATTAAAATAATGTTAAAGGTATCATAAAGATTTAAAGTTTGAAACAAGAGTAGGATAATTACATCAAAAGTTAAAGATAATGAAATAAGGATTAAAACAAAATACTTCCCTTTAATTTATGTCACATTGTAAAGATATATAAAAGAGAAAATTATGTACTGCAATATACTATTGTAAAGAATTATTAGGAGAAGATATAAGTGATATAAAACATCAAAGATCAAAGTGTTATAGTCCACAGTATGTTATTGTTCCCATCAAAACCAGATTCGGATTGAAATCTAAGCATGAGAGACTCGCTGGGGGCATTAACTCTGAGGAGGAACACAAGAGGCATTAACGAACTTAACCAACGTAGAACACCTTCTATGTCTCTAGGTAATTAATTAATTGTGACTAGAATAAGAAGAAATAATATGATAGAAAATAGAATAATGTATAGTAAATGGAGCTATTAAATTAAATATATAGTCCTATTAACAAGTGTCCTAAAGTATTAGTTATTGATATTAGAAATAGTATTTTTCATGAAAGATATTTTTTTTCCCAAAAATATTTTACAAATTGAGCCAATGGCCTAAACATACAATGTGTACAATGGATTAAATCTTTGGCATATGAATAAAATGAACATCACTCATACTATCCAGAATAACCATCCGGATATCAGAATAATAAACATCTCATGTTCGGATCTAGAACTCTAATACCATGTCATAAAACTACTCATCCCAAAAGCCTAAACCTAATAGGACAATATAACACTAATAGTCATATCTCTAATACTTTATAAACATTTATCGTACACATTGTACGCTTAGGCCACTGACTCCATGTACTTTCTCTTTTTATAATCATCATTACTTTCCATTTGTTAGTAGGTAGACAACTGATTACCCGAGTTTTTTTCATTGTGACAAAGGTCATCATAGAATACAAAAAATGCATATGTTAGCTCAACAATCTACTATTACAAATATCACTTGAATAATTCATGCAGAACAGAACACTACATTGAAATTTTCTATGTGTTGGTGATCTTTTTCCATATTGGCAATAATGTGTGAAAGATCCCTCAATGAGATAAGTCAATCGAAATCATTCAAAACTTGACATCTTAAGCATGCTAAAATAATCAAAGCAATACGAGATCCCATGTCACTCATTGACCCACGTTGATGGAATTAACGTACAAGAGTATGTAGACAAATCAAAAATAGAATAGCCTTAATTACCTACCATAAAATCAAAGGTCACTCAAATTAACACTATTTAAAGAGCCACAACCTGGTCCTAGCCATGACGGTATAACACACAACGCACATGGTTCTCCTTTATTTTCTATTATAAAGCAAAAAACTACTCACAAGCAGCAAATAGTAGCTACGCATGCACATTATTAAAGATATAAATATAGTTGTATCTAATCTCATCTACCCATCTTTGTTTCTTTTAGGGAAGGGGATATTCCGTAACTAAAGAGAGAAGAAAATAAACTAATAATAGAACAAAGCTAAAAAGAACAAAGTGAAAGAGAATAAAACAAAATAAAAAAGAAAAGGAAAAAAAAAACATTAAAGTAAAGTAGTATATAGTAAATGAAAAAATAAAATAAAACAGAAAAAGAAGGTAAAGAATAAATGATGGAAGGCCCTATTAGAAGAGACAAGTAATAAGTGGGATTCTCTGCCTTCTTACATGCTCACCCAAAAAGAAGAATACTACACACACCACACTTCCCCCACTTCATTATCATTCATTACACCTTATCTCACCATTCCAAGCTTCCCCTCCTACCCCACTTAATTTTGTCCAACTGGTTTCCTCAACCTTTTTGTTTTTTGCACTATATACATTTAAAAAGCTTTCAAGTATATTGGTATTTCGATAAATTTTAACTATTTTTTATAATTAAAATCAACAATTAAAAATTATTATGTATCGATGTACGTCGAAAATTTTCCTATACATTTTTATTATCATAATCATAATAAATACTACAAAATTCAAAAACTCAATTGCCAATTTTGCCACCTCCTATAGTAACCAGGATCGTCGATTTTTTTTTTTTTTTTTTGTCTTTAGGATCGTCGAGTTTAAGCCACAAACCGCTCACGAAGCGCGTGGTGGGCTTCAAAATCCTTAAACCCAAAAAGGAAAAAAGCAACGATTCAGGGACGAGTCAACTCATCGGACTCAGTCGAGTCCGCCACTCGGATGAATGTCCTTGAGAAGACCCAAGACCTGCTGCATGGTGGGTCTCTTCGCCGGCGACTCGGCGGTGCAAAGGTACGCGACTCGGAGGCTCTCCACCATCTCAGCCTCTGAGTCACCGAATCCGAGCCTCTCATCCAACGCGCGAACACCGTGGCCCTCCCTAACAAGCTTCCTCACCGAAACCACTGTCTCTGCCGTGCCGTGCCGTCCCGTCAGAAGCTCCATCAGCACCACACCGAAGCAGTACACGTCAGTCTCGGTGCTGCAATTCGGCGCGTTCTGTTCCTGCCCGAATTTCCTCAACCCGAAATCAGCGATTCGTGGTTCGAAGTCATCAGAGAGTAAAATATTAGATGTTACCATGTGGCCGTGAACGACAGGCCTGGATCCGGCGTGGTGGAGGAATGCGAGACCACGCGCCATACCAACGGCGATACGGTGTCGTGTTGGCCAAGCCATCTTTTCATGTGACGCGATACCGTTTTGAATCTCCCACGTGTCACCACTCCAATCTTCCACGTTGGTGTCACCCGTTGGTAGCTCGTGTAACCACCTACCTAAATCCCCGTTTGACATGAACTCATACAACACCAGCTTCTCCTTCCCTTCAATTTCACAAACAACAATTAATCATTAATATTTTGGCGCTAAATTCAATTGAATCCTAGTATGGAAATTGGAAAGTACATTCGTGAATTGAATATCCAGTTTTCCATCCCGTGAAAAGCATTGAATGAGAGTACCTGCAATGCAGTAACCGGAGAGGGGCAAGAGGTTAGGGTGCTTCAGCCTGGAGAGGTCAACGAAGATGTTGACAGCGTCATCGTGATCAACGTCTCTTGCGTTTTCCAAAACCCTTGATTGCCACGTGGATATCTCCTGGTAGAACAGCTCGGTACACGGGCCCACATCTACCCTCAGCAAGTTGTGAGTCTTTCCCGAAGTGTGACGTGGCACTCATCAAGTCCTTGAAAGTCAAACTCATCAACGGCTTCTCGAACATCACCACGGCGGCCGACGACGGTTCTTTCAGGTCAGCCACCCATGACGTCCCTGACTCCGTCTCGAAGGCGAACGGCCCTGATTTCTCCATCTTGATGCTCGTCAACGCCACGGGTTTCGATATGGCCCACTTGTTCCTCTTCGCCTCTTCCTTCTTCCTACAGTAACACCGTAACATGCACGCGCTCAACGACAATACCAAAACTACCCCTGAGGCACACGATGCCGCCACAAGCAAAACGGTTTTGTGTTTTGACTTGTGCCTGTGGTGTTTGTTATTAGTTGGTTGCATTGGTGGTTGGTGGTGTTGCTTCTTTGAATGGAGGTTGGATGCGTTGAAGTTCAAGTGGAAGTTGTTGCCGGCGTTTATGAACGCCGATTGGCCGAACTTCTTGTACTTGTTTGGGCTTAGTTCTGTGGATTTGATGAAGTTGTTGTGTGAGATGTTGAGGAACTTGATGGTGTTCAATGGAGGGAAATCTGAAGGGAAGGTTCCATTCAACGTGTTGTTAGAGAGGTCGAGGTAGGTGAGTGAGTGAAGGGAAGAGACTTGTTTCACTGGTCCTTCGATGTTGCAGTTAGAGAGATCGAGGTGTTGGAGTTTTTTGAGGTTCTGGAACCCCGAAGGTAAGGTTCCAAGGTGGTTGTGGGAAAGGTCGAGGGTTTTGAGGTTTGTGAAACCGGAGAGGTGAACCTGATTGGTGAGCCTGTTGTGTGAGAGGTTCAGAACTTGAAGCGATGATGAAACGGTAGCGTTTCGTGTTGTGAGTTGGTTGAAAGCAATGGTCCCTCCGAACCTGTTTCTGGAGAGGTTTACTACTAACAAGTTTGGAGTTGCCCACAACATGTTTGATACTTGGCCTTGCAGGGAATTTCCGGAGAGATCGAGAACTTGCAGGTTTGACATGTTCTTTAGGTAGCTCCATGAGATATTGCCGCTTAAGTTTCTTGAAGGAAGCTCTATGTTCTTAATAATGGGAGATGACTCTTCTACCGAACAGTTGGAAGAAGAAGAAGAAGAAGGTTGGCGTGTTGTTTGGAACCATGAAGGTTTGAATCCAGAGACATATTGGAAGGCTTTTAAGACAAGCTCGTGGTCTCTGTTGTTGTTGCTGCTGCATGATGAAGAAGATTCCACGAGAGAAAACAGAGCAAGGAGAATCAAGAATCTGTAAAAGAAGGGGTTCATGATGAGTTCGTTAATTAAGCTCAATAATCTCGTATGGTATTATATTATACGGCGCAGGGGAATGGTGAGTGAGAGTGAGTGAGATGAGAGGAATGGGAAAAGGAAAAGAAAGAGGGTAGTGATGTTGGTGTTATATGGTGGGACAGTTGGCGGTTATAGGTATAGTGAAGTGGGAAGGAATGAATATTGAAGAAGCAAACTAACGGCGTCATTTAATTTTGATTTTTATGACGGAGGAGTTAACGCCAACGGCACGTGAGCATGCGTTGAAACTCATTAACACAGAATTAATGGAAGTTGTACCTATGGGTCGTTGACTGTTGAGCATCATGACTCATTAGCTTCAAAAATCAACACAGTTTTTATGATCACCGCTTTCACCACATTTCCTCTTGCACTCGCTGATTGTGACCCCTTTTTTGTTTTCATTATCCCCTTTTATTTTTCAAAATTGTGGGTGTTTTTTTATACTATTCTAACCTCATTAGTATTGGTTTTAATACACAGTGATTTTATATTGAAAAGATATATAAAATCTTTAGATGATTTTAAATTGATTTATTTATTTAAGATTGTAATATCATAAAATTTTGATTATTGTGTGTGGAAGAAAAAAGATCTAAGTTGTATTAATATAATATTAGGATTTATGATAGTGTACTCAAATAGATTTGAAGGTGACATCACTGTGGGTTCAAAGGGATGGGGACCCAGTTCTTAAATTTGGACTCAGAGGGTTGGAAAGATCAGAAGGGCAGATGATGTAATGCTAAACTTGTTGCCAATGGCATGCAATAAATTTTCCAAACCCAAACCGCACTTCACAACACCGTATATGCTTCTGTCAACAATTTCAGACAGTGCTTTAATTTAAGCCTTTTAACTGCCATAACAAGATGCAAAGCAGAGAAACAAGCTACATAGTTTATATATTTGGTTTATGCATGTAAACACATGGTTACATTTTTCATGAATAACTTTATATTGAATTTGCTCATGGATTTCGACATACATTCCTCCTAAATACATTGATCCAATAATGGGTAAAAATTATGGAGCATGATTTATACGGTTTTAGCAAATTTTGTATGCCTAGATGTTTGCAACAATTACTCCATGCGCTTACAATGTGTTGCAAATTGGATTACTCAAATTCAGCAATATATGCAGTGTTGCAGAGTTGAAGGAATGGGCTACAGTGCTTTTCTAGTTTTAAAAAAGAACTTATTCTGATGGCAGAGGCAGAGTAGAATGGCAATATACTTGTTCAAGTTCGACCTGAACACTGTTTTTGCTTTTGACTAACCACTCATACTTGAGCAAATGCTCAACATTCAACAAGCAAGAAGCAACATTTCACCTCTTCTGCTCCTAATTTAATGATTCTAGCTACATTTGCAGTTTTTCTTATGTAGATTGGACATATGCTACTAGTCAAACACCAATTGTAGGATAGTACATTTTTTGGGGTAAGTCATATTCATCTTTTATAGGATTAGGTAATATTATCATGTCTATACTAATTACTAATCCCCTTTTAAATGCGAGGTTGTAATTTAGATAGAAAATATCATGTTTATTTTTATTAAAACTGCGTTTAATTTTAAGAATAAAGATAAAATAAGATATTAAAGAATAAAATATAAAAATAGATAAAAATATAACAATTAATATTTTTATATTTATTTATTATTAGATTAAATATAAGATAGAATAAATAATAAAAAAATTAATTTATCTTTATTTTTCATATAAAATTTAGAATAAAAAATATAATAATAATAAAAAATAAAAAAATAAATTATATCTCTATTCAGTATTTATATGATTTTTTTGTCATAAAAGACACAAAATATATAATATTAATATCTCAAGATACAATGTCTTTATTTATATTTAGTCTGTCAAATAAAATTTTATATTTCTGTATTCATATTATAATGTTTTATTTTTATAAATAAAGAATAAATTACCATTTATTTTCATGAAAGATACATGTATCCATATAAGAATAAAACGACAATTGTAGTGTAACCAATTTTCGGATACTCTTAATACATAGAAATCATCTTCCGTAGTTATAATTGTCGTTTTATTCTTATATGAGTACATTTGTCAGCACTGTATCTTTTATGGGTATTTGATAAGGTAGTGGGTTCTTAGTAGGTGAAGAAGATCAGGACAATTATCACATAACAATTATTATAGTTTGATCGCAGCTCAGCTACATATTCTAGTCAAGAGTGCTTTATTTCTTCCCTTTTGACTGAGCAGGTTTTACTAGTTTAAACCATGCCTAATCGGGTGATTGTTATTTGCTAGAGCTATAAGAAAGGAATAAACAGAGATTAGAGATTGAGGATTCCTATGATTGAATAACAATACAAAATAGGATTGTAAAAAATTGAGGAATAGATAAGCACAAATTGGGGCATTTCTCTACATCATCTAATTGCTTAGAGACAAACAAATCACGTGCAAATGACTATGACTTCAATTTGACCTATCTTTAGAGTTTAGACCTCTAAGGAAATATTGCCCATTTAATGAATTATGCAAATGGATTTTTAATTAGAATACAAAATAAGATAAGGCATAATGGAAATTACATTGCAAATGAAGAAAAAGACTAAGACAAATTACATGGCAATGATGCATGATGCATTAGTCAAACCAAGACTAAGACAAACCAAAAGAGGATATATGCATGGATACAGTAAAGTGGTTCATTCAAAAACTAATTAAGCATATTGTGAAGATGGATTTGGAAGATGGCAAGCAGCTTGCTCCACAAACTCCAGATGCTAAGTGGTTACCTCACCTGCTCCTAGCACGTGGGTCTTGGCTTCTTGCATTTGCCTCCATATCTTAAGGAATAAACAAATCTATCCTTGGAAGTTGGAAATGTTAATGGAGGGCAAGAAAAGGTGGATGATGGTATCCACTGATCCACAACCATCCAAACAGAATTCCAAGAGAATGACAGCTCACAACATTTAACAGATACACTTAGATTAAGGAGGATTAATTATTAAAATAAAATAGTTAACAACTATAGTTGACACTCCTACCTGAAAGCTGATTTATAGTATGTATGATTTAAGTTTGTATGTCTGTATTAGTGGTTGTCTGTGTCCCCACAACTGAAATTCAACTTATGATAAAGGTGCCATTTCAGCAACCAGATTTTTATTTTAATTTTTTAATGGGAAAGTATAGAGAATTAATGAAAATTTTGTACAATGTATATAATGGCGGTTTAGGAATGTCTGATTCAGTATTAGAGATATAATTATTAGTGTTATTTTTTCCTATCAGTTTAAGCTTTTAGGATGAGTGGTTTCATGACATGGTATCAGAATTCTAAATCCGAAAGGTCAAGAGTTTGATATTTGATGAACTCCAAAATCAGCTTAAACTTTTGAGATGAGTGATTTCATGACATGAAATGTTTATGTTCATTTTATTAATATTGGGCCAAAAATTTAATCCATTATATACATTGTACACTTAGACTATTAGCTCCGGTACTTTTTTTAATTCCTAAATTGAAAGTTTCATAGAATTTCAGATTGTTACATTATCGGGTGTATGCTTTGTTATAACGGGTTTTTTATTTTTTTGGGACCTCTCTCCTTTAAAAGACTTAAAAAGAAAGTTGCCATTTTTTAATATGGGTGAAAGTGTTTTTGTCTCACATTAATTCGAATTTCGACTAAAACGGACTAGTAAATTAATTATTACATTAATTCAAGTTGATTTTAAGTGAAATTTTTAGAAAAAATATGTATGGATAAAGATTTTCATTATTATTATTGTTAACAATTTGCAAGTAACTAAAAGATTGGCAAAATGAAAACTTATTCAATAAAAAATCATTCTAAATTTTATTATTTTTTATCTACTACTTTTGTTCCTTCTTGTTCGTACATGAATTTTGATGTTTATTTTTGTAACATTTTTTTTCTTATGTTCTCATACATGTTAATATTTTTTTAATTATGATTCTATTAATTTTATTAGAAAGACCATATTAAATAAAAAAACTAAAAAGAGTATTAGAATTTATTTAAATATCTAAAATAAAATAATAAGATAATATAAATAAAATAATTATTTAAATTTATGCATTTTTAGTAATTTTTTATCTAAAAATTATTGAATAATATAATTCAAATAATATTTAATTTACTATAATATATTTTGATATAAAAATTGTCAAACATAAATCCTATTAATACTAACTCACTTCTAATCAAAATTAAAAAGAGATATTAATACAAACTAAAAATTTTTTTATTAAAATATAAAAAAATTAAATTTTTAATATATTTATTCTATATTTATTAAATAAAAATATTTCAAATTTTTTACTAAAGATAAGCTTTAGCAAAAGAGACCTTTAATTAGTTATTTCTTTTCTACGTTAGCATTTGTTACGGCCTTATGGGGTATTTTCTGTGATCATAGATTCATAGTGGTGGTTTGGAATTGGTTTTGTTATGCTTTGCCGTATTTGTTGGATTTTTTTTTTTTCAAACAGACACATATTAGTGTATCAATGTCTGTAGCCAAGGCCTAAAGTAAGCCCATTATTCTTTAAAGAAGGGGAATGGAGTCCTGTCAAATAATGGGCTCTAATTGCTCTCACCGTTTACATAAGACCAAAAAAATAAATGAATATGAGAAATTAATTTTTAACTAGTTAATATTAATTAATTTTTGTTATAAATTTAATTTTTAACTCTCATCTTTTTTTTAAAATAAATTTTAAAATTAGGATTTAAATTTAAATTTTTTAATTCAAAATTTAAGATAAAAAATAATTACAGAAAACATTGACTCAAAAAAAAAAAACCATACAACTCAAACAGTCTTATTTTTTATAGTTTAGATATAACATGGAATATACAACTTCAATATTTTGCTTCTAGATAGTTGCTTAGATTGTAACTTGATAGGAATAATTAATATTAAGCCACCAATAGACTGACATTAATAAAAGAAAAACCCTAATAATAAATATATCATGAACAGCAAATTTCTTAAGAAACCAGAAAAAAACAATCTGCAATTTATTTGTCAACAATATAAATAATCTTGATTATTCAAACAACCAAACTAAACAGCCTAAGACCCCAACAACAAATTAAAACTAAACACCAAGAAACTAATTGTAATTACTACTAATCATAAGGAGAGATAAGACAATAATACAAGGAAAAAAATCAAGCAAAAAGCATAGGAAGAAGTAAGATAAGAAAGAGCGGCAAGTTAGTTATGCTGAGAAGAGGAATTGGTCTTCCAGCATTAGAATGATGAGAAGGAGAAGGTGCAGGTGTAGATGCAGGTGTAGATGCAGGTGTAAATGCAGGTGCTGGTGAGTGTGAATGTGGTGGCTCTGGCTTTGGATTATGTACGGCCAAAACCTTAACAATCATTTTCTGGCCTTTGTCACAGTGGCCCCTAACTCCGCTAATGAAGTAGTACACTCCAGGATGCTCAAATTTGAAGACAGTGTCACCATTGTTGGAGAAGAATAGTGGCTTAGTGGATCTGCAGCTTTCATACTCCTCTTCACTCACCACCAACACCGAATCTTTAGAGTACTTGAAACCTTTGTACAAACAATCATATTCCAAAATTAAACTACATTTATACGTTGAAATATAAATACACATTAAAAATAAATTAAATTATGTATGTATTTATATACAAATTCATTAATTGTTAATTTTAATGGTTGATTTTAGTGTATAAATAATATTTTTGTAAATCATAATTAAAAAAAGAGCAATGCTAGGGGGCCATTAACTAGCCATCAATGATGATTTGATGGTGTGAGATTGGTCTGATATTTTATCCAATGGCTCACCTTTCTCTGCTGGTTACATGCTGGCCAAAATACAATAAAATTGCTGGCCCCTAGACTTTTCCTTAAAAAAAATATAAGTTGTTGGAATAGTGAAGGTACTTACGAAGAGTGTCATCAACTTTGAATCTGTTCTGGGATGCCCATTGGTTATACATTTGATCGTTGTCTCTTGACTTAGGAACAATCCAGCCATCGTGACCCCCAACTTCAAATTCAGTACAATTTACTCTTGATGGCACACACAATATAATAATCAAGGAAACCGAAAGTAATAATGAACAACTTCTGAATAGATTGGCCATATTTGCTGGTTTTGGATATTTCTATAGAGAGCTCTAGTGCGTGGTGTGAGTTTTTTAAAAGAGAATTGGTGGTTAAGGTTTGAACTTATAAGAAGAAAGTAAAAGCACGTTTGTTAGCGAAGATTTGGGAGAGTAATTAGGAGCACTTAATTTGAATTTCATTGGCTTAACTGGTTTTCAAAAATTAGCAATACAATTCTTTCTTAGGAGCTTTTCCCTTAATTTACAATAAAAAAGTTTAGAGAGCTAGTAATTTTTATATTTTTTGGCCAGCACTCAACTATATGTAATCTCACACCATTAAAAACATTATTGATGGCCAATTAATGGTTACAAAACACCAAAATTGCTGCCCAGCGTTTCTCATTTACAATTATTATTAGTGCATTGCCGTCAAATATTTTTAAAGTTATATAATAATAATAATAATAATAATAATAATAATAATAATAATAATAATAACACAAAATAACTATAGCTTGATAATTAAAAAGCGTGCATAAAATTAATAGCTTAAAATCTATACAAAGCCTTAAGTTCAAGTATGGTTTGCATGGATGTATTGAAAATAAAATATACTATTTACATGTTAAAATTAGTTATTAAAATTAAGTATGATATATTTGTATATAAATAATTATATAATTTAATTTACTTTTAATATATATTTTATATTAATAATTTTAATAGTTAATTTTAATATATAATTAATACAGTTGATTGGAAATATTTGAAATAAATGAATCATACAATTAACATAAAACACTCAAGATTACAAGTTTATTATTAATGAGTGTATATTTTCGTGTATGGTGTACGGGATAATACATACAATTATATAAATTTTTTTATTAAAATTTAAATAAAAATATATATAGTAATTATTATTATAAATATTATACAACTTAAAAATATTAAAAATAATTAATATTTATTTTAATTAATTTAGATTAGTTGAATGGTCATCTCATTTGTTTGTTTAAGTAAGTATTTAGAGTTCGAATTTCGTCTTGTGTGTATAAGAATTCATTAGTTAGCGACAGACTCTTAATAAATAGAACATCAATATATGGTGGATTAATCCTCAACTTGCCGAGTTAAGAAATCTATACAAAAAAAATTGTATTTGTCTTTAAAATAGATTAATTTTTCATTAATAGCAATACTTATGGTCTTTTGTCTTTGTTAAAATTTACTTGGGACAATTTTATTTGTTGGTATCATATTTATTCTTAAAGTCAAAACAATATGATCAACATTGTTACTTGTTAAAATTTCACATTTTATGAAATAATTTTTAAATTTTCAAATTTATAAACGTATGTCATTACAAAGTTATTAGTTCGATTAATATTTCTTGGTAACATGGTGTACCGAAACACCATCGTTGAGTATTAGTTAGTGTGAAGAGAAATCAATAACGACTTTTGTTATTCAATATATAATTTATTCTATTGAAAAATAAATTAATATTTTCTAAACTTGTAAATATATTTTCTTCTAATTTCTTACACCATTTTATTTGACAATATTTACCATTAAAAAATAGTAAATCAGCATACTATTCTATAATATATATGATGTACAAGGTAATTTCTTATTTTAAAATTAATTCTAGTTAGTGAGATAAAATTTTAATTTTTTATTTTCTTACTCAAATTTAAATTTAAATTTAAATTTAAATTTGATTAACAACTCATCCTTTTTTAATTTCAATAAAAAAATAAATTAGTTAGATATAAAGTATTTAGCATTTAATAATTTCAATCATTTAAATTTTAATTACCAGAAATTGAGTTAAAAATTAATTATAAAATTAATAATCGATAATATATATATATATATATATATATATATATATATATATATATATATATATATATATATATAGATATATATATATATAGTACATAAATAATAATATCCAATGTATTCATTATTTATTTTTTTTGACAGAATTAATGTATAATCTATTGAGGATTGATTTATTATCCAAAATATTTTTCATAAATTTTGTAATATATAAAAATAGTGATCTTATTTTTTATTATTATTTAAAAAATTCTTTATAATTTTTTAATTATGTAATTAACTTAATTAATAATTTTTATTATTACTTTTATACTAAAAAATTATCAATTTATACTATTTACATATTTTTTCACTACTAATAAATAAATAAGTATTTGCACTATTATATTTATTATCCTAGATGATGACTTAAGTTACTTATTTTGTATGTTAAATAATTTTTGTATGTTAAATTTATTAAATATTAAGATAAAAAAATTATTCAATAAATTATATAAATAGTCATTACAGAAAAGAAAAAAAATTATATATCATATATAATAATCCTTGATATATATAATGTATATATCAAGATTATCTATTTTAATTATGTGAGTGATTATTGTTATTTTCACTTTTTCGTTACATTAAAAAATAATATTTAAAACTAAAAAAGATACCATTAATTTTTTAATTTGAATTAAAAAATGTCTTGTAAATATATCAAACTTTTACATATACTAAGTGTTATAATATTAAATAGTATAGTATTTGTTATAACAATGACTCAAAATATTAATCTAAGATATATTTGAACCTAGTAAAACCTCAACGCAAACAAGATTAACTAAAATCCATTGTTAGGGTCCTAAATTCGATTTAGGTTCATTACCTTAAAGGCCCAATGCAAACGAAGTCTACGCGTCCCCTCTTAAATCGGCTCAAATTGGATCTCCATTGCTAGTTAGATATGATAATGAGTACTCAAGGGAGCGTGAGAAGCCCCATTCTCATCCTTCACCCCTATTTAAAAAAAAGGGAAAATATGAGGAGCCAATGAAATATTTATACAATGTGTACAATGGAGATTTATGGAGTATTAGAGATATAATTATTAATGTTACATTTTTCCATCAGCTGAAACTTTTGGGATGAGTAGTATCATAACATGGTATTAAAGTGCTAGATCCAAAAAGTCAAAAGTTCGATCCTTGGTGAACCCAAAAATTAAACTAATTTTTCGAGAAGATGTTTATTATTCCTTGTACTCGGATGTTTATTCTAAATAGTATAAGGGATGTTCATTTCATAACTCAATAGCCATTGTACACATTGTACAAATAGTCCATTGTCTCCCTAGCGGGATCCAAAAAAAAAATACTCCCAATCCTTCTCCGTCATTGCAAGTTCCTGTTTAATTACCTTTAGGGAACACATATCTCCTTGGATATCTACAATATTCTTTGAAAACTTTTGAAAAAAATTAACATAAAAAGACATAATATAATAATCATAAAATAATCAATTCAATATAATTCAACACAATTTATAACATATTCGTTATGAAAAATAACATTTCAAAAGGATAAAATATAAAAATATATTCCAACATAATAACATAACATAACATTTTTTGGATGATACTGAGCGACGTAGTGACTAACTTGAGAGGTAGAGAAAGTGAGTTAGAGAGAGAAGAGAGGATCGAGGCTAAGAATGAATATGAAAGAAAAAGGAAGAATTCGAATTGGAGGCACAAATTAGGGTTACTAAATTTAAGAAATGGATTTATGTATATATAAATTAGAATAAACTAATAATTTTATATTTATGTATATTTAATAGGTCCATGGAGCGGGTACTTATGTCTGTGTCTCATTAGGAGTGCCAAACAGGAAAGTCTGTCTTGTCTCGCCAAAAGCCCGCCATATGGTGGGTTGGCCCGCCCCGCCCCGTCTAGTAAGGTGATCATGAATTTCTTCCCCGTCCCGCTTAATAGTAGGCTGGCGGGTTGGCGGGATCTCTTTTTTTTTTATAAACCATTAAATATTAAATAATATATATTTTCACAATAATTTTAATAAATTTATAATTTCTAAAAACATAAAAAAATTATAATTTTTAAATTCACACGCATTAAAGTCTTTATAATTATAAATATGTAATAAACATAATTATAAACCTATTTTTTTAAAATAAAATAATAAAATTAACATTGTCCAAAATAAAATAAATATTGTCCAAAATATATAATTAAACATCTTCAAGTTTATAATCAATTAAACATAAAATATAATCTAAAATATAACATAGAACATCTTCAATTATTATCTTCATCTTCTCGTAGATCAATAACATCATAGAAATCTGTAAAAAAATGGCCCTGACAAAATAAAAGCTTGGCCCAAAAGGGAAGCTTGCCCGGCCCCGTCTCCGTCCCGCCAAAGCCCATGGATTAAGCGGTGTAGGGTAGGCGGACTTTTTAAGTTTGCGGTCTCAAATTTCTGACCAACCCGTCTTTTTTGGCAGGTTATGCGGGCCAACTCCAACGGGTTTCGACCCGTTTACGACCCCTAGTCCCCATCTATTTTCGCGTGGTAGGTCGTGAAGATTTCTCGAGTCCCTATCTATCCCCAAAATGCGAGTAATCCCTGCAAATACCCGTTTCGACTGTTTTTATGATCATCTCTATTGCTAGCATTTATTGGTTCGTGACGTGGAACTATTCTAGCTACTCAATAAATTCTTAGATAATCAAAGTTTAGGTTATATCATTTCTATAATGTCACATATATCCTTATTATAACAATATTAATAGAAGATAAATAGATAAACACTAAGCTATTGTCTGGATATAAGATGAAAAATAAGAGGAAAGAAAATGAAAAGAAAAGTATATTTTTGTGTGTGTTGTTTAGATGAAGAAAAAATGAATGAAAATAAAATAGAGAAAAAAATTTTCTTTTACTTGAATGGAAAGAAAAGTAAGAAGAGAAAAAATTATAATAGAGTAAAATTATATTAATGTTTTTATATATTATATATAAATTATAATTCAAATGTTAATTCTGTATTTTTTTACCCATGTTTGTACTTCTGCATTAGTTTTCTTTGCAATTTTGAAGAGAAAAAATTTATATGAGCTCCACATACACTTTTATATTTTTCATTTAATTTTTTTGTTTATCCAAACAATAAAAAATTAATTTTTCTATCCATTTTCTTTTGCAGCATTTTATTTTCTTACAAACTCTTCTAATCCAGACAATGCATAAATAAGTTACATTTTTCATATATACAATCATAACTAATATCACATATTAGGTTAATTTACATTGATAAACTAAAACCACTCCAAAATTACCCGAATCCTCCAAACCCAAAAATATTACCTTGTTGTCTCTATTTATATTTCTATATAAATCGAATTTAATGAATTCGAATTAGGGTAATCAATAGTAAATCGAATCTATAGGATTCAAATTGTGATTCGAAAGTAAATTAAATTCAAAAAATTCAAATTATGTCATCCCCTACTAAATCGAATCTATAAATTTTGATTTATATGGTCCATGCTAAATCAAAACAATAAGATTTGATTTATACTCATTTAGTAGCAATCCAGCTCATTGTAAACTGAATCTTCTTCATTCGATTTAGTAGCATAGATACCATTCAAGTAATTCGAATCTTATAGATTTGATTAACTACGAATACATATAATTCGAACTCCATAAATTTGATTTATATAGATATATAAATTGAGACATGCACGTAGCCTTTTTTACTTTGGAAGATATACGTAAAATTGGTTTGCAAATGGTTTATAAAAGTGATTTACCCCACATATTATAACTTGTGAAATCATAATATTTTGAGAAGTGATGTATAGACAACTTAAATGTTGATAAGTTTAAAAAATTTTAAAAAATCAAAAAATCAAAAAATTACATTTTGATCCATAAGGATTTTTTTAAAAAAAAAAATTGTTATCGACGATATTAGTGGTTATTGAGAGATTTTTACCTTTAAATAAATTATAGAAAAATTAAAAACAAAAGTAGTTGCTATTTTTCTGACAATTCATTTAGTTTTTAGTTTAAATTAAAATTAAATTATATATTCAATTTATATTTGTTTGTTTATCCTAATAATTGTATATAATAGATAATATATTTAAGCATATTTTAAAAGAAACTATTGAATTTTATATAATCGAAAGTTAACTATGAAATTAAAACTAAGATGAAGTGAAATACAATAAACATATGAGGAGTAAAAGTAAAATAAATAATTAAAAATAAGGTAATAAAATAATTAAAAAAGAGTAAAAAAAGACAGAAAAAATACATGTAGTTGATAAAAATACACTGTAAAAAAATTAGTATAATCAATGAATATAAAAGATGAAAGACAAAAATTAAGATATATTTTTGTTAAAAAATTTAAAAAAAATATTACGAAGAATAATCTATTAATCAAGTTTTATTAAAATATTATAAAAAATTTATAATGTTAATAAATAAAATAGTAACTCCTTTAAGAATTATTAATCAAAATACATAAAAGTACATTCTGATTATTAGATATAGAAAATAATAAGAGAATAATTTAAATCAAATTAATTTATTTTATTATTAATTAAATAATTTAATGTTTATTTAATTTTGGTCAAATCAGATAATATAATTGAAACATATTAAAACTCTAAAGGTAAAATTAAAACTAAATGTTAAGGATAAAATTAAAATAAAATTACATTTGCTATCTTGTAATTTTTTTAATAAAAATCTCATTTATACATCTTTAAAATGCATCACTTTAATACAATGATATTTTTATTAAAAATAAAAATTATGATAAATATCTCATATATTCATTAATAAATTATATACAAATATTTCTTGAAGCATATCACTTTTATTATATAAAAATAATTTATACCTTTTAATGTGATTATGATAATTCATTAAGTATTATATTTTTTTTCTAATTTATATTGAATAATTTACCTCTAACTTTTAATTATAGTAAAAATATAAGATATGATCCAAAAAAAAAAAGTTAAAGCAATATAAATTTTTTACTAACAAAAAATAATATTTTTTTTCATTTTTTAGACATGTATCTATTTTTTTAAGTTAGACATTTTAATTTATATAAATTAATGACAATTAAATATACAAAAAAATACTAATAAATAAAGAAATAAAATTTAAGATAAACATGTCCCGAACAAATTGAAATAAAATAAAGATTTTTAATTATGATCATTAATTATAATCACATATATTTACTTCAAGATTTATACTTCAAAAATTGAGTATATTAATATTTTGTTTTTTTATTTTTCAATTTTAGATTATCACAAACATTAGTTATTCTCCAATAATGACAATGCTTTTAAAAAATAAACATAATTAAATTATATTAAAATTATATAATAATTTTTAAAATAACAAAAAAATATACAATTACCTAAAATATAATATTTGTATAGTAACTGAAATTTAATTGCTAATATAAAAGTAACATATAATATCATTTCGTAATCAAATAAGTATTTAATCAAAGAATTTAATATTTATATAATAATATGACAAAATAAATTAAAGTTTCAGTTTAACCATAACAAGTGTTCAAGTTTAAATTTTTATAAATTAATTTATTTTTGTTAAAGTGAATTGCACAATAAAAAATTCATATAAGAAAGTAGAAAATAATTTAATTATAAATACAAAATTAAAAAAATAGCCTTAAAAGTTGAATATACAGATAAAAAAATAAATTATAACTTATAAAAATTATTTCTAGAATTTATTACAATAAATAATAAAATTATAAAAGTCATGTATCTATATAAATTAAATTATATTAAATTATAAAATATCTAGGTATTTAATCAACTTAATTAATTAATTTGTAACTAATTTGATTTAATAATTTAAAAAAATTGAATAACCATTTTTAGAAATCTGCTAATCTAAATAATATAGATTGAAGATAGAAAAAATATAACTAAATTATACAATACAACATAATATTTCTAAAAATTTGTTTAAAGCAAATTTAATACTAAAATATTTATCATCATCTGTATTATAATCTAATTTCACAATTATTTAAACATTATTTTTATGAAAAATCATATTATTTATTTTTTAAAAAAAATATTTACTCACTATTATAATTTAAATAGAATATAAAATAGATATTAAACCATTTTCTTTTAATAATTACTCAGCCACAAATATCTATCAAGAACGTGAGATTTAAGAACATACAAAGTAAATATAATACTTACAACTTTTACACTACTACGATAAGATGATTATCATAAGTCTTTTTAGCATAAATTAAATAGAATAATATATAATAATAAAGAAACAATCAAATCCAAAAAAATTATAGAACACCTATCACACACTACGACTGTTAGTATTGAGGAAGTTTTAACCATTTATTCTTTTATTAGCTATCTTTTTATCTACTACTCTGCACTTCATCTACAAATATGTTAAGGACTAAACCTATGCTTCAACCTTTCAAAATTCCATATATTCTTGTCAAACACAATATTATTATGCCTTTTTTTCTTTATAGAAACTATTGAATGGAAGAATCGTTGGTAAAAGAATGAGGTTCTCGTATAATATGTATGGCTTTTTATGATAATAAATAAAAATGAAAAGCATGAAATAATATTGTGTATATTTAAGTTAATTTTAATCTTTTTTAATAACCAGATTTGTCATAACGTAACTGATAAACAATGACAATTAATATGAATTAGATATGTTTTGAGTATGCTATACATTTTATGACTTTGTACGAAATAATATTAGTTTTAATTTATATATTTATTATTGGGTATTAAAAATTAAAAGTATTTGTATTGCTAGCATTTATCAAACCTTACTCAACTCTGACCGTGATTAGGCCTAAAAAACCATGTACCTCGTTGAAAATAAATGTAATCCAATCAAATTTTTATCTGATAGTGCTATACATTCGCATAATCATAGGAGAATTAACTTTAGCGAGATAACAATACAATATTTAGTTACCACATGAGTATTTTTATATATAGAATTATCAATCAATTATGTATAGTTTTTTATGAAAATAATATATTCAACATACATGGTTATTGTTTATGAGGTAAAAGATAATAAATTGATAAAGAAAATTAATTACAACGGGTATATTCATTTTAAAAAATATTTTTTTATGTAATACTATAAAATATATCATGGTCACCCTGAATTACTACAGGTTCAACTTCCATCGACAATGGTAAAATGCCTAAATTGAGACATTTTCAGACTATAATATTTGTCAAACAAATAATTAATAAAACACTCATTCATACATTCTCATTTTGAGTACATTTATACATAAAAAAATAGTTGAAATAGCAAAAGCGATAAAAATGATAATTTTTATAATTTTGTATGACTATCTATATACAGGAGATCAGAAAACCATGATTATCTAACAAAATTAATTTTATTTATTACATTCAATTTGAATAAGTAAAAAATCATGTTATTTTAGCCTAGTCCTTAATTCATATGATTTAAATTTTGCTCAATATATATGATTAGATTTGATGTAATTATTAGTAAAAAACATCTCGAGAACCTATTGTATTCATAGATTTATTATTTTAATGAATTAATTAATTAATCTAATTAATTAATTAATACAGATAATTAGTATAACTAATTTGGTTTAATAAATTAAGGTTTAATTACTCTGTTGTCCCTTATAGTTTTGCGAAATTTTTAATTAGGTCCATGTATTTTTTTCTTTTAACTGAATCCTTGCACCAAAAATTTTTTTAATTAGGTCCATACATTTTTTCTTTTATTTTGGTCCTGCACCAATTTTTTTTAGTAGAGTCCTTATAAAATTAAGCCAATTACTACCAAGAGGGGCCTAATTGAAAAAAAAAAAATGAGTGCAGAGAACCAATTAAAAGAAAAAAAGTATAGGGAGCTAATTGAAAATTTTGTAAAACTATAGGGACCAATAGAGTAATTAAACCTAAATTAAAAAATACTAAGAGAACATTAAAGAAATAAATTAAAAAATACTTCCAAATCAAATTGATATAAATTATAATAAATTATGTGATATTTAAATATCTAATCAAATTAATTAGTTGATATAGTTAATTTATCATAATAAATTGTATTTAATGAGTTAAAAGAAACAAATCGCTAAACACTCTCATAAGCATGTCACGTCAACTCTATCATTAAGTGCAAATTAAAAACCTAATTTTTATATAATAGAATAGATAATAAATAGAATATCTGATAATATAATATGTGATATATTTTAATTATAAAATTGTTATTATATAATAGATTTTTTCTGAATCCTTATTGTTTGTTCGTTGCTAATTTTTACATAATTATTTAATAATTTTTGTTTATGAAATTATCAATTACCTAATATTATAATTTAATTAATAAGAATGGTGATATTAATATTTTTTCATAAGTCTTGTTATTATTTATAATTAGAAAATAGCCATAAATAAATTTATTTTCTTAATGAATGTTAATTTTATTGTCAAATTCTATATTACCTTTAAAATTTTAGCATAATTGAATCTAAGTTCTACATTTTGAAATGAATTTATTCAAAAAATTAATATGTAAATTATATTATTATTACAAAATTATTTTTTAACATAATTAGTGATGCTTATTTAAATTATTAAATTTAGCTTTTAATTATATTAAAATCAATTTATTTTATTATCTTGTATCTTCAAAAAATTTATCTTAAAATTCTTCTTTGCTTTTCCATGAATGATACATTTTTTGGAACAGCTTTTCATTTATTTTAAAATACTTCTGTGAATGAAATTTTCATATAAACTAAATGGATTCATGCAATTTTTCAACAAAAAATAACATATTTTATGGACTACTGCTCATATTTTTCAAATATAAGAAATTGATTTGACCTGCTCCCTTTATACATTAGTCCGAGTCCAATAAGATGTTCCTTGTATATTTTTTTTGTGACAATGAAAATTTAATGATATCCAAAAAATAAATGATGGAAAATTCCACCGATCTTTAACCACTAATACATGTTTATTTTTATTCTTGCAAATGCATAAATTCAAGAATTTGACTATTATCATGCATCTCATCAAGAAGGTTCTGCAAAATCTATTATTTGCACATTGAAAAGCTTTTGTAGCCTTTTTGACTAAAAAAGAAAGTTTGGTATTCATATAAATTAAATCATATGAAAGTTGTTTGTTTTATTGAACAATAAATTTTAAAAAAAATGTAAGACTCATAACCTCTTTTAATATTCTTACGAATAATAGTAGAATGCTTAAATTAAGATATATTCACCAAACAAACAATCAATAAAATTTTCATTCGTATTTTTTCATTTTGGGTATATTTATACATAAAAAGAAATTATACAAATAAAAATAAGAAGAAGAAAAAGAAGAGTTGAAATAGTAAGGGCAATAAAAATCACGATTCTTATAATTTTGTGTGGCCATTTATATATAGTAGACCAGACAACTATGATTATCTAACAAAATTAATTTGTATTTATTGTACTCAACTTGAATAAGTAAGAAATTATCTTATTTGAAGTTCAGAAGAGGATTATGGGTTGGAAAAAAAGTCTATTGTCATCCACACGCTATTGAGAGCTGTGGGGGAGGCGATTCCTATTTATACACTCTCTTGTTTCAAGCTCCCGGACATGCTGTTGACTGAGATTTATAGCATGCTCTCGTAATTTTGGTGGGGTCAAAAAGGCGCAGAACGAAGAATGGTTTGTATTAAATGGGACACAATGATGAGATCGAAGAAAGATGGCGGGCTGGGGATCAAGGACCTAAGGGCGCAAAATTTGGCTTTATTGAGAAAACAATGTTGGGGTCTAATGAAATACCCTAATTCTACTCTATCAAGAATGCTCAAAGCTAAATATTTCAGATATACAGATTTCCTACATGCAGAGATAGGAAGCGTACCGTCGTGGGGCTGGAGAAGTGTTCTTGAAGGGCGCAAGGTGATCGAGAAAGGCTTGTTATGGAAAATAGGCTCCGGCACTAATGTTCGCATCTTCCATGACCCTGGCTCCCACCACCAGTGCCCTTTAATGTCCCTCAAAATGCACTCACAATCCCGCCAGATCTGCAAGTGTATTACGTTAGTGCGTTACTAAATCCTGATAGAAGCTGGAATAGAAATCTGATTGAGTCGATTTTTTCAGTTGATATATGCAATAAAATTTTTTCAATCAAACCAACAGAAGAGGAGGATGAAGTTAATTGGTGCTGGACAAAATCTGGTATATATGAAGTTGGGTCAGGATACAAAATTGCTTATGGATTCTTTCATTCTCCTACTTCATTGAGGCCTCAGAACATACACAACAGAGTCTGGAATAACATTTGGGAGTTGAAATTACTACATAAAATTAAGATTTTTCTATGAAAAAGTCTTCATGAAAAGCTTCCAGTGTTGCAACAAGTTCACATCCACTCCTGCCACTTGTCCAAGATGCATGTTGAAGGCTGAATCAATTTCTCATGCTTTGTTCCAATGTCCCCTGACCTATGGATGAGGGAAGAAGAGACATTTTTCAATTGGTGGCAACGAGTCTTATCTTGGCAGCGGCTCAATTAGACGGTAGACAAAAGACCCTCCTCATAGCGGCACTGTGTTGGAGCACTTGGAAAGCGAGGAATCGGTCTGTTTTTGAGAAGGTAATAAGCCTGGCACTAGAGATAGTGAAAGAAGCCAGCAATTTAGTGCGTGAACTCGTGAGCCATACCTGATAGATCTGCTAATTTTCTTTACTCTTACTTTACTCTTCTTGCTCTTAGTCTTTCAGTCACAATTGGTGATAAATGGGAATACCCAATTCTTTTGTACTTCCTTATGGAAACACTTTTATTTTATATTAATAAAATAATATTTATCTTTGAAAAAAGAAATTATCTTATTTTAATTTAGTCCTTAATTCATATGATTTGAATTTAGTTCAATATATATGATTTGATTTGATTTGATTTAATTATTAGTTGAAAATATCTCGATTGTCTATTTTATTCATAGATTTATTATTTTAATGACTAATAAATTAATCAAATTAATTAATTAGTACACACAATAAATTTAGTTCAATAAATTAAAAGAAATAAATTAAAAAATACTAACAGAATATTAAAATAAATAAATTAAAAAATACTACCAAATAAAATTTATATAAATTATAATAAATTATATGATATTTAAAGATTTAATCAAATCAATTAGTTGATATAATTAATTTATCATAATAATTTATTTAATGTGTTAAAAAAAATAAATTAAAAAATATTTTTAAAAATATAACACGTCAACTCTATCATTAAAGGATAAAAATAATAAAAATCCAATTTTTATATAATAAAAATAGTTAAATTGTACTTTGAACATGTTTCATATATGAGATGAAACTCGGATGGCATTACTAATAACTAAGCAGGCAGGCGTGTTAATTTTCTTTTTTTATTTCCTCCCATTTCTTCTGTTTCTTTTCTTAATTTTATCATTCTTAAAATAATAAAATAAGCTAAGCCAACAAAAAGAAACCAAACACATCATAAGTTAATAGGGAATACCACATTATAAACTAAGCTAAGCTAATTAAAACCCAAACACATCGTACCTTTCTATGCTAAGCTAATAGGAAACACCACGTAATTAATATGAGGAACTCAATGAATATGTCCAGCTCCATGACCCAATTATCCCAATACAGCACTCATCCACCGTCCTAGGCACTCACCAAGCTCATAAGGCTTTAGTATCCCTATTAAGTTTTCCTATGAATTTATACTTTATAGCTCACAAATAATTACAGTGTAATTCTCTTGGCTTGAGTCTTCACGTCATGTATTACAAAATGAATTAATTTAAGTATTTTTTACAATAGTTGGTTGATAATGAATTAAACCAAAAAACTCTGTTAACTTTAACTCAATGTAAGAGTAATATACATATAATAAGGTCTCTTTATATGATTGTGTGTAATTTAATCATCACCGACCACAAAGTTGACTTTTTAAATTGCATTGCTACAACTTCCTTGTGACAAGATTAATAGATCAATCATATAAAATGCTCTAAATAATTATGACTAGTGATCGTTCATTCAGAATCAGATATATTTTTTTGAGAGAAAATAAAAATAAAAATGTAAAAGGTAAATTATTTTTTGGCTATTTTATAAAGAGCATGGATAAATTTATAACCCTAGTTAATATTAATTAGTTATAGGTTTCTGATTATTAAAAATGCAAAATTAAATATATACATTCCTCTGTAGGGAGATTTTTAATTTCTACACTTTGCGTATCCTCATAGTTAACATACAAATAAAAAAAGAGCGTGTATCCTTTATAATTTTGTTATATAGTTCGGTTGGCTAAGAATTCCTCTTGGTTTTGTCAAATGACTCATTATTCCATAATTTTGGTTCATGAGGCTTTATGATTATTTTAAAATTTATATAATCTATATTGTGTATATTATATGATTAGAAATAAAAAAAACTAAAAAAAATATTTGTGAGTACTTTTTTAAGAATTATTTGTATTTTTTAAATGTTATTTAAATTATTTTTTATTAATTTAATATTAATAATAATTAATTATAATAGAAGTACATGAGAAATACACAAGATTAATCATCAAATATTTTTTTTCCAATATCACAGTTTGAATGCATAGTTAAAAATTGTAATATCTTTATTACTGTTATTTCATGTATGATAGATGTTGAATAATATATTATTATTGTTTCTATGGATTGTTCTAGTGTTTCTTTGTAATTGTCCATTTCTATGATCTTGGTCACATACAATCAACCAAGATGGATTTTATATCTTGGAGAAAACTGTAAAAGAAAAGACTATTAGAGCAAAATTTTGAACAGTTTTGAATGACTTTAGTATTATTCATACACGCACATGAGACACGATATGACACAGGACACACCGACATGAGACACGATATGACACAGGACACACCGACACGTGAATTTTGAATGACTACTAGCATCATAGAGTAATGCTTTTTGAAAATAGCATTTTTGTGGTTGGTGACGAAACAGGGTATATATATATATTGCATACCATACTACTAGCCAAGAATCCGGTATCGTTAAGCACGAAGAAAGAACCATAGGCGGAAATTCCAAACCCCAGCTTCCTTCTTAAAATTACAGTCTCAGCTTTCACCTTCTTCACTCCGATTCCCAGGTACACTCTCAGATTTCATTTTCCTCACTCCAGATCTGATTTCTTTTACCCTCCCTTTATCGATTCAATGTTTTATGCTTTTTGACAATCAGTGGAATAATATATTGTTGCGTTTTGTATGTTTCAGGCAGCTTCAAATGGCGGCGGCGGCTTCAGCAACAGCGCCTACCTTCACCGTTGGAACCGCCCACAGAGGAACCTCCCTCCCTCAATCGAAGCATCTCGGAGGACTTAGGTTTAACTCGCAGAACTCCCTCAAGAACTTTTGTGGCCTCAAGGCTTCATCTTCCGTCACATTGGAATCCCAATTATCGTTCTCCGGTAAAGAAACCGTTTCTGCCCTTCGGGCATCTTTTGCATCCAAGGCACAAACGCAAGACAGGACTATCCACTACCATCTTCAGCCTCAGGCGTCGTTCAGAGTCGCCGTTCTCGGTGCCGCCGGAGGGATTGGCCAGCCTCTCGCTCTGCTCATCAAGATGTCTCCGCTGGTTTCTGATTTGCACCTTTATGATATTGCCAATGTCAAGGGTGTTGCTGCTGACATCAGCCACTGCAACACGCCTTCGCAAGTCAGGGATTTCACCGGAGCTGCTGAGTTGGCTAACTGTTTGAAAGGGATTGATGTTGTTGTTATCCCCGCCGGAGTTCCAAGGAAGCCGGGGATGACTCGCGACGACCTTTTCAACATAAATGCCGGCATTGTTAGGGATTTGGTTTCGGCGGTGGCCGATAATTGCCCCGGTGCTTTTATTCACATCATCAGTAATCCGGTGAACTCTACCGTGCCTATTGCGGCCGAGGTTCTGAAGCAAAAGGGTGTGTATGATCCTAAGAAGCTCTTTGGTGTTACTACCTTGGATGTTGTCAGGGCAAACACATTTGTTGCTCAGAGGAAGAACCTGAAGCTGATTGATGTTGATGTCCCTGTTGTTGGGGGCCATGCTGGGATTACCATACTTCCCCTGCTGTCGAAGACAAAGCCCTCCACGAGTTTCACTGATGAAGAGATTGAAGAGTTAACTGTTAGGATTCAGAATGCAGGAACAGAAGTTGTTAAAGCAAAGGCTGGTGCCGGATCTGCTACTCTGTCTATGGCATATGCGACTGCTAGATTCGTTGAGTCGTCTCTTCGTGCTCTCGATGGAGATGGGGACGTGTATGAGTGCTCGTTTGTACAATCAGACCTGACTGAGCTTCCATTTTTTGCTTCAAGGGTCAAACTCGGCCGGAAAGGAGTTGAGGCTTTGATTCCATCTAATCTCCAAGGATTGACTGAATATGAACAGAAGGCTTTGGAAGCACTTAAGCCAGAACTTAAGGCCAGCATGGAAAAGGGAATTGCTTTTGCTCAGAAGCAAACGGTTGCTGCTTAAAACTTCAATTTATCAAAGCATTTAGTCTCTGCTTAAACCTTCAATTTATCAAAGCATTTAGTCTCTGTTGTCCCTTAGAATAGAAAATCAAAAGGTTGTTTCTCAAGGTATTATGGGTTTCTTTCTTTGAGCATAAATACTTCTTAGAGAAGTTAGGATGAAATTTTCCATTTTCCATTTTCCATACTATCAATTCTGCTTCCAGCCATATTGGTAGATAGGGAGTGAGTTTTCATTCCTGTTACTGAATTGTGCTCTAGTTTTTTTTGTCAGAAATATCAAAATATATCATTGTTATCATGTAAAATTGGTACACTTAAGCTTTAATTTCTCATTGTGTTTTTGAATAGCAAAACTGGGAGACATATTTCAAAAAGTTATGCTTACTTTGATCAACTTGAAGGCTAGTGATCTATATTAGGTCAATTAAAATTTTTATAAGGACTATGCTCAGATATTTCACTCAAAACAGTAAATGTGTAGAAAATCATTTGGCAATAATAGTAGGATCATAATTTATTGTTGTTACGTTTTCATAACTGTACTAAAAAGAAAATTATTTGTTGAATATAGTCATTATTATCATTTAAAAATTGATTAAGAGGTATTCAAAACATTAGTTGATAGATAAACATGCCTATAAACATCCTTCTCAACAGAAATATTGTTATTCTACTAATTAATTTATAATTTTTTTATTTTATTTTATTTTATTTTCTTATGATCAGTATTAAAACCTTTGGAAGGAATACAAATTTAATATATTAGAGAAATGTTGATTTTTCTTTTTCTTCTACTATTTGCATCTTTAGAGTTGCCTTTCATAGTTTCACCTTATTTTTGATGATAAACTTTTTATTTCATCTGTGATATGAAAAAAAAATTATTTAATGATTAATTTTATGTACTCTTATGTACTCCTACTATAATTAATTATGAATTTATTATAATTAGATTAAACAAATCGATTTGATAATCCATAAATCAAATTTTAAACTGGTTTAAATTAATAATTTTTATAAAAAATAATTATAATATTTTAAATATAAAAAATAATATTAATATAAAATAAAAATTTTATATTAATATTATATATATATATATATATATATATATATATATATAGAAGAAAAGGATTATGAATTAAAATTTTTAAAACTAATATTAATATATATAAAATAAGAATATTTTAGTTATTTTTTATAATAAAAATATTTTAATCATTTTTAAATATTTAGCTAAATCAATTTGTATGATTTAATTTTGATAAAATAATACCGTTTAATTAATTATATGTATTAAATTTTAATTATTAAAAAAATTATTTTAAATATCTCATCTAAATGACTTAATAAATATATAATGAACAACCCTCTCATGCAACTGAAAAAAAACTACAATTTCGCATCACTGTAAATAATCTAGATGACTCAAACAACCAAACTAAATAGCCTAAGACCCAACAATAAATTAAAATTAAACGCCTAGAAAGTAGAAACTAATTGTAATTACTACAAATTAAAATTAAACGCCTAAAAACTCATTGTAATTACTACTAATCATACGGATAGATAAGACAATAATACAACAAAAAAATCAAGCAAAAAGCACGAGAACAAGTAAGATAAGAAAGAGCGGCAAGTTGGTTATGCTGAGGAGAGGAATTGATCTTGCCGCACGAGAATGATGAGAAGGAGAAGGTGCAGATGTAAATGCTGGTGCCGGTGCCGGTGCCGGTGCCGGTGAGTGTGAATATAGTGGCTCTGGCTTTGGATTATGTTCGGCCAAAACCTTGACAATCATTTTCTGTCCTCTGTCACAGTGGCCGCTAACCCCGCTAATGAAGTAGTACACTCCAGGATGCTCAAATTTAAAGACAGTGTCACCATTGTTAGAGAAGAACATTGGCTTCGTGGATCTGCAGCTTTCATACTCCTCTTCACTCACCACCAACACCGAATCTTTAGAATACTTGAAACCTGTGTACAAACAATCATATCCCAAAATTAAACTACATAAAATATATGTTAAATAAAAAATACACAATAAAAATAATTTGAATCACATATATATTTATATACAAATAGATTAGTAGTTAATTTTAGTAGCTAATCTTAATGTACATATAACATTTTTGTAAATCATAATTAAAAAAAACATATAAGTTATTGGAATAATGAGGATACTTACGAAGAGTGTCATCAACTTTGAATCTGTTTTGGGATGCCCATTGATTATACATTTGGTCGTTGTTTCTTGACTTAGGAACAACCCAGCCATTGTGACCCCCAACTTCAAACTCAGTACAATTCACTCTTGATGGCACACACAATATAATAATCAAGGAAACCGAAAATAATGAACAACTTCTGAATCGATTGCCCATATTTGCTGATTTTGGATCTCTCTATAGGGAGCTTTAGTGCGTGGTGTGAGTTTTTTAGAAGAAAATTAGTTGGTCAGGTTTGGACTTATAAGAAGAAAGTATAAGCATGTTTGTTAGCGAGGATTTGGGAGAGTAATTAGGAGCACTTCGTTTGAATTTTATTATTTCCTACATTTGCTTAACTGATTTTCAAAACTCGAGTAAAATTAGCAATACAATTCTCTCAGGTAGCTTTTCCTTAATTAACAATTATTATTAGTGTATTGTAGTCAAATATTTTTAAAGTTAATAATAATAATAATAGTAATAATAATAATAATAAAAATTATTATTATTATTATTTATTATTATTATAAAAGTACAGATAATAACACAAAATAACTCTAGCTTGATAATTAAAAATATCTTCTTATTAACTATTAATATTAAGTTCGTATAGAATTTCTCGTCCAAAAAAGCAAGTATATATATAATTTTTAGAGAAGTATAAATAAACTTTTAACGTACGGGGGACTATATATATAATATATATATATACAACATCTTCAGCGGTGTTAACATTAACAACTTGTAAAATAGTTTCATCTTCGGGTATCAAGAATAGTGTTTTAACCTAATCATTCAGCTGTTATATACGCACATTTGTACTTGTTTATACAAAAACACATAAATTATCACTAAAAATCGATGATGACAGAAACAAACATTATTCAAATAGAGAGATTTTTTATTTTTTCAATTTAAAATTCGTATCCTTGCCATTAACATTCAGATAAAAACAACTAGATAGACTAGCGTGTACCCTTTGTAATTTTGTTATAGGGTTCGGTTGGCCAAAAATCTATTTTTGGTTTTGTCAAATGACTCATTATTCCATAAGCTTGTTCATTGGACTTCATGATTACTTTGAAATTTATGTAATCTGTAATGTGTATACTATATAGTTGGAAATTCACAAAAAAGAAACAAAAGAAAAAGAATATTTGTGAGTATCCTTCTTAAGAGTTATTTATACTTTTTTAAATATATTTTGATTATTTTTTTATTAATTTAATATTAATAATAATTAATTATAATAAAAATATATAAAAATACATAAGATTAACTATTAAATAATTTTTTTAATTTTTTAATTTTTATTTATTTAAAAAATTTTAAAATAAAAAGAATTTATTTTTTTTCTTTTCTTAACTTTTACTCTTTTTCTCTCTTTTAGTTTATCATGTTGGGAATAAGACACCATTTTCCCTTGAGAAAACACCTTTGACAGAGAAATAAAATAGACACAATCACAACACAAGAATTTAACGTGGAAACTCCAATTACCGGAGAAAAAACCACGGCCGTTGTCAAATGACAACCAGAGAATATCACTATGTGAAAATTGTTACAACACATAGACTTCTTTCTCTCACCGGCACCCCAGTACACCCACACTCTCTCAAAGCAAATATCTAACTACACCTCACAACACTCTCTAATCAAAGAGTACAGAGGAAAAAAAAATCAGATACAAGCTTAAAGTGTTTCCGACTGGTGCAAAAACAAATGGAGAACTTAGCCTCATATTTATAGCCTAGGCCACCCACTCCATTTGCTATCCTAAGCAATGTGGGACTAATTCAACAAAATCATAACAATCTCCACCTTGATTGAAATAGTCACACATCTTCAACTTCCATTGTCAACACCGACAATTCTTTGCTGCCATTGTCTATACCGACAATCATAGTTCAGAGAACTATCATACTCCACCATGAAAGTATACTCACTTGTAATTAGACCACTCCAAGCCTTTCGCCTTGGTACAGATCGAAACCTTGCTGAAAATTCATGGTGCAACTTCCAAATTGGCTTTTCCTGGAAGTTCTTCAGCCATCGACCTAACTCCGCCACACACCTTGCATCTCAACGCCAACCAATGCCCGTGTGCAATTGTGGACCCGATTGCCACAACTTATCCTTATCCATGGCAGTGCGGTAATACCATGAGGATACTTTTCGTCTTCTAGAGAACATCATCTTCATACCAGAGATCTTCTCCTTCAACGCCTTGTGCAAACCTGATTGTATCAACACTTCCATGACTTGTATTTGCCACAAGCCAAAATTGATTCTTCCATCAAATTTCTCTATTTCAAGCTTCACAGCACTTGAATATCCTGACATTGTTGCAACCGTAGTATAACTCAACTGTAGACCGTGTACTAGGAAGGGTCCCCAGGAAAGAAAGGTGGGTCACAATGGACACACTTAAATACCAAGTCTTTCCTTAGCCAGAACCTTTTCCAAACTGCACTCTCACAGTGTCACACTGCCTTCCAGCAACAACAACAGCAACCAAAGATCAACCTCAAGCCACAGGACAAAATTCTTTTCTGATGTGGAAGGTCAGACTAGGCTGCAACCACAGAGCATACTAAGAATAAATCTCACCGAACCGAAGCTCTGATACCACTTGTTGGGAATAAGACACCATTCCCCCTTGAGAAAACACCTTTGACAGAGAAATAAAATAGACACAATCACAACACAAGAATTTAACGTGGAAACTCCAATTACCGGAGAAAAAACCACGGCCGTTGTCAAATGACAACCAGAGAATATCACTATGTGAAAATTGTTACAACACATAGACTTCTTTCTCTCACCGGCACCCCAGTACACCCACACTCTCTCAAAGCAAATATCTAACTACACCTCACAACACTCTCTAATCAAAGAGTACAGAGGAAAAAAAAATCAAATACAAGCTTAAAGTGTTTCCGACTGGTGCAAAAACAAATGGAAAACTTAGCCTCATATTTATAGCCTAGGCCACCCACTCCATTTGCTAAGCAATGTGGGACTAATTCAACCAAATCCTAACATATCAAACTATTAATATTACAGTTTAAATAACTTAAAACATGATTTTTTTTTCATTAAATCTTATAATAGAGCTAAACTATGCAAAAATTGCACGATTTCCTGCATAAAATTACATTATTGATTGAACGTATCACTAAATGAACATATGTGATCTGTCTCTTAAATTCTGGTAAGCCTGTTTGAATGCGTAGCTGAAAATTATAATATCCTTATTATTGCTATTTTGTGGATGATAAATGTTGAATGATATATTATTATTGCTTCTATAATATGATGACATAGAGCGAGGTTTTTTTTAAGAGAATACAATCTAATATCTAATATATAATATTATCTAATATGATATAGTTACATTCAATAACATCAAATTAATAGTTTGGAAATACGATTATGAAACCCAAAATTCCAAAATATATGGAGGCCTTGTTGAACCTGCACGCAACTCGTATTTGAAAATTTCAAATAGACTTTATTAAATTAATTAAGCTTCTCATCACATGCAATATAAGAAATTTCCACGTGTCACGGAGTCAAACGTGTCGGTACACCAAATAGAAGGAAATAGCCGTTGGATAGGATTTCACAGGCAGATGTTGCGCTGTCAACAGTTCAGGTTAGTCAGTCAGATTAATCAACATCAATACTTTTTTTAAAACGGTTTTAAAGAATAATCCTAACAGTTTAATAACCAGAGATTTGACCGTGAATACCTTATGTGATTTTATTCTCTGTTTGTTTGTCTTACACTATGAAGAGTGTCACCACAATATTTGCACACCACATGTTATTATTTGAAACAATGGTACATCATAGGATAAATATTTTATCTATGCTAAATATATATAAAAAATTAGTTATTAAATTAATTATTTATATAAAATATATATTAAAAATAAATTAAATAATAATATATTTATACATAAAATATAATAACTGATTTAAAAATTAACTAATTTTTAATGTTATAATATTTTTGTAAAATTTTTAAAATTTTGAAAACAAGTAAGGACTTTGTCGTACTCAATTAATTATATTTTACTTCGATATTATTCTATTATTATTTTTATTTAAACTTAAAAGTTAATAAAATAGAAAAATAATTTCAATAAAATAAAAAATTTGCTCACGTCAAAATAATGCAAGATGATAACAGTTTTAAGTAGTGTCTATGATTATAATAGATTTTTAATATTACGATTTAAATGAGTCAATTGATTTTATAAAATTTATATTAAATTTTATAATTTTATAATTTAAATTTTATTATAATTTTATATTTTATATACTTTATTTACTTTTTTAATTGTTAATTTTTTTAATATTATAATTTTAAATGAATCAATTAATTTTACAAAATTTATATTTGATGTCACTTAAATTTTATTATGATTTTATGTTTTGCATACTTATTTTTTTTTCTAAATTTACATAAAATTTCAATTTAATTTTGTTATGATTTTTGAATGGTAAGACCGTGAGACAATTGGATGCGCAAACTCATGAGAAGCTCACGCGTACCCCTCATTTTTGTTTTCTTTTTCATTTTGGTTTTTGCTGCTTTCTTCAGTCCAACAAAATTAACCGGTTAAAGTAAAATAGAATTCTTTTTTGTATAAAAAAATAACTAATAAGTAACAACAACCCCCTAACTAAAAAAAGGTCTTAACAACCAAAATACTAAAATAGGTGTACCTTTACGTGGCATTGAGTCAATGATTAAATTATCAGTAGTAGTATTAAAATTTTAAAATTGAAAAAGATAATAAGATAATAAGATAATAAAAGCATGAGAGAAATAGCAAAGGAAGGTTAATGGTAGAATATATTCTTCCTTATAAAAGCATTCCTCTCTACAATCCCTCGCTCTTCTGTCTCTACTCTCTACCTTTGAATCAATTTTAGGGGTATTCACACAGAAAACAAACAGAAACACAAAAGGGGAAAAAAAAATAAAAAAGAAACCTAAAAACAAATCAAAACCACACCCCCCTTAGCTTCTCTCTTCCTTCCTTCCACCTTCTCGTAATACGCCCTCCAATGGAGGAACACGCTTAGACACACACACACAACAAAAGAAAATCGTGTCTTCTTTCCTTCGTTTCAATAGAAAAAACGGTACCAAACATTGAAAGCTCCAATAAAGTAGAATAAAATCCTAATTAGCCATCCATGGCGGGCGTGGTTTCGAAGCAGCCCATGAGCACCACCACAACACCCAACAAAAAAGACTCAACGTCGTCGTCATCATCGAACCTCCTGCTAGGTCGGTTTGAGATCGGAAAACTGCTAGGTCACGGAACATTCGCGAAGGTGTACTGCGCAAAGAACGTGAAAACCGGAGAATGGGTGGCAATAAAGGTGATAGACAAAGAGAAGATTCTAAAAGGAGGGCTGGTGGCGCACATCAAGCGCGAGATCTCAATCCTCCGGCGCGTCCGCCACCCTAACATCGTTCAGCTCTTCGAGGTAATGGCAACCAAAACCAAAATCTACTTCGTCATGGAATACGTCCGCGGCGGCGAGCTCTTCAACAAGGTTGCAAAAGGAAGACTCAAAGAAGAAGTCGCCAGAAAGTACTTCCAGCAATTAATCTCCGCCGTCGGATTCTGTCACGAGAGAGGCGTCTACCACCGCGACCTCAAACCCGAGAATCTCCTCCTCGACGAGAACGGTAACCTTAAGGTCTCCGATTTCGGCCTCAGCGCAGTCTCCGATCAAATTCGCCAGGACGGTTTGTTCCACACGTTCTGCGGGACTCCGGCCTACGTGGCACCGGAGGTTCTCGGTCGAAAGGGCTACGACGGCGCAAAAGTTGATCTGTGGTCTTGCGGTGTCGTTTTGTTCGTTTTGATGGCAGGGTACTTGCCGTTTCACGATCAGAACGTGATGCAGATGTATAAGAAGATCTACAAAGGTGAATTCCGGTGCCCTAGGTGGTTCTCCCCTGATCTCGCCAATCTCCTCACCAGGCTCCTCGACACTAAGCCCGAGACGCGGATCGCCATTCCCGAAATCATGCAGAACAAGTGGTTCAAGAAAGGCTTCAAGCAAATCAAGTTCTATGTCGAAGACGATAGGCTCTGTAGTTTCGATGATACTGAAAACATGATCATGGAGGATCATAATGTTAATAGCATTAATAGCAGTAATCATCCTTCTAATATCAGTAACTGCGGAGACGATGACAACGCTTCTGTTTCGGATTACGCTGAATCTGATTCTGAGGTTGAGATTAAGAGAAGACATAGCGTTAGCAATCCTCCTTTGCCTCGGCCTGCGAGTTTGAATGCGTTCGACATAATTTCGTTTTCCAAAGGATTCGATCTGTCTGGATTGTTCGAGGAGAAAGGGGACGAGGCCAGGTTTGTGACGTCGGCGCCGGTTGGGAAGATTATATCGAAATTGGAGGAGATTGCACACTTGGTTAGATTCTCGGTGAGGAAGAAGGATTGCAGGGTGAGCTTGGAAGGAACAAGGGAAGGTTTGACGGGTCCATTGACGATTGCTGTTGAGATATTCGAGCTGACACCGAAGCTTGTAGTAGTTGAGGTGAAGAAAAAAGGAGGAGACAGAGCAGAGTATGAGAGGTTCTGCAACAATGAATTGAGGCCTGGATTGATGAACTTGATGAAAGAGGAGGAATCCTGTTCATCCAGTTTTAGTAGCTCTGCTTCTCCTGCCAATGGAATTAGCAGCGATTCTACTCCTCATTATCATCATCACCATCCCCCATTGCTGCGTGTGCTTTCAGAACCTGCCAATAAGATATCTTCTGCTTTGGATGATCCTGTCGAGTATCGACCTCCAGCTTCAGAGGCTTAATTTAATTCGTTACAGAGTCTTTGTGTATGTATGGTAATTCATAAATTAAATTCTTTTTGCACCCTCTATTACCAGGAGTAGGTTTGCATCTTTTAGTGATGCTATCATCAAATTTATGTCTTCTAATTCGAAAGTATAGTTAAATGGAGTATATATTTCTACATCTCTCTTCTTGCATGCCACAAACACTGTTTTACCTTTTTGCTTCTTTTTTATTTATTTTGTTTTATTTTGCTCCAATTCAATAAGGTTGTGCTGCGTTATTAAAAAATACATGCTATGCTCTGCTACACATCTTTGATAATCTCTTTGGTCTCTGCCGGAGATCTGCAGAATATTGTGTGCAAGTGTAACTGAGTTGTTTGGTTATACCGGGTGTATTTGTGAAATGATTTATAAATTCGCAAATTTAACTTTAATAATACTTTTTCTCACAAAGGTAAAACCAAAAGGTAAGTCTTTTAAAAAATGGATAAAAAAGCCCCAAATAATATCACCCTTATTTTTAACCTATTTTGTAAAAATATAATAAATAAAAAATATAAAAGTTGTATATCCAGCTCTACTGAACCAAGCAAAAAAATTGCATATTTTTAGGTTTCTTTTAATTTGTTGATGAGGACACTCAGAAAATAATATTTGATTTGGTCTTTAAATTTTTATGAGTTTTAATTTAGTTCTTAAAATTTTAATTGTCTCTATTTAATTTTTAAATTTTACGAATGTGACTCATGTTAATTCTTAGAATTTTTGATGCTACGTTCGACTCTTTAAGATGATATTATTTTTATTTTGACATTTAAATAGCTCAAAACCACATTGTAAGTAGTATTTATTCGTAAAATTTTGGGACTAAATACAGACAATTGAAATTTTAGGGACTAAGCCCTAATTTGGGTAAACAGCTTAATTAAACTCTTTTTGAAAAAATAGTTAAAACAATAAATGACTATATTAAAAGTAGTTTATAAGTTAGTTTGTGTTTAGATTTTTAGTTCTAAAAGTACTTATTTTATAGAAATGTGATAAAAAATAGTAGTATTATGAGAAAAAAATTTTTAACTTCTCTATAAACTCCTAAATAATTTTTTAGACAGCTGTAATTTGGTTTTGAAAATTACACCGGACATTAATACTACTACTTTTCATAAGTCAAAAGCTCAAAAATGTTACTTTTAAAGCTTTCCAAACGGACCCTAAATGGAGGCTCACGTGCAAGTCCACCAAATTGAATATTAACTCGGATATAAAGACTAAAATTGTGTTTGATAGATAAAATATAAATAAAAATATTGTGTTTAAAGATATTATAGTATTATATTTTTTTATCAAAGAAAAACACAGTAAATAGGAATATAATATTTTAAATTTTTGTTATTAATTTTTTATTATTTTATTTATTTTTTAATCTTGTGTGAAAGAAAAAAATAAAAATATTGTGATAAAATACCTAAATCCATAATGATAAAGTTTAGAGAGCCAACACTTTTATTAAAATTTGGCTAGCACTTAATTATTAAAAGAAAAATAAATAATCTATACTATTATATGTCATCTCATATTATTAAAAATATTAATGATAACTAATTGATGACTATACATTATAAATTCTATTGGTCCCTAATATTCGTCATCTATAATTATATGAACCTAAACGTGAAATCCATACTCTTTTAAATAAAAGCTTCTATTTGTTAATTAAAGTAATAAAATTATTTGATATCTTCAAATGAATGATGATGGAATACTTAAAAAAATTATAATACTTAAATTAGCAAAAATTTAATACATTTTAAAAAAATTAAAATAAAAAATATCTAAATTGACGAAATATTTATAAAGGAAATAATAAGGGTTAAGTCCAACGTAGGGGTCGAAAATTGAAATCGTCCCTAACTTTTTTTTTTGCTACAAAATGGTCCCCAAGATTTTAGTTTGTTTTAAAATCGTCATTCGAACGAAAATACCCCTCCCTTACCTCTTCTTCCCCTTCTTCCCCAAAATTATGCAGAAGCACCTCCCTCCCCTCTTCTTCCCCTTCTTCCCCAAAATTATGTAGAAGCACCAGCAGAAGCACAAGCAGAAACAGAACCAAAAGCAACAACAACAATGAATCAAACAGAAGCAGCAGTAAGAAAACAACAACAACAATAAATCACCAATGAATCAACAATGGAATCAAATAGAAATAAAAGAAGCAAGAGCAGAAACAGAAACAGAACAACAACAACAATAACAATGAAACAATATAATCAATCAGAATCAGAATCAACCAGAAACAACAATAATAAAAAATCAACAAATATAATAGAAGCAGAATGAAAGAAGAAGAAGAAGAATGATGGAAGCAGAAGCAGAATCCGGCGAGCCACTTGAACGACGAGCAACGGTCATCGAGCAAAGAAGAGCAGCGGCGGCGGCGGCGAAGAACGGCGACGGCGACGGCGACGGCGAAGATCCTTCCCCCTCTTCTTCCCGAACCCCCTCCCCCCTTCTCCCTTCGCATAACCCCTTCCTCCTTTTCCCTTTACTTTACGCATAAAACCCCTCCCTTCTTCTTCCTCAACACCCCTCCCTCCCCCTTCTTCCATATCCTCCCTGTTGGGAAATAAGACACCATTCCCCCTTGAGAAAACACCTTTGACAGAGAAATAAAATAGACACAATCACAACACAAGAATTTAACGTGGAAACTCCAATTACCGGAGAAAAACCACGGCCATTGTCAAATGACAACCAGAGAATATCACTATGTGAAAATTGTTACAACACATAGACTTCTTTCTCTCACCGGCACCCCAGTACACCCACACTCTCTCAAAGCAAATATCTAACTACACCTCACAACACTCTCTAATCAAAGAGTACAGAGGAAAAGAAAAATCAGATACAAGCTTAAAGTGTTTCCGACTGGTGCAAAAACAAATGGAGAACTTAGCCTCATATTTATAGCCTAGGCCACCCACTCCATTTGCTATCCTAAGCAATGTGGGACTAATTCAACCAAATCCTAACAATCTCCACCTTGATTGAAATAGTCACACATCTTCAGCTTCCATAGTCAACACCGACTATTCTTTGTTGCCATTGTCTATACCGACAATCATAGTTCAGAGAACTATCATACTCCACCATGAAAGTATACTCACTTGGAATTAGACCACTCCAAGCATTTCGTCTTGGTACAGATCGAAACCTTGCTGAAAATTCATGGTGCAACTTCCAAATTGGCTTTTCCTGGAAGTTCTTCAGCCATCGACCTAACTCCGCCACACACCTTGCATCTCAACGCCAACCAATGCCCGTGTGCAATTGTGGACCCGATTGCCACAACTCATCCTTATCCATGGCAGTGCGGTAATACCATGAGGATACTTCTTGTCTTCTAGAGAACATCATCATCTCTCATAGAGAGAGCAACCAGAGATCTTCTCCTTCAACGCCTTGTGCAAACCTGATTGTATCAACACATCCTTGACTTGTATTTGCCACAAGCCAAAATTGATTCTTCCATCAAATTTCTCTATTTCAAGCTTCACAGCACTTGAATATCCTGACATTGTTGCAACCGTATATTGGAATAGTATAACTCAACTGTAGACCATGCACTAGGAAAGGTCCCCAGGAAAGAGAGGTGGGTCACAATGGACACACTTAAATACCAGGTCTTTCCTTAGCCAGAACCTTTTCCAAACTGCACTCTCACAGTGTCACACTGTCTTCCAGCAACAACAACAGCAACCAAATATCAACTTCAAGCCACAGGACAAAATTCTTTTCTGATGTGGAAGGTCAGACTAGGCTGCAACCACAGAGCATACTAAGAATAAATCCCACCGAACTAGGCTCTGATACCACTTGTTGGGAAATAAGACACCATTCCCCCTTGAGAAAACACCTTTGACAGAGAAATAAAATAGACACAATCACAACACAAGAATTTAACGTGGAAACTCCAATTACCGGAGAAAAACCACGGCCATTGTCAAATGACAACCAGAGAATATCACTATGTGAAAATTGTTACAACACATAGACTTCTTTCTCTCACCGGCACCCCAGTACACCCACACTCTCTCAAAGCAAATATCTAACTACACCTCACAACACTCTCTAATCAAAGAGTACAGAGGAAAAGAAAAATCAGATACAAGCTTAAAGTGTTTCCGACTGGTGCAAAAACAAATGGAGAACTTAGCCTCATATTTATAGCCTAGGCCACCCACTCCATTTGCTATCCTAAGCAATGTGGGACTAATTCAACCAAATCCTAACACTCCCCCCTTCTTCCGTTTCTCTTCGCATAAACCCCCTTCTTTCTCTCTCCCGATCCAACAATATTTCAAATTCAAGCCAAATTCAGTAATAACAATATTTCACAAAAAATTCAGAAATTCTACAAAAAAATTTAGTTCACAGATGAAGAAGAAGAAGAAGAAAAAGCGGCCGGTGAGGATGAGGAGGAGGAGCAGTGGCGGATCATAGGCGACAGGACGGCGGTGCAGTGGTCCGGCGGTAAGGCTTCCCTCCCCTCCCCCCTCCCCCCTCCCCCCTCCTTTTTCTCGAGCCCCAACTCCCCCTCCCTTTCTTTCTCTGTATCTCTTTCTTTGCTTTTCTTTTTTATTTTTTATATTTATTTTATTTTATAATTTTTTAATGAGGGATAATTTAGTAATAAAAAAATAAAATTAATAAAAAAAACGATTTTAAAACAAATTAAAATTTTGAGGACCAATTTATAACAAAAAAAAAATTAGAGACGATTCTAATTTTTAACTCCTACGTTAGAGACCAAAATCGAACTTAACCCAAATAATAACTTGTCCATCACTTTTATATCTCACCGCCTATAGTAATAGAATGTTTTTCTCTAATTCTTTGGAAGGTGATCCAGCGTTGCAGAATTGAATTTGTTGACTCGTAAATAATATTTGAGATAATGAAAAGACAAAGTTTTGCTTGCATTACAAATCGAGTCAATCACACATTACGAAACTTGTGCTATGAACAAATTGGGTCGGTGAATCTATGATTTTGTTGGATTAGATCTGCACATTTATTGAGCTTCTATAAGATGACCCAATCTTATTACACTTTTTATTGATCTTGAGTTATTTGAGTCTGAAAAAGAATAAATTAAATTTTTATTATTTATTTTATTTTTATTTAATTTATTATTAAATAAAATATAAAAAATAATAATTTTTTATATTTTTATCATTTATATTATATTTTCATTACGTTATCTTATCTTATCTTATTTTATCTTATCTTATTTTATTCTATTCGATTTTTTAATCAAAGGCGGCCTTAATGAACTAGCTAGACCATTCAACCCGAAATTTATGTATTTCACTAGAACATTGAGGTAAGGGGCAACCCCCGAATTCTGTTGACTTTCCATGCCTTGCATGTATGTGTTGGTATTATTTTATTATAATAGGTAGGGAGATCGAAGATTAAGAAAAAAACAAAAAATGCGTACTTAGACACATCAAAGTCCTCAGAAGGGGGAGAAATTCAGTAGAGATTATCTAATACCAAAAGGATACAAATTCCCCTCCACTAAGAATCCTTAAAAAAAAAAAATTTCCAAAATTAGCACGTCATATAATAAGTATGGGCCACTAATAAGCTATGGAATAATAGAGACAGCTGCTAAATATAGTTTTCATGTTTTTTCGGACTACTATGAAGATAGTCATAAATATTCGTTCTTTCTTTATACTTTGAGCATCCGAATTCCTTAAATTTTAGCCTTATTTTTTTCCTTAGAAAACTTGTATGTATGTGCATTGTTGCTAGAGAGTTTATTAATAGACATAATTAACTGTATCTATGCAAATAGTGTGCCACCAATGATAATTATTTGATCTCATATGTATGGTGCATTTAGCACGTTGTCTTTGGCCAATGCCATGCAAGAGAGTAGTGGTGGCTAAAGCTGAACCAGAATTGGTTCTCTTAACTTGTTCGAGTAATCTAGCATCAACCTTGTTTCTTGTTGCTTTCCTTAGCTAGGCATGTGTGGTCCACAATCTGAACCGTTGCTTTCAAATTATTGATAATTCTATTAGAGTAGCAAATGGAACCAAACCTTAAGGACCCAAACCTCTTCATAGTGTCTCCTTTCCTCTATTATTAGTTATATTACTAGCTATCCTCCACAAAATAACAAGAAGGAAGATCTAAATTCCTAAGGATATATTATAGCTGGCTCCTCACGTGAAAATGTAAGTGAAAATAATAACAATATTATATTAAAATCAAAGTTGTTTCTCATATATCAAAATTAGCTATTAAAATTAGTCACTATAAATATATATATACATATGTAATTTAATTTATTTTTAATGTGTATGTATTTATATTTTAACATATATTTATATTGATAACTGTCTTTATAGCTAATTTTAATATACATATAACATAATCGTACTAAAATTATGTTAAATAATTTAACGTTAAACTGGATTTCCAAAAAGCCTATAACAGAGTTGTTCATACCCTGACCCAATGCTAAGGGCCCAGGTCCAACCAAAAGGCCTGATCCAATAGATTAAGCCTAGCAAAGCACCGACTTCCACTTAAGAAGTCGGTGTCAACCACGACTTAGCATGAAGAAGTCGGTTATGAGATTAACTGGCAGATAAACACTCATTCAAATGAGTAACCGCCCCGAAAATCTCTCTAACCACTTCATAAAGCCATATCTTAACCTCCCCAAGATAATGGGACGGTTAACACCCTAAAGATACGGCACTACACCAACGGTGGTTATTGGCTCACCACTATAAGTACACTGACACCAATCAGGTATTTCTAAGCCCAATACTCTCTAGACCTGCTCACACTCTTGCTAACTTAAGCATCGGAGTGTCTTTGCAGGTACCACCCCCCATTCATTCGCGCGCGCAAGTCGGACGGAGCCTCCCGAGTTGCTGATCCACCCGGAGTTCTCCTCCTTCACACATTTGGGCCACTCAACGCCATCCGTTGCATTTATCTCCGGTTACCCACCGTAACATTGGCGCCGTTGCCGGGGACCCGAGAGATCATCCATCGATGGCGGATAGATCCCACGAGGAAGTCCATGCGGAAACGGATTCCAAAGAAGAGAATCTGAACGCAGGTAATGACAATGTAGATTTAACCCTCCACCAGGAAGTTAATGATCAACATAGAGAGGGCACCTCCGGGGTAAAAAACCCGAAAGCAAACCCCTCAGACGAGCGAGAATCGGGAAAAGGTGGACCATCCCACATAACTGAATTAATGGGGTTAGTCCACAGTCGCTTAGAACAATTGGAGCAAGAGCGGGAGAAGCAGAAAGAAACTGAAAGGTACCTCAAAGAGGAGATGGAACAGCGAAAAGAGTTAGAGAGAAAACTCTTACAGCTAGAATCCTCCCTCAAGGGTCACAACTCCCGCGACGACCAAGAAGATCAATTCCCGGGTGGAGAGGATCCTTTCAGCGAAGACATAATGAGGGCAAAAGTTCCGAGAAACTTTAAAAGCCCCGATATGGACCTCTATGATGGGACCACAGACCCAAAGCATCATCTAAGCAACTTCAAAAGTCGGATGTATCTAGCTGATGCCTCCGACGCTACGAGATGCAAAGCTTTCCCGACCACTTTATCGAAAGCGGCAATGAAGTGGTTCGATAGCCTCCCACCAAGATCAATCACCAGTTTTGAAGACCTCTCAAGGAAGTTTCTGATGAGGTTTTCAATTCAGAAAGATAAAGTAAAACATGCACCGAGCCTCCTGGGAATAAAACAGGAGGTCGGAGAATCTTTGCGAGCCTATATGGAAAGGTTCAATAAGGCATGTTTGGAGATCCAAGACCTGCCCACAGAGGCAGTCATAATGGGGTTAGTCAATGGGCTCAGAGAAGGTCCCTTCTCACAGTCTATATCTAAAAGGCACCCCGTTTCTCTAAGTGATGTACAAGAAAGGGCCGAAAAGTACATCAACATGGAAGAGAATGCAAAATTAAGAGACCTGAGTTGGCGACCCGGACCCCCTCCCTCATCTAAGGAGAGGGAAAGGGAAGTCAAGAAGAAGGAAGAACTCGGTCTCGAGAGGCCCAGGAAATATCACTCTTATACTCCTCTAAAAACTTCTATAGTGGAAGTATACAGAGAGATTTGCCACACCGAAAGGCTGCCACCCCCAAGACCTATCAAAAACAAAAAAGGGGGAAGCCGCGGCGATTATTGCGAGTACCATAAAATATATGGTCACTCCACCAACGACTGTTACGACCTTAAAAATGTGATAGAAAAGCTGGCCAGAGAAGGTCGGCTTGATAGATATCTCATGGAAAGGTCGGACACCCATGGAAAAAGAAAGCGAGATGATATGGATAGAAGAGATCCACCACCGCAGACTCCAGAGAGACATATTCATATGATCTCAGGAGGATTTGCGGGAGGGGGCCTCACTAAATCCTCTCGCAAAAGACATCTCAAAAGAGTCTACCAAGTCGAGGAAGAGACACCCGACTTCCCCACTATCTCATTCACAAAAGAAGATGGGCAAGGGATAATCCCCGGGCATGATGATCCCGTGGTGATAACTATGATCCTAGCCAATGCCCATCTCCACAGAACCCTAGTAGACCAAGGAAGCTCGGCGGACATCCTTTTCAAGCCCGCCTTCGACAAGCTAGGGTTAGACGAAAAAGGATTGAGAGCCTACTCCGACACCCTATATGGATTAGGGGATACGCCAATAAAACCACTGGGATTCTTACCCCTTCACACCACTTTTGGGAAAAGGGAAAAATCAAGGACTCTGAGCATAGACTTCATAGTCATCGATGAAGGGTCAGCCTACAATGCCTTAATCGGCAGGACTACCCTTAATCGCCTTGGAGCAGTGGTATCTACTCCCCACCTTTGCATGAAATTCCCAACCCCAGGAGGAATAGCAACGGTGAGAGGAGATCAAAAATTGGCAAGAAAGTGCTACAATGAAAGCCTAAACCTAAGAGGAAAGGGCAAAGAGGTCCACACCATAGAGCTCAGCGGCACGAAGGTCAGAGAAGAGCTGCGACCCCAACCGGGAGGAAAAACCGAGGAGGTACAAGTCGGAGAGGAGGAAGGAAAAAACACTTACATAGGAGCCAACCTGGGGGAAACCCTAAAACAAAGGTTAGGTGAACTCCTGAAAGCTAATTCTGACCTCTTCGCATGGAAGGCCTCCGACATGCCTGGGATAGATCCCGAGCTCATGTCCCACAAGCTCTCGGTTTACCCAGGATCCCGACCTGTACAACAAAGACGACGCAAGCTCGGCCCGGAACGAGCCCTAATAGTGGAGGAACAAGTACAGGCCCTCTTGGAAGCCGGCTTCATCAGAGAGGTCAAATATCCAACATGGCTAGCCAATGTAGTGCTAGTCAAAAAACAGAATGGTAAATGGAGAATGTGCGTCGACTATACCGACTTGAATAAGGCATGTCCTAAGGACCCTTATCCCCTACCAAGTATTGACACCCTGGTGGATTCTAGCTCGGGGTATCAATACCTATCATTCATGGATGCATACTCGGGATATAACCAAATCCCGATGTATGAACCAGACCAGGAGAAAACATCTTTCATCACGCCAAGAGCCAATTATTGTTACGTGGTCATGCCATTCGGACTAAAGAATGCAGGAGCCACATATCAAAGGCTGATGAATAAAGTGTTTTCCCCCCATCTAGGGAGCCTAATGGAAGTATACGTCGACGACATGTTAGTAAAAACCAAACAAGAAGTCGACCTCTTATCCGACCTCTCACAAGTCTTCAACACTATAAGGTCGCATGGGATGAAACTAAATCCCGCAAAATGCGCCTTCGCGGTGGAGGCAGGAAAATTTCTAGGGTTTATGCTAACGCAAAGAGGGATTGAGGCCAATCCCGATAAATGCAGAGCCATCCTAGAAATGAAAAGCCCGACTTGTTTGAGAGAGGTTCAACATCTCAATGGCCGACTTGCAGCCCTCTCCAGATTTTTGGCAGGCTCGGCACTAAAATCCCTTCCACTATTTTCCTTATTAAGGAAGGGATGCCAGTTCAAATGGACTCTGGAATGCGAGGAGGCGTTCCAAGAGTTCAAAAAGTTCTTAAGCCAACCTCCTATCTTAACCCGACCAATACCGGGAAAAGACCTCGTCCTATACCTATCCGTAGCAAACAGGGCTGTTTCATCAGCCCTGATCAGAGAAGACGAGGTCGGGCAACACCCGGTCTATTTCATCAGTAAGGTCCTACAAGGCCCTGAACTAAGGTACCACAAACTAGAAAAGTTTGCCTACTCCTTAGTGATAGCCTCTCGAAGGTTACGACCTTACTTTCAGGCTCATGCAATAAGAGTCCGCACAAATCAACCCATGAAGCAAATCCTCCAAAAGACGGATGTTGCAGGAAGAATGGTTCAATGGGCGATAGAGCTCTCCGAGTTTGATTTGAGATATGAAACTCGGACAGCAATTAATGCCCAATGCCTCGCCGACTTCGTTGCAGAATATGCAGGAGAACAAGAGGAAAAACCGACTACATGGGAACTCTATGTAGACGGATCCTCCAACAAAACGGGGAGCGGCGCAGGCATAATATTGGTAGGTGAAAAAGGAACCCAGATAGAGGTCTCCTTAAAATTTGAATTTCCAGCTTCAAACAATCAGGCAGAATATGAAGCCTTGATTACCGGATTAAAGTTAGCAGAGGAAGTTGGTGCTACAAAGGTGACGATCTACAGCGACTCACAGGTGGTGACCTCCCAAATAAGCGGAGAATATCAGGCAAAAGATCCTAATATGAAGAGGTACTTGGAAAAAACCCTGGAGCATCTTGGACGCTTTGCAGAAACCGAGGTCAAACATATAACTCGGGATCTAAATAGCAGAGCGGATGCCCTATCCAAGTTAGCAAGTACCAAACCAGGAGGAAACAACAGAAGCCTGATTCAAGAAACCCTTCAAGAACCCTCGGTAGCAAAAAAAGAAGATAAACAAGAGACACTTGAGGTAGTCGGTTTAAACCTCGGATGGATGAATCCCTTAGTCGAATACCTGAAATTCGACATCCTCCCCAAAGAGGAAAAAGAAGCCAAAAAGATCCGAAGGGAAGCACAACACTATACCCTGGTGAGAAATGTCCTTTACAGAAGAGAGATATCAACGCCATTATTAAAGTGCGTACCGACCTCAAGGACCACCGAGGTGTTGGAGGAGGTACATAGTGGGATCTGCGGAAACCATCTAGGAGCAAGGTCACTCGCCAGAAAAGTAATCCGAGCAGGATTCTATTGGCCGACCTTGCAAAAAGATGCCACAGACTTTGTGAAAAAGTGCCAGCCATGTCAGATGCATGCAAATTTCCACGTAGCTCCACCAGAAGAGCTCATCAGTATCACTTCTCCCTGGCCCTTCGCAAAATGGGGAATGGATTTGTTAGGTCCTTTTCCCCAAGCACCAGGACAAGTTAAATACTTGATCGTGGGAATAGACTACTTCACAAAGTGGATAGAAGCAGAACCATTAGCCACTATCACCGCTCAAAGAAGTCGCAGATTCCTCTACAAAAACATCATCACAAGGTATGGGATACCTTATTCTATCACCACAGACAATGGTACTCAATTTACCGATGCTACCTTCAGAAGTCTAGTAGCCAGTCTGAAAATCAAGCATCAATTCACCTCGGTTGAACACCCACAAGCCAATGGGCAAGTCGAGGCAGCTAACAAGGTCATACTGGCGGGACTCAAGAAGAGACTCCAGGAAGCAAAGGGAGCTTGGGCAGAAGAGCTCCCTCAAGTGTTATGGGCTTATAGGACAACTCCCCAATCCGCCACGGGAGAAACACCCTTCCGACTAGTCTATGGCGTGGAAGCCATGATTCCAATAGAAATCAATGAGCAAAGCCCAAGGGTAATTCTCCATGACGAGGTCGAAAACATACAGGGGCACAAAGAGGAGCTCGACCTGCTCCCCGAAGTCTGAGAAGATGCCCAAATAAAAGAAGCGGCATTAAAACAAAGGATGACTGCCAGGTACAACAAGAAAGTCATTCGAAGAACATTCGCCCTATACGACTTGGTCCTAATCAGAAACGACATTGGAGTCAACAAATCAGGAGAAGGAAAGCTCGCCGCAAATTGGAAGGGGCCATACAAAATCAAGGAAGTGTTAGGGAAAGGTTATTATAAAGTAACCGACCTGAATGGCACTGAGCTACCAAGGTCGTGGCATGCTTGTAATATGAAAAGGTACTACAGTTAAAAGCGAACTCTACTCCCTGATGTACTCTTTTCCCAACTTCATGATTTTTTCCCAAAAAAGGGTTTTTTCTGGAGAAGGGTTTTTAACGAGGCATCATAGTAGAGACTAAGGGAATAGACTATCAAAACCCTTAGTAGCGAAAGAAGGTACCTCCCCAATCAATAAAGATCTTTTTCATTTATAATATCTCTTACAATATCCTCCTTTATTTTTCTAAGTCTTTCTACGAAACGCGCCGACTTAAGCTCGACAAAACGTGAAAATCCCATGAATCGACCTAGATGGTCGTCAGGATAAAACGACGAGGTACAAGTCGGTGTAAAGAGGTTATATGAGTCGATCGTAAAAACTCGGGAACCAACCCGACTCATAAGTCGGAACGAGACCCCGAGTATGAAAACTTGGAAACACTTCGATCCATAGATCGGAGTGTAAAACCGAGTAGAAGAAAAACGCATCGCAAAAATAACCTAAGTCATGAGAACTCGCTAAAACAAAAGTTGAGTATGAGGAATAACAAAAAGAGATAGGAAAACCTAAGGAGAAGTTTCAAGGACGCCTCGAAAGTCCTCAACGAAAAACAAACAATCCAAAAAGAAAGGTTTTCAAGAAAAAGCTAAGGGGAATTCAGGAAAATCAGAAAAGCATACACACAAAAGGTAACTTGAAACCCTTATCCAAAAAAAGGGGCATTCACCTTTGTTTAAAAAGCCCTTATCCAAAAAGGGCACCGAGCAGAATATTTTGTTTACGGCCTTAAAAGGCCAAAAATTGTTCACACAAACCAACAACAATAAACGAGTTTAAAAAAGGGGGGACCCACAGGCCGGGCCCCCATATAGCCATAAAAAATAAAGTTATCTTTTCAGAGAAGCAGAGGAATCACCACCACCAGGGCCAGGAGGAGGAACGGAGGACGAACTCGGAGGATCTCGAGGAGGAGACTCAATAATCCTCTGCCCCCGAGTCTTCAAATCTGACTCGGAAACAACCTCGGGGGCAGGAGGATAAACGATGGCGCCATCAATAACTACCTTGTCTGGATGTAGAGGAGAAAGATCCAAGTCGGGAGCGATAACTCTGACTTGTTCCAAGAAAATTCTCCAAGACTCCTCGGCACCATCGGCGATAGAGTCCTCCAACTCGGAGTATGCGTTCCGAGAATTCAGCAAGTCCTTCCTCACGGCCACAATATCCTGAAATAAACTGTGGTAGCTGTCTTGTGCCGTTTTCCTCAAATTCGCCTCCAAAATACATTGGGCCCGCAGCTTACCCTCCTCCTCCTTAAGGTAATCCCTCTCCTTCCTCAACTTATCTCTCTCCTCCTTCAACTCCTTCTCATGTTTTTCAAAAAGAAGAAGCCTCCCCTCCAACTCCTCAACCTTCGAGGATGCCCCCAAAGAGCTGAGGGGAGTCTTCTCAAAAATATCCAAAAGTTTACCACAAAAACCCGCTGCCCTAAAACTCTCCTCGGCCATGGTGGTGAGGTGGTTTCGAACAGAAACATCATCTGTACTTATAAAAGGATAGATGTTCTTTCGGACGAATGCCAGAGCATCCGCCTTAACCCCACCATCAAAAGAAGAAGAGCCAGACTCTGTAGTCTTGCGCTTCTTCTTCTCTGGCTCGGAGAGTAGTTGGGCAGAAGGGGGTGGTCGAGACAAACTTGAGGAAGAAATGACAAGGGGTTGAGAGGGAGTGCCACTATTTTTAGGAGGAGGAGGAGGAGGAGGAGGAGAGATGATCGCCCTAGCACCTCCCGATCTAGCCCGGGACTTCGCCTTAGCCTCCTGGACCCTTTGGTAAGCCTCCTGAGCATTCTTCTTTGCCATACCTACAAGAAAAACAACCAACAGTCATAAGTCGGTAATGTTCAAGTCGGTAATATTCAAAGTCGGTAGAAACAACTCGGAAATAAGGAATGCATGCACTACCTAATTGAGATTGAACAAAAGTCGGCGTTCCCTGGAGGATTTTTCTGGTATCCAAGTATGGGGACCTCCCCCACGCTTCTCGGAAAAACCCCACAATGGCCGCCTCCACCTCGTCCAGGTCATCTGGACCATACTTCTCACAAGGGGAGGCCGACAACCAATAAAGGGGAAAGCGAGGGGAGGAGTGCTCATCAAGGAAAAAGGGGTGGTGACCCTCTACGGCTTGAACTTTGAAAAAGTAGTTTTTGAAATCATGAAAAGACTCGTCGAAAAGGGTGAAAATCCTCCGACCTTGTATGGCTCGGAAGGATACCCACTGTTGTTTGTTGTTTAGCCCACTAAAGGGCTTGGTCATATGGAAAAGAAAGAAGAAAATCCTCAAAGAGGTCGGAAAGTCCAGAGCATGGCTAATAAACTGGTAGATCTTCAAAAAACCCCAAGAATTGGGATGAAGTTGAGTAGGGGCAACTCTACAGTGGTGCAAAACAGATATTTCGAAATCTGAGAAAGGAAGAAAAACACCCAAACGGGTGATCATACATTCATACATGAAGAAAAAATGAGGGGCTGCCTCATTAACTCTCCCAAAACAGACCTGGTCTTTAGGACCCGGGATTGTCAGTTCATATTTTGGCTCGTCCTCCTCTGAAGTACAAAGCCGGTGATGAGTACGAAGATGAGTGATAAACTCAGCATCGACCAGGGGTTCCTCCCCAAGGACAGTGTCATCAACCCACAAAGAAAGAACATCTACGGAAGCCATTTTTTATATATAAAGAAAAGTGGCAGAAACCTACAAAAAGAAAAAAGAAAAAGAAAAATAAAAAAACACGGCCCCTAAAGAGGAGAGATACGAAGCCAGAATCTACAGGTCGACCTATCCACTCACAAAACAAAACATGCAAATGTAAAGCATGGCATGGAAAAAACAAAACTAACCTTTATCCGAAGAAAGGAAAGTTGGGAAGAACGGAAAGCTTCGAACGCAAGAATGCAGCACGAGCAAAGCAAGAAAAAGTTTGAAAGATTGCAGAAACGGAAAAACGAAAGAGAGGGAAAGTATTTATAAATAGGATAAGGGGCATAATGGTAAAAACGACCAGGTCCAACCAAAAGGCCTGATCCAATAGATTAAGCCTAGCAAAGCACCGACTTCCACTTAAGAAGTCGGTGTCAACCACGACTTAGCATGAAGAAGTCGGTTATGAGATTAACTGGCAGATAAACACTCATTCAAATGAGTAACCGCCCCGAAAATCTCTCTAACCACTTCATAAAGCCATATCTTAACCTCCCCAAGATAATGGGACGGTTAACACCCTAAAGATACGGCACTACACCAACGGTGGTTATTGGCTCACCACTATAAGTACACTGACACCAATCAGGTATTTCTAAGCCCAATACTCTCTAGACCTGCTCACACTCTTGCTAACTTAAGCATCGGAGTGTCTTTGCAGGTACCACCCCCCATTCATTCGCGCGCGCAAGTCGGACGGAGCCTCCCGAGTTGCTGATCCACCCGGAGTTCTCCTCCTTCACACATTTGGGCCACTCAACGCCATCCGTTGCATTTATCTCCGGTTACCCACCGTAACAAGAGTTAAATGGTGTTTTATTGATATTGTGTTAGAGAAAATGGGCTTCTGAAGAAAATGAAGGGCGTGGGTTAGGGAGTGTGTTACATCGGCATCTATCTCTATTCTGGTTAATGGGCCTCCATCGAAACCATTCAGAATGGAGAGGGGACTACGTCAAGGCAACCCATTATCACCTTTTTGTTTGTTCTGGTGGTGGATGTGCTTAACAGGATGATCGGAGAGACAGTTAGAAATGGTCGGATATCTCCACTCTTAGTCGGCAGGGATAATATAGAGCTATCACACTTACAATTTGCTGATAACACTATATTATTCTATCCACCGGAGAAGGAGACACTGAGAAACTATAAGAGGCTTCTGAGATGCTTTGAAATGATGTCTGACTTGAGCATTAACTTTGAGAAGTCTAACTTGATACCAGTGAACTGCAGCCAGGAGTGGGTGAACAGGATGTGTCAGCTACTAGGTTGTCAAGAGGCAGCTCTACCAGTGAGGTTCCTTGGCATTAGCCTAGGAGCAAACCCGCGGCTGGTAAAAATTTGGAAGCCGGTTATAGATAGGGTGGAAGAGAAACTCAGCTTGTGGAAAGTAAAGGTCCTTAGTAAGGCTGGTAAGCTGGTACTTATTAAGTCGGTAATTAATAGCCTACCTATTTATTACCTGAGTCTGTATAAGATGCCTACTGCGGTTGCACGAAGAATTATCTCCTTGCAGAGGAGGTTTTTTTTAGGGGAAGGATGATGGTAGACCTGGTATGGCTCTTGTGAAGTGGGAGCTGATCCAGGCACCAAGGAAGTTAGTAGATTTGGGAGTGGGTGATGCAATGGTCCGTAATACGACTTTACTATTTAAATGGTGGTGGCGCTTCTTTAAGGAGAACTGTCCTCTATGAAAAAAGATTGTCTGCTCCTGCAATAGTTTGAACGCAAATCACTTGTTGTCAACTCAGACATTACCGAAAAAGGGGGTCCGTGGAGAGACATATGTCAAGTGAAAATAACGGAGCAACATGTCAGGAAGAAGATTATTGATGGCCTTGTTATGGAAGTAGGAGATGGAAGATCCACCATATTTTGGGAGGATACATGGCTCCAAGTGGGAAAGTTGAAAGACTCATTTCCGAGACTCTTCTTGATTTCAAACAAAAAAGGATCAGTAATAGGGGATTGTGGGTTCTGGGATGGGATAGAGTGGGTCTGACACTTCCAATGAAGAAGAAAAATGCGACAATGGAAGACAGATACATTGAACCAACTGTTTCATGTCTTGCAATCTGTTAGATTGATAGTAGATGTGCAAGATAGAGTAGTGTAGAAATTTGACAAGAAATGCGTTTATTCTACTAATTCATTTGTGCAGGTTATGCAGGAAGAGACCTTAGATGAGGAGCTTCTGAGAAATAGGTTCACAAAAAAAATCTGGAAAGACCTAGTCCTGCCTTGAGTGGAGTTATTCGCTTGGTTTGTTTTAGTAGGCTGGGTCAATACAAAAGACCGGTTAAATAGACTGTGAATCCTACAAAAGAATGACGATTTGTGTGTGTTGTGTAAGAAAGATGTTAAAAATGTACAACATTTATTTATTACTTGTGAGTACTCTTGGCAGGTGTGGTGTGTTTGGATCTTGGCGTTTGGACAGTCATGGATTGTCCCTGGTACTCTGAAAGAGCATTTTGAGAGTTGGAGAATCGTGCCTATGAGAAAAGAGAGGCACAAGTACTGAATAGTTGGGTTCTTCTCAGTTATATGGACTATTTGACTAGGCCGAAATGATGTTATATTTCGCAGCAAGACAACAAGAATTCGCGAATGTGTAGAACAATTATTTTTATGTGCTACAGAATGGTGTTATAAAAATTCAAGTTGTTGATGATTATACCGGAGATGATATAGGAATTATTATGCCTTCATTGTTTTTGTCTTTGTCTTATTTTGCTCTACTTGAATGTTGAACTTTTACTTTTAAAAAAAATGTTAAACAATCTAATATAATTCAACTATTATGTGAATAATAACCTTATATATTCAACCGAAAACAACTAGTTAATGGCTTACATCATACATGAGGACACGAGAATATTTTGTATGTTATATCGGAGTTGGAAGGATAATACCGAAAATATTAACTAATATAAATATTAGATAAGGTTGTATATTAGATAAAAAAAATTATTATGTGGTTAACTATTTATCTTTTTATTCAACAATAACCACTGCATAATTTTAGGCATGGATATTCTTAGAAACCCAAAAAAGGAACCATTCGTAACCCAAAAATATGGAAAATGTTAGGCCTAATGTGTTAATTTTGTGAAGAAATTCGCGTTTTTTTGAGTATAGTGGAGTGCCTAATTAAAATATTTTGCAGCTCGATATATATTGAATTTTATGTTGAATTGTTTACTGATGATAGCATCACTTTTTGAGGGGGACCTTTTCAGTTTAGATTATTTCTTGGTGGATAGAAATTTCTTGATTTATTAGGTAACCGTTGGATTATGTAGCCTTGAATGTGGAAAAATTGGTGGTTATCATAAAAGGACGAATCAAATTTGGACTTTATATAGGTGATAAGCTATCTTATGTGAAACATGTCCGCCACGGATTTGAAGCCGAATATTTTATTCATAGCAAAAAGCAAGTGTCATTTTCGATTGTGCATTCTTTCTTTCATAAAAGAAAATGCTCTAATCCTAATCACAAACACTTTATGGTAAACCAATCTTGCACAAAGTCTCCACAAGACTGGACAACGTTGGTCTAGTTGTGTTTCTTAATTGGGCGGTTAACAACAAAAGGACACAAATAAGAAAGGCTAATACGATTCTATTTACTTAATAAGTGACACGTGAATGTTTTGAAAAGTAGGCTAATCATAAATCATTAAAATAAACTTTAGTTTCAACATCTCATCGATCTCATGCACTTGTGACTTGACAGAGTTTAGATTTTAGAATTTATTTAATTTTATAAAATATAAAACAAATAAAGTTTTAAAACAAATTTTAAAAATATTATTTTTTATTTTATTTTTTAGAATAAAGTATCGTTTTTGTCTTCAACGTTTGGAGTAAGTCCCAAAATTGTCTCTAACGTTTTAATCGTTTTATTTAAGTCCCCAACATTTCAAAATTAACTCAATGTTGTCCTGCCATAAGGGATCCATTAACAGAATTGACGGCAGGACAAAATTGAGACGATTTTGAAATGTTAGGGACTTAAATAGGACGAAAACGTTGGGGACAAAAATGATACATAAAAATAAATTTTAATTTAATTTTATCTTTCAATAATATAAATTTTTTACTGTACATAGTATTCAATTATTTTTTAATTACATCTAACTAAATTACACTTAATCACATTACTTTTATTTTAAATAAATTTTATTTTTTTATAATTTTAAAGAATTTTGATACATTAGAGACAAAATGTATAATTTATATTTTATTGTATATATATATTATTTTCTTTTCCACAAGTTTATATACTAGTCATTTTACAAACATTTCATGATAACTAAAAATCTTTAAGAGTAAAATTATTAAAAAATTAATTTATTTAGAATGAAAATAATATGATTAAGTGTAATTACTTAGATGTGATTAAAAAATAATTGAATACTATGTATAGTAAAAAATTGATATTATTGAAGGATAAAATTAAATTTTATTTTTATGTATCGTTTTTATCCCCAACGTTTTCGTCCTATTTAAGTCCCTAACGTTTTAAAATCGTCTCAATTTTGTCCCACCGTCAATTCTGTTAACGGATCCCTAACGGCAGGACAACATTGAGTCAATTTTGAAACGTTGGGAACTTAAATAGGACGATTGAAATGTTAGGGACAACTTTGGAATTTATTCCAAACGTTGGGGATAAAAACGATACTTTACTCTATTTTTTATTAGTATTTATTAATTATTATTAGAATAATAATTATATATATTATGTAGTAGACGAGATTCAAGCTTTCAACACTTATTTAAATAGATAAGTAAACTAATCACTTAATCAACTCAAGTTGATTATTAGGTAAGTTTATGTACATGAACAAATTTGTCAATGTGATTATTAGGATTAGTATTATGCCTAGTTCCATTAAAAAATTATGTTATAAATAATAATATGATATAATAGTGTGAAAAAGCATGATGCAATTGAAATTTTTTTTCTTAGCCTTAATTTTAGGAATTTTTATTTTATTTTTTCTGATTTTTATCTAATTCTCTCAATTCTTTGATACAATACCGTATCAAATGATGTTTTCATTAATAATTCTTTCAGAATTTTTCATTCTGAATCTAAAATCAATGGTGATTTAGAAAATTTAAATCACATTTTAGTGTATGAGACTATTCCTATTATTGATGGTGGTAATGGTTATTAGTAGATTTTTTCTGTTTGGAAATTCTGAAATTTTTTAAAGGTATCAGAGACCCAAAGATTGTAAGAGGCATGCCATGGATAGATTATCTAGCAAAGTTCTACAATGGTACTGATTATGAAAGTTTCGCAATCCATCGGCAACTTAGTTTGAGATACCTTTGAGCTCACCTTTCTTTTTCGTTATCAACTTGATTTTATCCCTGTTCTGTCAATAATTGATCAACATAAAATTTTAGATTTAGATGTAATTTTGAAAAAAATCAGAACAAAATTGGAGATGTATTAATCACAACAACCGCAACACATCATAAGAAAAGAATCATCAGATTTCAATTTCAAAATTCAACAATAACAGCAACAAAAAAAATCAATACAAATTCCAAAGTAAGTAACAATTCAACAATCATCATTGTCAATTCATAATTACAATGAAACAACAATATTTCAACAATTGAAATATTCTTGCTAAAATTCAAAAATCATACATCCAGAAAACGAAGAAGTAATAGGACTGCATATTGAGAGTGTTTAAGGAATTTCATTAAGCAAAACACAACCTCACTCACTGTAAATCTGTTGTCATCTAGCGAAGGGACTGCCATTAAATGTGACGACAATGTGCAGAGCGGCGAAGATCCTAGCAGAAGCAGTGATACCGAGATTGGAGTTCTTGCGACGAGGAAGGAAGAATTACAGACAGGGAGAATCGCACTGAGATCTTACGTGGTGGTTGCAGGAAAGTGATTTGGTGAGGTACATCATCACGTTCCTCTCCATCACGTTTCTCCTATAGTGGCAACGCCATCAAAGCTCCTGACGATAGTACTCGTTTGGGATCACGAGAAAGAAACTCTAGCAACCAACTACCTTTTTCTTGTTCTCCAGCCTCCAATGGTGGTTGGTGGAATGACGCATAAGAAAGGCCGATATTTAAGGATGTTTCGGGACGACAGAGCCACCAGCAGTGCTGAGGTTGGCACTTTCGCGGAGTGAAAGAGAGAAGCGCATGGTGCTCCAGTAACAGTGGTGAGTGCTCACGCCATCGCAACCACCATCGGCGGCGAAGATCTCCAAGCTTGTTAATTTCATTGAGTCTCTCCGATTGTGACTATTCCACAACCACTCATAGCAGTTATATTCCCTTAGAATCGCAGGGGAGAACGGAATAGCAACGGCTTAGAGTGGTGGCTTTGACAAAAGACAAAGAGAAAGTAATAAAAAATTGAATCAAGAAAAGATGGAAAAAGAGCCACTAGAGTCAAACGGTGGTGTTTGGCTCGCCGACGGCTGTTCTTCCGGCAAGAAAATTAAACATAGTTGAAAGGGAGAAAGGAAAAATGAGATTTGACTTTCTGTTTTTGGATTGTGGTGGAAAGAAAAAGATGACCCTAATTTTGAGGTGGACTTTTACTTATAGTACTAAGTCCAACTCAAATTCATAAGTAAATCAAGTGTTATAGAAAATTATTTTATATATATAAAAGATATAACTTTTCCATCTCAATTACATATTGAATACTTGAAAATTATGGAAAGAAAATCGATCAAATTTAGAGAATTATTTGGAAGTGGAAAGAACCTGAAAGAATAAAATGTTTTATATGGTTAGCTGTCTGTGAAAGAATCATGACTTCACACAGAAGAGCACAGATATTTGGGATGAACTCAAGTTGCCATAGATGTGTTGGTGTAGAGCAAAACACAATACATGTGTTCCGTGATTGTCCAATGACATCTAGAATTTGGGTAAAACTAATCCATCATGAGCACATACATAATTTTTTTAGAGTTTTCTTTAATATTTGGATCCAATAGAATCTTGCCATGGATCTTGGAACCACCAAACAAGAAAACTGGAAAATACAATTTCTAGTAACTTGTTGGTCGTTATAAAAGTAGAGAAATTAATAAATATTGAAACCACTGTTCTAAAGATTAATGCAGCCTTTACCTTTTATCCTCAAATATGTGAAAATAATCCAAAAAGCTTTTAAGAAGGAGGTTTAGATGCAAAACAAAATTGAAGCGAATATATACTGAAAATGCCCACCTGAAGAGTGGATGAAAGTCAACACAAATAGGGCTGCAAAGAAAAATTCTGAAATGGCAGGATGTGAAGGTTTAATTTATGATTACCAAAGTAGATGGATTGTAGGTTTTATTACAAATATTGGTTATTGCACAGCTTACTATGCAAAGTTATGGGGGAGTTTATTATGGACTCAAAATAGCATGGAAACTGGAGCTGAGGAAAATCATTCTGAAAGTGTCCCAAAGCAGTGGTGGACGCGATAAAAAGAGTACACATTTATTCTTAATATATAAAAGTAGATACATAAGTTTACCCACATTACTTTTAAAACATCTTTTTCTTTCTATTAATGCCATATTGACAACATCGTTTACTTGGCAAAATATTAGAATCAACCACTCAGTTTTTGCCAAATCAACTATTATTTCCAAATTAGCAATATATATATATATACACACACACACACACACACACAAATTTGTAATCAAATTTGTAACCTACAAAGACATTGAATCCATACAAATTTGTAATCAAATTTGTAACCTACAAAGACATTGAATCCATATCCATATATTTATTATATGGAACCGTTATAAACAATACAATAAATTTATAACTCCAATAATTAATTTATTAATTTCTATAAATAACTCATTAAATATAATAAACATTAATATTACAAATGTAATAATAATATTATTAATCATAATAAATTTTACGTTACAAATATTCAAATTCCATACTATTTGAACTACAAATATTCAAATAATATTATTCCTTCAAATGACATCAAATTTAGCACAAAAAATTTATTTTCAAACTAAACAATATCTCAAACTTACTCAATGGAGCATCATTCTTTGGACAATATCACCAAACAAAAAGGCAATTAGTTTATCAAAGTTCGCGTAGTTCATTTATGGAAAACATTAACACCCACAAATGAAGAAGAGGCTCTTTGCTTAAAAATGATTATATTAGATGAATAAGGTACAAAACAAATATACTTATTATATTTTTAAATCAAATTTACGATAAAAATAGTTTAATTATTTTTGCTTTTTATACTTTTTATATTATTTTATAATACTTTATATATAATTGTATTTTAATATCGTTAAAATTATACTTCTTTTAATATGCTATACATTATTTTTTTTAACTAATTATGAACTATGATTTAGGGACACTGCAAGGAAGGACAAATCTATATTATAAAAAATTTAAAAATAGAAGATACAAATGATTTGTATAGGCCAATTAAAGGTATAATGAAAACAAATTTTTTACTCACAATTGTTGTGAAAGAAATGAAAGATCCAATTTTGAACATTTTTCAAGACTATTTTGAATTTGCATCACTTGAGACATTGTCTGACAAAGTGGGTCAAAGAAAAATACTAACAGGTAATTTTATTTTATACTATTTTAATTATTTTTATTAAAAATAACTTATTCAAAAAAAATCTACACATTTTTTTTTCTTTTTATTGTAAATGTCATTGGAAAACTGCATCAAGAGATTAAGAAGAAAGAAAATCATACAAATTCAAGACACATATTCGAAAAAAAACATACATGTAAAAATAGAACAAACAACATAATAGAAAGCCATACAACTCAACAATTCATAAAGAACATGCCTTTACAAGAACCTCGACAGAAAGAAGAAAGCAACAATTCTAACAATAATCAATAAAGAAAAAGGAGGACGAGCGCCACATAAGAAAACTAAGGGCCCGTTTGGAAAACTTCAAATGTAACTTTTTTGAGCTTTTGACTTATGGAAAGTAGTTGTATTAATGTCTGGTACAATTTTCAAAATCAAATTGCAGCTTTTTAAAAAGCTATTTAGGAGCTTAGACCATCTCCATTAGGGAACTCATTTCAATCCCTATTTATAGCCCACTTGTCATAAAAAGTAACTCTACATCCAGGGGCGGAGCCACATATAACCAAAGGGGGGCAATGGCCCCTCCCAAACTTTAAATTTTCTTTATAAATTGTGTACAAATTTTATTTTAGCCCCCCTTAAAAATTTTATTTTACTCTTTTTTTATTACAAGATTAATTTTTGGCCCCTCCCTCAACTTCAACCTAGCTTCGCCCCTGTCTACATCAGCTTTTGTGTCATAAACAGTAAATAGGAACTCAAAGTATCTCTTTCTTCTCCATTAGGAGGAACTAATTTAGTCTCTATTGTGATTCTACTTAATTAATTAATTAAAATTAATATAGTTACTATTTTTTGTAATAATATTATTAAAATTTATAAATTCAAAAATAATTTACTATTAAAAATATTAATATTAAAAAAAATAATAACTTCATATATAACAATAGTGCACAATATATAATTCAAAATTAAACTAATTTGTAAAATACGCAATATAAAAAAAATAAGTGGAACTCTATAGTTAATGCCAAGTATCGTAAAATTGTCATATGTGTTTAGTTAAGTCTTCTTTCAACGGTCAATACTGCTACATATTCTGAAATTGGGTATTTTTTAGGGAAATTGATAATACAGTGCAAAATGTTCCTCTCCTAACTGAGGTAATTAATATAAATTATTAATTGAATAAATATATAATTATTTAATATAATTAATTATTATAATTATTAATAAATTAAATACAAGTTAATTATTTAATGTAATTATTTAATTAATTATTATTTAAATGATTTTATTAGATAATTAATATAAATTAAATTAAATAAAAATATAATTACTTAATATAATTAAATTATTATAATTGTTGAGTTAAGAAATTAACTAATATAATTGATGATAACAAATTTTAGATTATTGGCTAATTAACTAATTAGTTTTGATTATTTTGATTGAGTGATGCAGGCCAAAAAGCAATATATAGCTGCTGCCCATTATAGATTTATGGAACAAAATGAACCTGCTGGTGAGCTAATAATCCAAAGGAAGCCCAAAAAGAAACAAAGCAAAGAAATAAAAAAGGACTAATTGAATCTAAGCCATCCCAAGCCCGATTTGATATCACTTAAGGCTGATCCCTCCATTTTCCTTTCACTAAAACAACGTTCATTCTTTCCTCTTCGGTAAAAACTCAGAGAAAGAGAGAGAAAGCTTAGTTCCTAAGCTATTTACCAAAGAAGAAAGAAAGAGAAAGATTAAGCTTGAAAGACAGAGGTCTAATCACCCACATCCAACCAAATCAAGCTAAGACAGAAGTTAAAGGTAACTTATTTCCTCTTGCATGCATCGTGCTTTATTCTCCTCTTCCCCAACTATCTGCCAGTCCAAATTGGGATACATGAGAAAGATGATCTCTGTTCAACACTGCTATGAATCTATGGTCAAAAGTGTGTCTTGTGTAACATCCTAATATTCTCATGCTCGAATCATAAGTCAATGATATTACGGTGGTACGACTCTCAGGTGGATTTTTAGTACATAATATAAATATATTTGAAGGAAGTATTAATCGAGAAGCCTGAAAAGAGTAAAAATAAAATCGCAAAGACGTATCACTCACGTGTCAACGACTAAAAGATAAGGCGTGAAGTCAAAAGCGATATACAGATAAAGACACAAAGGAGATTAAGAGAAAGACAGAATATAGATATATAACATAAATAAATAGCTACTAGTCGCGACCCGCGAAGTTTAGGCCGGCTAGGGTACAGTATGAAAGTAGTTGACAACCGTATCTCTTAATCTCTCCCAAAAGAAACATAAGAGCCTCTATAGGCAAGTTCAAAAGAGTTCAATACATAATGTAAGCTTTTCAAAATAAAGGTGGAGAGATTCTAAGCAAATTATAAAGTAGAGAATATAAAGATCTTCGCTGTCTCTCAGACGAACCACAGCTCACTTCTGAGCACCTGGACCTGTATTTGAAAAACAAGAGATATATACGGAATGAGAACCCCCGACCCATGGGTTCCCAGTACGGTAAAAGTGCCAAATAAATACAATGTACTGCAATAAAAACTCACTAAGCATCCTAAGCTTCCTTTCACCAAATATTCACCCTATGTTCTCGCTAATCCATGAATAGGCAACTATCATAAGGGAATGCTAAATCTAGTTCATATCTTTCATGCCCTCCAACTTTCTATCTCTCCAACAAATCAGAATTAGAATCATAAATAAAATCATCACCAGTTATTTTTGTCTCAACAATTCTATATCAATACATCATATCCTCACCTGGAGCAAGTGAAATCACTTCACTGCGTCTACCCAGGGAGCTCAAGTTACCTCATTCAAAAATCATCATCATTATTTAATTACATCATGAACTCATCTCATCAATCACAGCCCTCAGCGTCCACCGACACCAGCATGAGGGACCTCTCAGTTGTACAGACACAAATAATACAGACAAGTAATACACAATTAAAGTACAAGTAGAACAAGTAGCACATAATCAGGTAACATAGCATATATGATATAGCAACCCAAAACAAATAGGCAAACCTAAATAATTCAAACATATGCAAATGATGAATGCCTGTCCTATGGCTGATGATATCATCTGTCGGTTATCAAGCCAACCCGACGTGTCCGGTTGCACATTAATATCATTAGAGGGAGTACGTGCCCTGTCACCATTAGAGGGTATCTGCGCCCTGTCGCCATTAGAGGGTATCTGCGCTCTGTCGCCATTAGAGGGTATCGGTGCCCTATCACCTTTACAACCAGAGAGAAAACACAAGCATACTCATATGTAACATTTTCCATTATTATTCATTTACCACATTCGTTCATTAATCATATATGCATCTCCGGCATACTCGCCGCATGTTAAAGCCTCATCGATCAATTATCATTGTTATCAAATCTCAAACATTAACCTGGAGCAAGCGGGACGAACCACGACCTTTACTACTACCCAGGTATCACAAACACACATTTATTCATAATCACTTTTCATAATTATCCATTCTCAAACAATGACCCAGAGCAAGCGGGACGAACCGCGACCCTTGCTACTACCCAGGTATCACAGATACATATTTATTCAAAATTCCATAATTAAACTCATTATCATAATCCTCCTTCCCTATCTCATACCCGGAGCAAGTGGACAATGCCACTGCCTACTACCCGAGGTCACACATCACATTCCATATTTGATCATTAATCATGCACATATACATACTTAGCTGTAATTCAATGCTTATCACAACCATCCGGCTCATGGCATAACCCATAACCAGCCAATAATCATTATCAAATACAGCCCTTTGGCTCACGACATACACGGTATTTCTATCATCACCCTCAACAACTCATACAGTCATCATTAAACATAATATATCATTAATCTCACTTACTTCATCCACAAGTTATCACATGTCCTAGCTTCTTTTCATTTCTATCAAAAAGATTTAGGACATAAAGGGTGAGAATGGAGACTTAGAAGTCTGAAATTTGGTTTTGAAAACTCAAAAATCAACCATGGGGTGAAAACAGAGTCACGCGTGCGCGTCACCCACGCGCACGCGTGGAAAGCCCAAAAGTACAGCGACGCATATGCATCGCCCACGCGCACGCGTAGATGGAAGAAAAGCCAGGTGATGCCCACGCGTCAGCCACACATACGTGTGGATGCGGTTTGTGCCCTACGCACAACTCCCAGGAATTAGGCTGAGCAACTGATGCAGCATATCGTCGCGTACGCGTGGACCATGCGCACTCGTGGAGAGTAAAAATTTGAAAATGATGCGTGCGCGTCGGCCACGCTTATGGGTGGGAGCGCATTCTACTAAAAATTTTACTAAGTTAAAAAGCTGCAGAATTCACAGTTTCAAACCCCAAACCTCCAACACACATAACTTCTTCTACAAAATTCCTTTTTCAACCATTTATGAACCATTGGAAAGATCGTTGAATAAATTTTAAAGAATTTCAAACTCCATGGGCCGAATTACGAATCGCCAAAGTTGGTCAAAAAATTAGTTTTTACCCAAAACTAGAAATCACCAATTTTGCCAATGTTCACAAGTTAAATTCATCTTCACTCATCCAAATGACCACAAGCCAATCACATTCACATAATTACACTCAACCAAAATCAAACCTACCTCATCTACACAATTTCACCTACAACCATCAAATTCCATACTTCAATTCCTCAAGCCTTATTATTCAATAACCAACCCAATCATTCACACATTCAATATCTAAAATCCATCCAATCACTTATATCATCACACAATACACACATCAACTTACCTTCCTTACCTCTTTCCAGCCTCCAGCCTAAAATTCACGGCCTTCGACCCAAATTCACAATTTAAATACATATTCCACAAACCAATACTCATTATCCAATTCATCAAATTCTCAACACACCAAACATATAATTCACACAATTCTCAACCCAATCATTAATTTACATAACATATCAACTATACATATTAGCACCAACCATTCACACAATCCAAACTTAATCATAGGGGCATCTTACCTAGAAATTCTCATCACACCACACGGTACTTAAATGAAACTTAAAACGTACCTCTTGTAGCCAAAATAATTGAGCTTCTTCTTGAGAGTCTCTACCAACCCTTAGCTCCAAGTCTCACCAAAGCTTCTCAAGCAACACCAACTCCCAATTATATACCAAAATCACCAAATACACTAACATAACCAATTTTACATTATACATTAACATAGGGTTCATGAAATAGATAAATCTCAAAAAAGTTTGAGCACATCTTATCTCAGCCCATATGACATAGGGATAGAACCCACTTAGAATCCATGTTAGAGTATCTCTAAACAACCAAAATCACAAGATTTTAACACTAACCCCCCCCCCCCCCCCCAAAAACATATAGCAGTGGGGAAATTCGAAAACTAGACAGAGATGAATAGAATACTCACCACAAAAATTAGATAGAATTATAGATAATGAGAAGAGAAAAGCGTGGCCACAAACGGCTCGTCAATCGGAGTTCCGGTGAGAAAGTTATGGTGATTTGAAGTTCAAAGAGAGTTAGGGTTTCTCTCTTTTTCCTCCGTTTACCATAGCTGCGCCCCACACCCTTTCTTTAGGGTAAAATGAGCTGAAATGCTCATAACTAATGTTTATATATGTTGGGTCTGGGGCCCACTTAGGCCCGGTTCACATATTTTTGTCTGTTGGCCCAATTTTGGGCCAAAACCTTTAAGATTAGTACTTTAAATCGCACTTTAAATATTTCTACCTTCCCTAGTTAAAATTATTAATTTCTTAAACTCATTTACTTGTAATCAGTTTTCTCAGCTGCAGTACTAGACAGATCTCAGCCGGTACTGACGGTCAAAATTCCAATGCGCGTTTTTACACAGAAAACTATGTGTTCCGACTCAAAAAAATTCACTGAATCCAAATATCATATTTAAATTATTAAATTCCGATTGCTAAATTTTCGAACCATATTCACTCCTATTTAATTTATTATTTAATTAATTATGATTAGACCGGGTTTTACATCTTGGAGACCAAGTAGCATTTCAATGGTTCAAATCTAATTTTACCATTGAAAATATTTTCTTCCTTGCTGTCATGAGGCTTTCGGTCAAGAAAGAAGGTCAGAACCATAGTTCATAATTTAAAAAAAATGGAAGAAAGTGAAAAAGTGAGTTGGTGAAGCACACAGCTCAAGGGTTGACCTAGGAGAGAGCAACTCAGAAAAATATTAGGAGATACAAAAGAAGATTTCTCATCATTCTGAAGAAAATGAGAGATAACCAGTGTTATTGAGGTTTATGTTATGAGAAGAGTTCTCTGAAAAAATTCATCAACTTGGACACTGCTTCCTAGTCAAAGGAGCATTCCGCCAGAATGAGGAACTAAATCAGAGGCAAGCAAATCTGATTTATCACATAGCAAAGAGGCTGTTGAAGTATTAATCTCCTTCATGTTTTACAGATTGTAATTTTCTTTTTAATGTTTATCTTTCTGTAATTTCTTGAGGTAAAAGACTGAATGAGAGAGTTATTGAAAGAGCCTAATAGTGAAAAGAGGCAGAGAGATACACATGAGTGAAAAGCCTAGACTTATTTAAGATTTTTTTAGGTTGATTATGTGTCTTATATTTTGTACCAGTGAGGTATCCCTTTCTTAGTTGGGTTAGCACTAAGAGTGAAGAGTTAGGTATTAGCATAACCAAGTCAAGTTAGGTTAGAACTTGAGAGTGAAAGGATTGTGTCAATCCTGTGAAATTGGTATATGTAATACTTTAACTATAGTGAAAATTCCACCACTGTTATGGTGGAGACTGGATGTAGGTTGCATTACATAAAGCAACTGAACCAGGATACATTATGGAGTCAACTTCTCTCTTCCCTGTTCTATTCTATTTTCTGATATTCATAAGACAAAAATAAATTGTCTCATAAATTTTCTGCTGCTGAGTTCAAACAGATTCAGATTGAAGTTTACTTTAAAATGGTTATTTCATTAAAGTAAAAAAAGTCATAGATTTAACCCCTCTTCTCTAAGTTTTCTACAACCTTTAATAATTATTAATAAATTAATTATGATTTAATTATGAATTTATATAATTATTTATTTTTATAATAACTTACCATATGGCAAGTTATTATTGGATGATGAAAGTCCCTGCTTACAAGGACTCTCTTCTCTTGGAAATCATGCTAGAACTTACTTTTTTTCTTCTCCAATGGTTGGCCTCTATTTTTGTCAGAAACAGGGGCTCATATTTTGGCCATTGGAGTTGTTCTTATAGAGATGTTAAAAAAATGACTTCTCTCATAATACTACTATTTTTTTTATCATATTTCTATAAAATAAACACTTTTAGAGCTAAAAACCAAACACAAAATAACTTATTTATAAACTACTTTTAATATAGCTATTTATTATTTAAGCTATTTTGTCAAAAGGAGCTTAATTAAGTTGTTTACCCAAATTGGGCCTAAATCCTTCAACTAAAACAAATGTAAAAATCAAATTATCAAATAAAAATATCACTTTGTACAATTTCAACATCCAAATATTTTGTACTACAAATTATTTTAAACAAAATACCTTTCAAATTTAACTTTAGTTTACACATATTTAATTTAATTTTACAAAACATAACTATTTTTAATATTTATTATATACTATCATTAATTTACCTCCGCGCATTGCAGGGTCTATTCTAGTTTTAATAAACACCTAGAAATAATAGTCAAAAAAATAGTGGAACTCCTCCACATAAAATGACAAATTAAACTTGTATATAGTTACAGAGAAGGAAATAGAGCAGTGAATTGCATGGCGAAAGAAAACTTATTTATTGAACCAGGATATCATTTTATTGATCAACCAAGTACTAAACTTAGCATATTAGTTGATGACAGTAGAAAGACTATCTTATCTCGATTAATTTCTGTTTTGTAATTTCTTTATTTTGGGGATCATGTCCCATTTTTATAAAAAAAATATATATTTTTTTAAACAATAATATTCTAGTAGTATAACTTTTATTTTGAGTTGTAGAATAAAAAATATTATTTTAAAATTAATTATTTTTTTATTAATTATAATTCGCATTTGTAATTTTAATTAGGACTTTTTTTGCAACTTTGAAGATAAAATTATTTTAAAGGGAGAATAATATTAGAATTAGTATTGGGTCTAGCTCTATTAAAAAATTATGTTATAAATAAAAATATAATATAATAGTGTGAATAAATATGACATAATTAAAAACTCTATTTTTAAAAGTTTTTATTATATATTTTTTTATCTAATTCTCTCCATTTCTTCATATAATATCACATGTGATGTACAAATTTCATATGCATTGCAATTATTATGCATGGCTAGATAATCTAACCATTGGTAGATTTGGTCCTTATTGCAATAAAGTTTCCATCTTTCAAGCAATGTTACTATGTAGCAAACAACTAGATGATCGGGCTAATTTAAAATTGGAGGAGCATAATCAGGTGAGCCTTTTTTTTTTCTAGATATCTCAAGTTTTATAAATTTCCCAGCTGAAAGTAAAAAATTTAATTTAATAATTTTTTTGAGTACTATTTTATAAGCTTTCTAACTTGAATGTGAAGGCGAAATCTAATACTTTTACCATCTAGTTAAAGTCGAATTGTTCAAAACACCACAAAAAATTATCAAAGTCATTGTCTTAAAAAAAATAAAAATAAACTATATTAAAGCTACTTTGATTGTAAGAGAAAGAAACAAAGTGATGTATCCTATCATTTTATTTCTTGTGTATTGAAAATAAATTGCAGAACTATAAAACCTTAAAAAAATTAAAACATAATTCATTAGTACCTCAGAATAAAATATAAAAAGAACTTGGGTAATAGTAATGAACTAACTAATTAGCCAACAGCAATATATATTGTTAGCTACTGCTACTTAATTATAATTCAAATTTTGTGATGGGATGATTGAATCTGAATGGATTCTGCATGAAAATGATAAATAGGGTGATAGTTGTTACTCCATTGTTTGAGAAAAAGTTGTATAATAATATTAGCAGTTAAGAAGTAGGCACATTGTATTGACTGAAGAACGCCCAAAACTCCTTTCAATAATCTTCAACCTCGCACAATCAGAAGCTTTAATTATTCTCTCTTATCCTCCAAATACATCCTTCATCGCCAACTGTACCATCTCATCATGTTCTTCTCCATTATTATTTTTCTTCCACGTGGCTCTTCCAGAGAGCTTGGCCAACTCCATTATTCGTCATGGCTATCTGCTGCTTTTCCATCTCCCTCTTAATCTTTTCCATCTCCATCCTCATCCTCATCCTCATCCTTAGCTCTCTTATCTTCTTCTGTTACTCTTCTGTCATCCCAAAAAAGTTATCTTTTTTTAGAGACTCCAGTACCTTGAAGGCGGTGAAAGGCTTCCAACCCGTGATACAGAGGTATGCATCTTGGAGAAGGGTCAGCCAAGGCGGCAAGAAAAAGACAACAATTACCTAATAGGCTTTTCAACAAGTGTATCAATTGTTTGTGTTTCAGATGTCAGTAATAATGTAATATCAAGCTTTTCTTTTAGACCGTGACCTTTCGCTCTTCTCAAAAAACACAATAGATATTTTATCTTCTGTTTCCTAAATTTTGTATTTTTAATTTTGAATATATTGTGTTTTTGTTTTATTATCAACTACAAATAATTTAAAAATAGATAAATAAACTAAAATAAATTTTAAATTCTCTAATTTTTATTAAATTATTATTTTAAGTAAAAATTTTAAAAAGTTATGTCAAAAGTTATTAATTTTTTAATATTAATTTTTTTATTTTCTTAAAATATTGATTATGTAAAGAATTTAAAATTTGAGTACATCCAATATTTTTTAATTTCCTAAAGTATGGATTATATAGAGTACTTAATTTAAAATTTGAGTATATAACTATTTGTTTTGAAATTAAATTAAATTAAAAAAATATTTTGTAAAAATATTAGTTAAAAAATATTATAAAAGTATTAGAATTTATTATTTATTATTTTTTGTTCGTGATTAATTATTTATGTTTAAAAATAACGGCTAAAATATGTTATTAAATTAATAAATTCAAGAAAATTAAGATGATAATTAGGAGTAATGATAAAAAATAATAAATTATAATAATTATCTAGTATTTTTCTTTTTTATTATGAAATAAAATTAATATTTAAGTATTTTTGTTAATTTTTTTAATTATATATTCAAAATTTATTTTGTTTATTCATTAAATTTATAGACATTCTATACTTTTATAAATAGAAAGTATGAAAGCAATTATTTTAGAATATTTGTATAAGTCCAACACAAAGAACCGGTTCAAGAGTATCAGAAATTCTAATGATTAAGTATTATTTGAAATTTTAAGTAAGACATTATAAAAAAGAATATTAACTCTAAATCACTTATTATAATGTCTAATAAATTAATTTGATGAGATTAATTATTACATTATAAAGAGAAAGTTATAATATCAACTATTTATAGATATAAAAATTTTGTAGGAACATATGATACCACAATAAAATATTAAACAATTATGAGAATAGTTTATTCTTCTAAATCAACTTAACAACTAATAACTTTTAAAAAACATAAAGAAGAAGAGCTTATGACATCACAATTTCATAATATATGCACTATTCTAAATACGCACACTAAAATATGATCTCTAACTTAACTCTTCTTACGACTCATGCTAATTTCAGTGTCTGAGTCCTTGCACACATAAATACTCCTACCATTGAAAATGACGAACTCCAAATATTATTAGGAACTTGGAATAGGAGAATAGGAAATAAGTGTCTCTAATCTATTACCCACAATTTGGTTCAAGCTGACACCTGACGTCAATATATTTCGCATGTCATTAATCGATCTATCATCATACTATTACATGTGGTGAAATTTTGAAGTGACAGATATCACTAATATTTCACATTATCAAGCTACATTAGCACATCTTTAATAAAAAATAAATTAAATTAACTTGTGTACTTTTGTCAAATTTTATAAATGTGATTGATGCAATTAAAATCTTAGATACAATTTTGATGTATGACTCTAAATTTAGAGACTATTTTAGAGTTTAATTCCCTGTAAAATTATGTTTATAATAATAATTAAATATTATTTTAAAATTTTTTCAATTATTTTGTTTTTTTTTTCTATTTTGTTTTAAACTTGTAGATATATGCGAAGATTCGAATATCCAGTGGATATGGAGTCTCAATAAAAAATTCTCCGGAAGGCCAATGAGCCTTGGCTCTAGTGGCATTTCTCTCCTCTTCTCACCTCAAGGTCTAGGGTTCAAATCCTAGAGGATGCAATTGAGGAAAAATGTGATAAAATATGTGAGGAGTGTGTGGATGTGTTATGTACCTAGGATTGGGGGTTGTCCAATCCATTGGGATACCTAGGATTGGGGTTGTCCAATCCACCGACAAAAAAAAAAAAAATCTCCGAAGGTGGGAGACGGGAGGCATGTCTCAGTTTCCGTGGGAACTTGTTGCCATTCCTATCTTCGTTCTCTTTTTTTTTTTTTCTACTACTTTAATATTCTATTGGTAATAATTTCCACTGTTATTGCAAAGCAGAATGCACTCACATTGTTTAACTTCAAAACAAGTCTAGCTGATTTGGTTTGTTTAGTTTTTTTTTTCTTTGAAAGATAAAAAATACATAGGAATGTAATTGATACAACGATTAGATTGAATAATGTTTGGGTGGTATTCAATTTATTGATTTTTATATTCATTAATGAATTTGATCCATTTAATAACCCCTGAAGTAAGATGATAAATTTGAACATCAGTACGTGTTTGTTTGTATTATTAACTATTCAGATTTAATTATAATGTATTTGGATGTACATTTTCATTTGCATTTGTGGAGCACAAGAGTACAAGCACTAATATAGTAAGAAATTGTTTGTATACATCACAGATCAAGCGAGCAAGAAAGTACTAGTTTCATTTCATTACATGAACAATTCAATAATCTATAGAGCTATACTCACCTATTCAAAAGTTGCATAGGGAGTGGGGATCAACATCCCAAATTCCCAATACTAAATTAAAATTTTTAGATCCCATAGTTGATCAACAACACAAACACACTTCCTTTGAGACATGAGTGGCTAAGGTCTTAAGGATCAAGACCAAAGAAAACGAAGCAAAAAGAACTTCACTAGCAAATATCCTAACTTGCACTCTTGCTGCTTGATAAAAGGCTAAAGAGACACTTGACTATGAACAAAAACCAAATAGAAGAGAGTCAGATAAAACTTAATTAAGTGGCTTCCACTGACAAGATCTCCAATTCAGCCCACCAAAGTGGAGACAATCTTGGAACTGCTTGCTCAGGTGATATTCTAAGAGCTTCCCTTAATTTGATTGCGATTTCTCTCATTGTTGGTCTTAACCTTGGATCAGGTTGGATACATTCTTTGACCACCTCACATATGACATCAAGTTCATTGTCTTTGACAGATTGCAGAGTTGGATCAATCAGATATTTGAAGCTTCCCTTGTCGTTCAAGTACCCAGCAGCCTAGGATGTTCATTATGATAATTCACTCATTAAATATATTTGCATATAACAATGGTATTGCATTTAAAAGTTTAAACAAGAAGGAGGAGAAAAAACAGTAGATGTATTTCATACTCACCCAATCAACAAGGCTGCCTTGTTCTACAGAGTGAGGTAATCTCCCAGAAACGATCTCTAGCAACAGCACCCCAAAGCAATAGACATTGGTTTCAGGATCATCATGGGGTGGCAACTCAGATTTCTTTCTCCTCTCTTTGTTTGCCTCAGAGCGTGTTACGATATTCCGGAATGTGGTCTGAGCAATCTGATGAAAGAACAATATAATAATGGAGAGGTGTGTTATTTGATTGATGTCTAAGGCTAACATATAACAAAGGAAATAGAAAACTGATGAGAAAGTGTATACCTTAGCGGCGAAGTCATCTGTCAAAAAGATCGAATGTGCATTAAGGTCAGTATGTGTTACTGGTGGGTTCAGGTCATGATGCATGTATTGAAGACAATAGGCAGTGCCCATGATTATCCTCATCCTTTCACTCCATTTGAGACGTTCAACTTCCCTAACTGAGAAAAGCAAGAAGCAAAACATAGATAACTCAGGCTATAGTTGGAAGAACACAGTTGAAGCTGATTTTGCTTTGCTGAAGGTAATGACTTGAGAAAATGCTCTTACCATGCAGATGCTCAAATAGGCATCCATTCGGAGCATACTCCAACACCATCATCCTTGTGAATGGTTCTTCTTCCTCACAGTAGCCAATAAGGTTAACAAAGTTCTTGTGGTTTACTCGGGACAGAGAATCAATCTGAAGCATATATGGGGAGGGAAAAAGAAGTTAGCAAAAGAAGAATTTAAGAACTGATTTTGAGAGTCTCTATCAAATTGAAAAATGGTACTTTTCATTCAATCCTTTTCATTATATTGAGGTTTAGATGGAGAAAAACCTTTCTCCGGTAGTTCAACTCTGTGTTCTTTGACCAATCTTGGGCAGATTTAATCACAGTAGAAACGACAGCGATCTCAACTCCACTGGACAGGGTTCCTTTGTATATGATGCACTCATCATACTTAGTACTAACAATATTGCTGAAATCCTCACAAGCTGTCTCTAGTTCATCTCTATTCAACTTGGGGACTCCTACATTTAAAGAATAGATGGTACTGTTTGCATCAATTGAAGTTCCACTTAAGTAAGATCCATGTAGAACTTGTAGTTTGTTTTTTACTAATTGGAACTATTACCTGTTATGAATGCCCTTTGCAACTGTCCACTTATTCCTGTCTTCCATGGTTTTATTACCTTCACTGCTCTTTTACGCCAAATGCAAATAATGATTATGGTAACAATGACCAACACAATGACAAGTGCAATAATAAGAAGATACTTCCTCCAATTCCCAGAGGAACCATTATCTGAATGTGGTTGCTGACTTGGTTTATTTGCACTAGAAGAAGCATCACTTTTAGGATCAGAAGGTGGCTGCAGCTGTGGAGGTGGAGGTGCTTGATTCTGCTGCTGTTTTGCAGCTGGCACAGCTGGGAACCCCCCACTGCTTTGTGTAACTGGATCAGTGCTGATCCCTACATTAGCCTCGCCACTATATGGCGCGGCTGCAAGGTTACTGGACTGATCAAGTAGCTTCCTACGTGCCGAATTGTCTTGATCCGGTACGTTTTCAACGTTGTCTATCTCATTAGAATCTGCATGGTGCAAGATTTTTTTGAATGTCAATGATAGGGAAATATTTCGGTTGCTCAATAGACCATAATTCGGGGAAGTTTCTCGACTCACCGGTTAAAAGGTCGCAACAATTCTCTTCATTTCCATCTAGGGTATGCTTTCCTAGTTTAAACCTTCAAAGAGGAGTAGAAAATGTTAGTAAGTTGAACATGATTAAGGTATAAACATAGGTGCAGAATAAGATTAAGATGATGTCAAGTTATCTACACACAGTTGCAGCACAACAGCACTGAGGTAGTTTGCAATTGTTACTTTAATTTGGTTAACTGTTGAATCTGGTTCGTTCCATTCCTTCAAGTTGCTCTTCCACACACTGCATATACCATCAATTCAGAAGGCTAGGAATTTACAAAAAAAATTACAGACTTTTTAATCATAAAAGGGGCAACAAATTAATACAAGCACAAAAATTCAATGGAAGAAAAGCATGCAATGGGACTATTGAACTGGCTTGATCAAAGTGAAAAAAAAAATGAATGAAGATATGCTTACCAGTGTCCAAACTTTCTATTGATGCATGTAACCAATGTTGTTAGAGGTTCTGAAAAATTGGCAACAAGTAGTGATTTAAATCTGAACTCTCCATCATATTGAGAACCACCACCTTCATCGTCGTATTGAGAACACCCACCATCATTGTCATATTGAGAACCACCACATTCATTGTTATTGTTACAAAGCAACCTAGAGTAAAAATATAACTCCATTAGAGGATACTGAAATTTCCAACAATGCATGCATATGCAACATACAGTTAACTTACAAGTGTTTTAGCAATAACAACCTGACAATTTCTGTTGGGATAATTCCACTCAAGTTATTTTCCCTTAAATCCAATAGCTCCAGCTTGGCTAGATCTCCAATTTCTTCCGGAATAGCGCCCGAAAAGTTATTCTTGCGCAAAATGCTATTTCAAAAGCAGAGGAAGCATATCCATATCAGAAAAGTCCAACTCTGGTTAATCAGTTTGGTTTAATTGAAGGTGATTGCCATTATTGAAGAAGAGAAAACAAAGACTTTTAGAAACAACAAAAGGAAGAAATGTTGTGAGGCATACAGAGATTTTAAGTGACTAAGCTTTCCAAGCTCAGGAGCCAATATCCCGTCCAAAGATAGTCCTTTAAGGTCCCTACAAGAAGTAACAGCAATGTTTATATTCAGTTTCCGATCAAATTCTGTCGCAATAGCAACTACCTTGAAAAACCAGGAAAAGCTACAACAAGCTTATAAACAATACTGCATCTGCATCATTGGAATACTTACAAAGAAAGGAACTTACAATGTTTGCACTTTACCATCAACACAACGAACACCAAACCACTTGCAGGGATCACAATCATTTGGATTCCAATTTGCCAAAGCAAAATAAGGATCAGAAGTTATTCTTGCCCGGAACTCCAACAAAGCTATTCCTGCACTTTCCATGTAAATGAAAACATGCTTCAATATATATATAATGATTGCATTACGTCCTTTCTTCATGAATGGGAAAAAGAATACTAATAACTAAAAGGAAATATTTGAAAATCACCTTCGTCATTAAGAGAGCAACACTCTTGGATTCCCCAAAGAGCAATTAAGCAAACATAAATTCTGAGCCAAAATCTAAATATGTTCCATCTCATTCCCATTTCTATGGGAAACCAATGCCAGAGTGACTGAGACGGTATCTATAATCCTTGATAGCCAGGATTCTATGCAATACAATGTACACAATTTCTAGGATTTCGCTGTACAAAGAGAATCTATTCGGACGAAGAAGAAGAAAAACTCAATTAACTAGGCAAAGGTTTTGTATAATGGAAGCTCTGATCTAATCAGGGTCCCTCATTCTGTGTAATCCTATCTCTTTGTTACAAGCTTTTGCTCAACAAAGACATAATCTCAATGCTTTCGTCTCAATTATCCTCAGGAGCATGCAGAGCTGAAACAAATCTCAACCACGATGAGAAAACTCCACAAAAGATAGAGAATTTCTAGAACCAACCAACATAATCAGAATGAAAAAAAAAAAAAAGAAAGGCAATAAAAAGCAAAAGAAGAAAAAGGAATAACCCCATCCGCAAGTAAGCTTTTATGGCATCAATGAAAATGAGTTGGAAAGGTTAAAGCATTGAGAGAAAGTGAGTGAATTACCATGCACAAGGGACAAAAGGGTGCAAGAAAGGAACTCTCTTTCTTGCTGGGAATTGAGCAATGTAGAGGATGATTGATGCAGGTTTGAGGGTTCTGGCAAATCCAGACAGGCCAACAAAAAATATATGTATAGATAAACAATAATCTATTTTTATAATATATTGATTGAATTCCTTATGAATGTATTGCTGCGTTTTCAGGATGATCTCAGAGGATCATAGGACACATTCCCAGGGTTCTGTTTCATTTCTTAGTTTGTATCTCTGCGGCACCCTGATGCCTCTCTCTTTTCCCAGTTTTTTCCTGATTTGGTTAGGTGGCGTGTGTAAAAAACTGTAGGAGGAGTTTTAGGTGAGTTCCGAGATAGTAGGACGCGGTTTGGATTGTATTGTATTGTATTGTATTGTATTGATAGTAGTTTAGTTTAGTAATGAGTGCCAACAATGTCATGTCTTGTCGTGATTCCCACACACCCATCTCTGATCTCTACTCCCTATATGCACTCTCTCACACATCCATTACTAAAATTCTTGAATCAACTATCTATTAATTCAATACTAACTTACGTTTGAGTTAAACCTCAAAATAGTCTTGAGATCGGCATCATACACTAAAATCGTTCTTGAGATTTCAATTGTACTAACTACGTTCTTGAGATTGACAAAAATGCATCATATTAGTCTCTGACTTATTTTTTATTAACGATATGATGACATGATTTGGTGATATGGACTGTAAGTGATACGTGTTACTCCAAGATTTGGCCACGTGTAATGATATGATGATGTGTTGACCAGTGACGCATGGCATGCTGATGTGTATGGCTGTGCTATATGTCACAATATTATTTAGCCATGTGTCCGTTTGTGCCACATATCGCAACAATATTCGTCCATATGTATTCCATTATGTCATCATTATAGATACACTAAATTAGTCCTTCACTTTACGTTAAGTGACTTATTTTAGTCTCTAAAATTAAATGTTGTGTACCAAACTAATCCTTCACAAATTTTTTTCATTTTTTTCTATAAATTTAAAATTTTCAATATTTTTTAATGCATTAATTTCAATATATACGTGTACGCCATTACTAGATATTCAAACTTTTTAAGCATACCTTACGATAAGTTTAATTCCCTTTTTTTGGAATAGCCCATATGGATGAGAAAATGCGGACCAAAAAACTGGTTTTGTTCCTAACGTCACTTTATTATTATTATTATTATTATTATTATTATTATTATTATTATTAGGTGAAAACTCAGGTGCGTGCAGTCGATTTTACGTGAAGTTGATATATGAGAGTCGTTAGAAGAAAATTTAGTCAAATTAATCAAATTAATTAACGACTCTCAGTTATCAACTTCACGTGAAGTCGACTACACTTGAGTTTTTCCCTTATTATTAGAGTATATACCAATTTTGGTCCTCAAAAAATTTTAGACCAGACACTTTAGTCTTCAACTAAAATTAATTGCTTGATTGATTCCTAACAATTAATTCCGTCAGTCACTTAAGTCCTTGACTCCGTCAACTCTAAGGTAGCGTTTGTTTTGAGGTACTAAGACAGAGACTGAGAGACTAAAACTCAGTATCATCTTTGTTGGTTCAAAGACTGGTACTAAAATTTCTGTCTCTGTCTCTAAAATTTTAGTATTTCAGTACCTCCAAAAAGTAGGGACACAGTGAACTAAAATTTTTAAAGATGGAGACTAAAACCTTAATAACATTTTATACCTAAAATAACCTCATTTCAACTAATTAATTCCAATTTTACTCTTTGTGCAAATTAAATTAGAGTTTCATTCTTGTTTCAATTTCTGTCTCCCATTTTGTACCAAACAGAATACTGAGATTTATTTCAATCTCTGTCTCTTAGTCTCTGTCTCTCAGTCTCAGTCTTTCCTCTCTGTCTCTCCATTAAACGCTACCTAACGGAACACAAAATGGTCTCTAAAAACTCTAACAGGAGATCAAATGATCACTGACAACTCTAACAAGGGACAAAATGATTACTGACCCCTTTATTCGAAAACCGCACTGTTCTTCCCTAATTTTTATCACATCTCGCATAACCCTAACATTCATACTCTCCTTCTTCACCTTCACAGTCTTTTTTCCATCTTTTCCTTCCTCCTCTTTAACTCCAAGATTAAGTCATGGTGTAATTGCCATACATGTCGCACCTACCTCAACATGTCATGGACCACACATTTTCTAAATCTTTGTGACTGTTACATCCACCTCCTCTGCACTTCATCCACCAGAAGCATCCACTTCCACGTCTTCGATAACATCACCTCCAACCCCGACAACATCCACAGCATCCTCAAGACCAAGTTCCACAACTACTCCAAGGGCACGCCTTTATCCACTCTCCGGCAAGCAATATAGATTGTTGGACATTAGGACATCATGAGAAGATTCTCCTTCAACATTATATGCAAATTTTCATTTGAAATAGACACCGAGTGCTTTATTCTTTCTTTTCCGGAGTCCAAGTTGGCAGACAGTTTCGACCTCGCATCCAAGCTATCAATACAATGAGCAATGTCGTCGTTGCCACTCATATAAAAATTGAAGCGATTAGTAAACATTGGTTCGGAGAAGAAGCTGAAGGAAGCGATCGGAGTGGTGGACAATGTGGTCATGGAGATGATAGGGCAGAGGAGGAGGGAGATGGCAACGACGACGATAGGTCTTAACAAATTAGACTTGCAGTCTAGATTCATGGGATCCATCGAAGACGACAAGTAGTTGAGAAACATAGTCGTTAGTTTCCTGAGTATGAATTGGTTGAGAACAAGTTGAGAATATTTTTCTTGGTAACGTTAAAGTTATAGAGTGTGCATTGTGTAGTTTGAAGTTACAGTGTTAGACTGTTAGTATTATGCGAGATATGATGAAAATTGGGAGAGAACAGTGTCGTTTCCAAACAGAGGAGATCAGGGACCATTTTGTCCCCTATTAGAGTTGTCATTGACTATTTTGTTCTCCATTAGAGTTAACGAAGTAAAAGACCTAAGTGACCGACGGAGTTAATTGTTAGGGACCAATCGAATAATTAATTTTAGTTAGAGACTAAAATGTTCGGTCTAAATTTTTTTTAGGACTAAAATGAGTATATACTCTTATTATTATTAGCAAATTTTTACTAAAATATGATAGTAAAAAAATAATATACACAAAAAGTGTCATGATCAAATTTTTGGAGTGTTAAATCACTCAAAAAAATAATGAAAGTAATTTTGTTAGTGTTGATAATATCAGCTAAACATTTGATTTATTTTGGTATTATGGTTTGACATTTTAGGATATTAGGGACTATAATATTATGGTAGCGGGAATCTTATTGTATAGAATAAAAAGGACATCATCTGAGAAATAAATGTTGATAAGGAAATAAATGTTGATAAGTAGGAAGAGGTGATAATTAATAAGAAAACGATTAATTAAAGATTTTTATCATATTTTATTTTGTAATGTCATTAATTAATTATATATTTTAATTTTATTTATATAAATTTTTTATCACATCCTCTTTTTATTCTTGAAATTAAAATCAATCAGTAGATATGAAAAAGATGGCACGATAATGATACTGCCTGTCCCCCTGTCATTGTCTAATTATTGAGTCTAGTTATTAAATCCAAACTTAGAGAAAGCTAATCAACCTTCTTTTGCATTATAGTGGCCCAATACATTTTTGCTTATTAGTTATTTAAGCTGAGTTCATGAACCTAGCTAGCTAATTGTACGGACGACAAGATCAAACGGGGTTGAGTTCATGAACTGAGGTCACTTTGCTCGGTACAACGTACAAGAATCTACGGTCTGGCGCATTGAATCTTCTCCAATCTCCACCTAAACACCAACTATTTTTTCTTGCTAAAAAATCTTCTTAGCGCAAACCCTTTTAGTGAACATAAGAGTGAAGAATGAAATGTCTATTTTTAATAACTTTTGAGTGTATATTTTATATTAACTTTTTGAAAGATAGTAGTAAAAAACATAGATTCGATGCACATAGTCACGTGCCTCTTCATCATGTATATCATTTTATATTTTTTAATTTTGAAGTGGAATCAAAGAAATATCATTGTGGAATATGAGGGAAAAAACGCTCTCTTATATATATTTAAAAAATTAATTATTAAATCAATTATCATTTATTTATATGTATTATTTTATATATTTTTAATATATATATTATCTAATTTAATAACTAAATTTTTAATGTATATATAATGTTTTGAAAAGGTGTAAATTCAGATGCAGTCGACTTCATGTAAAGTTGATAGTTGAGAGCTGTTAGATAGTTTGACTAAATTTTCATCTAACAGTTCTCACCTATCAAGTTCACGTGAAGTCGATTGCACTTAAGTTTCTACCTTTTGAAAAACCTATGATGCACGGACACGGGACACGACACGACATGGGACACGCTGATACGCAAAAAATTTAAAATTTTACATGACACGGGGACACGCATACATATAAAATATAAAGTATTTTTTAGATGAATCATAATAATATTTTGATATTTTATTGATATTAAAATATAAATTAAAATTTTTAATCATTTTTAATGTCTTATTTTAATTATATCAAGTATTTAAAATATTTTTTATTTTAATAAATAATAATATATATTATATATAAATTTATTTTAAGAATATATGTTAAGAATAAGGCTGGACACGCTGACACGTGATGGTATTTAGGTGTGTTCAAGCGTGTCTGAAGAAAAATTTTTTATTTTTTATTAAGACACAGTTAGACACAGCAGACATACATGTCGGATGAGTGTCCGTGAGTGTCGTGTCTAAAATGTATTTGACACACAGACACGGTAACTCAGCAAAATATCCGTGTTTCATAGTGAAAAACAAATGAACTCCTTCAATTTGTGAAATAGAATTCCAAAAAATGAAAAAAGAAACAAAAACAAAAACAGAGAGTTTTTCTATTAAATCTATGGATTATCTCTTTTCCAATTTTCATTAACCACGAGCATATATGAATAATTTTGCTTGAGTTATAATTATTTTTCGTCTTTGATTTTAAGGCATCGAAGTACTTTTTATCACTATAACCACTAGCATATATATATGATTGATTTTGCTTGAGAATTTCATAAACTCTAAATAATGTTCAAATTCTATTCTTTAAACCCCTTTAATTTATCAAAACAATTTGATAATGTTGTAAAGTTTATGAAATATTGAATAATTTCAAACAAAATTTTGAATTTGTAATGAATTTAAGGAAATAAACATGGTAAGACACATTTCGTCTGTCTCTTTTCTACCTTTACTTTTGAGATTTTTTTTCCTTCAACCTATAACTTAGAGGTTTACATAAGAGGTGCTACTTCCAATTAAATATGGAAAGAAGAAATGACGGTTTTTTATATGTTTATAGAATTATAGTGACACATCAAATTCCTGCCTTCCACAGCAGAAAAATAACCTCCTTTTCATTCTCATTTAAAGAAATGATTAGTCAACATAAATTCTACATTGGAGGCATTATTATTGGAGAAATGACGGATTAATTTTTTTTTCAATTTTATTTTTCAACTCAAAGATCCATATCCTAATCAATAGTTAAAAGAAAAGGTGCGCATGCTCAATATTAAAAAACAAATAAAATATAAATTGATGTTAAGATAAGTATGGTGAATTGATGATAAATAATTTTGCTATTCCTTGCTCATAATAACTTAAAAGAATAAAAAAGTATTTAACAGCATAAAAAAATATATCTTTATTTGGTAGTTCACAATATCTTTTAATTTCATGGATCAAGGATCAATTCAGCACAGATTGAAACTTTATTTAATTAAAAATTTATTATTAGTCAATAAATTATTATATACATAAAAAAATAATTCAAAATTTTTGATAATCAAGAATCAATTCAGTACAGATTGAAATTTTATTTAATTAAAATTTTATTATTAGTCAATAAATTACTACATACACAAAAAAATAATTCAAAATTTTCAATATCTATTTAAGTAAACAATGAGTTATCTACTCGACCAAATTAAATTGATTCATATCTAAGTATCTATATATCTGTATGTATGTTGATGGTACTGTGAAAGCTACAGATGGGGTTTGTGTGTTTTATGCAAAGTGTCTTTTCTTCAGGTTGCCACCATGCATGTCTCTGAATTCCCAAGCTTTAGTTTTCATCTCTATTCTCCTTCAAAACCAGACCCGTGATTCTCACTTTTGGAATCTTCCTCTTCCTTCTCTCTCAATCTCCTTCTTACCCATCACATGTCTTTGGTTTATTCATGAATTCCAACATTCACTCTCTGACCCATGATCTTTGGATGTAAATCTTCATTGAACAATGTTTCATTTTCTTATTTCCTGGGTGGAAGGATCTAGCAGCTAGTCTAAAGGGGGAGATGAGTTGATGAAATTGTTGCGTAGGAATGAAGCTGTTCCTTTTGCTTTTTTGGTATAAAAAAAAGTGACCTTTCAAGTGGCACTTGTGAATTCTGATCCAAGGTTGCATCAATTCAGCTGCTTGCAATTGTTGCTTCATTTGGTAGCTACTATTATGCCATTTGTTCAGAAATTGTACGACACTTGCAAGGCTTCCTTTTCTGCTGATGGACCCATATCACAGGAAGCTCTTGAAAAAGTTCGAGCCCTTTTAGGTAAAGCATTAATGCTCTATAATCAGCTCTTGATGATTAATGCTCTATAAACAGCTTAGGACATGAGATTTTCTTCACTGTTCCTTGAATTTGCAGATGAGTTGAAGCCTTCAAATGTGGGTTTGGATCAAGAGGCACAGTTGGCGCGTGGATGGACAAGTTCTTTGAATGGTAAAAGGGGGCGCAATGGAAGCCATAATTATCCACCCCCTCTCAAGTACATCCACTTGCATGAATGTGACAAATTCTCTGTAAGCATCTATTTTTGGTTGTGTTTGGAACCCTTCCATCAACAAAGCATGAATGTCAAAGTTGGAATCTTTGTTGCAGATGGGAATCTTTTGTATGGCCCCTGGTTCCATCATTCCACTGCATAATCATCCTGGGATGACTGTTTTAAGTAAGCTTCTTTATGGCTCTTTACATGCTAGATCATATGATTGGCTTGAGTTACAGGGCTCTTATGATCATCCTTCTCAAGGTAATCAAATTAATGCTTAATTCCATGATTGTGTTTGGTATAAGTACATATGTAACTCTTTTTCTGGAAAAGAAGACAAAAATGTTTAGATAATATGAGCAAACCAATGATACAATCTATATGTCATATCCTCAATCAAGTTGTAGTGATTGTGTTTTTAACTTATAATAGTAATTCTTAGGCCTTGTTATTCTGAAAACTGAAAACAAGTGATTGATTCTTGTTTATCTTTAAGGTGATGATCACTGTTAACCATGAGCCCTGTACTCAAAAGATGAATGTTTCTTGAGTCATTACATTTAATTTACAGTGAAAATTTAGGTGCAGTCCACTTTATGTGAAGTTGATAGATGAGAGCCGTTAGATGAAAATTTAGTCAAATCAGTCAAATCATCTAACGACTCTCGGTTATCAACTTCACTTGAAATTGACTGTACCTGAGTTTTCACTTTAATTTACTTGATAACTTTCTGAAACTATGCTATGTCTTATGAACTTTGTAATATTTGGAGACTCATTGGATTGAAGTTGTATGTGCAATTGCAGCAAGACCAGCAACACTAGCAAGAGATTGTCAAATGAAAGCACCATGTGGCACAACAATACTATATCCCAAAAGTGGTGGCAACATCCATTGCTTCAAAGCCATAACCCCTTGTGCTCTCTTTGACATTCTTTCCCCACCATACTCAACAGAAAATGGAAGACACTGCTCCTATTTCCGAAGGTCTCCTCCTATCAAAGATCTTCTTCCAAGTACTTCTCTTCCTCATCCTTGTCCTAATAATAATAAGCCTAATAGAAAAAGCCAAATCCTAACGTGTTAATTTGTTAAATAAAAGGTGTTGAGGTAGATAAAGCATCTGAAGTGACATGGTTAGAGGAGACTCAACCGCCGGAGAACTTGGTGGTTAAGAGAGGGCAGTACATAGGCCCTACTATAAGAAGACATTGACGGCGGAGATAACTATAACTAGTTTGTATTTTGGTGGAAACTCAAATGTAGTCGACTTCACGTGAAGTTGATAACTGAGAGTCGTTAGATGATTTGATTGATTTGACTAAATTTTCATCTAGCAGCTTTCAGATATCAACTTCACGTGAAGTCAACTGCACCTGAATTTTCACCTTGTATTTTATATAACACGAGTCACTCGTGTTTCAATTCAATAATAATGTGACATCTGCTTTCTATGACTGCTAATTGTACATACTATGACATATATGATGGCACTGATTGTGAATCTTAATTAATAATTATGCTAATCAATCTTTCTTTACTCTAGTGTGTGAATGGAGTAATATACAGTTAGTTCATGTGTCTGCACGTAGTTTACTAGTTACTACGCTATAGTTGATGAGAAATTCAAATTCTTCGTTAGGTATATTACATCAACTCCGTTCAATTTGTAATGTCATGATGTAATTCATCACCAAAAATATATGGGTCATACTATGGTACAGATTTTTTTATACAGATATTCTTTTTTTATTCACAAACAAAACAACACAGGTAATATTTTTTTTTTTTGGTGACTAAACACAGGTAATATGAGTGTTTACAAATTTGCATGATGACTTAAGAAAAAGAAAATAGAATTATAGTTAGAAGAGATAATACACCACCCACTTTAATAGTTTAATTACGGAATGTTGTTTTTTATCAAGAAAAAGAAAAAAAAATATGAAACAACATCAAACTTATTTTTAAAGATGAGTATGGGTGTATAAAAGAAAAAAAGTGAGACATTTTTTTTAGATATTAAATACACTTTGTCTTTCATATGTTTTTTTAACTCTTTTAATGTTAAAATTTTTTTATTGTATTTAAAAAATAAGATTCATTATTAGAATATTATTTGTTGTATTTTTAGAATAAAGTAATTGCACACATAAATTTAATATATCTTTTTAGAAAAATAATTAAAATATTATTAAATTGGTTTGAACAACTTAAAAAAAAATTGACAAAAATAACATTAATTTAATATTAACTGAATTTATTTTTTTTAACTAGCAGATCAATATGCAATAATAATAATACTCCAAATTAATTTTTAATAATTTTGTTTCAAATAAATTAGTACTTAAAAAATAAATATTAACATAATAGTTAATTAGATGAATCAGTTTTAAATAATATAAAAGGACAAATTAATTTTTTTATCCTCAAATTTTAAAATTATTATAATTTAAAATTTTTAATTTATCAAGTTTTTCAAATCAAAATAAATTGATTCAATTCAAATAGCAATTACTAGAATCAAGTTTTTCAAACTAAAATAAATTGATTCAATTCAAATAGCAATTACTAAAATCAAAATGGATAAAAAAATCAAATAATAAGAATTTATGTTATATTAATTGAATTTTTTTTTTATCCATTTTGATTCTAGTAATTGTTATTTAGATTGGATCAATTTATTTTAGTTTGAAAAACTTGATAAATTAAAAATTTTAAATTACAATAATTTTAAAATTTAAAATTTAGATAAGATGTAATTTAAATTGCAAAAACTTTAAAATTTAAAACTTGGATGAAAAAATTAAGAATTAATCTCCATATACAAGCCTTTTTGCTATACAAGTCTTATAAGTTCATATACTCATTTACCCCTAAAACGCGCCAATTATGGCATGTCTAGTCCACGCGCCTCTTTATTAAAAATTAATTTGGAGTATTATTATTACTGTATGTTCATTTGTTAGTTAAAATAAAATAAATCTAGTTAATATTAAATTAATGTTATTTTTGTCAATTATTTTTTTAAGTTGTTCAAACTAATTTAACAATGCTTAATTATTTTTTAAAAAGATATATTAAATTTATGTGTATAATTACTTTATTCTAAAAATACAATATATAATTTTCTAATAATAAATTTTATTTTTTAAATACAATAATAAAAAGAAATTTTAATATTAAAAGAGTTAAGAAAACATATGAAAGGCAAAGTGTATTTAATATTTGGAGAGAATGTCTGACTCTTTCTCTTTTATATGCACATACTCATTCTCAAAAATGAGTTTTATGTTATTTCATATTTTTTCTTTTTTTTGATAAAATAATATTCTATAATTAAACTATTAAAGTGTATTAAGTATTAACTATAATTCTACTTTCTCTTTCTTACATTATCTTCCAATTTGTAAACACACACATTATTTTGCTTATGAATAAAAAAAGAATATCTATACAAATAAAATCTGTACCTTATAATTCTCCAAAATATATTTAGTTAAGTCAAACGATAATTGAAGTATTGAACGTTTTCTATTTTATGCCGTTACCCAACCTCCTAAGTTTTTTAGGTTCGGTTTTAGGCTTTGTGGACCCGGGAATTGTCTTCTTATCCAACTGCTCAAGCCCACAAGCCCATGCCTCTTGATTAATCAAAAAAAACTAATAAAAACTTTGACAAAAAAAAAACTAATAAAAACTGCAATAATTTGACTTCGTCTATACTTTTACCTTTCCTTCCCTCAGCTCCAATATATATATTTTATAAAATTTTTATATTTATTTAGTCAAATTTAATGATATAATTTCGCTCATAAATAGGACTGGTAATAGGTATGATAGAATAGGGTTTGGTCTCTACTCTAATTCTACTCACAGGTTGAAAACTTTTTTAAATTTCTACCCTATCACAGGGTTAAGAATTTTTCAACCCTAACCCTACCCGCACTTTAAAATTTTAAACGCTATTCTATCTGATCTTACCTGCAAAAAAATAAAAAAAATTTAAATAAATATAAAATTCAACTATCTTAAATTTCATACATATTAATAAAATAGAAAATAAAAAACTCAGCTCAAATTAAAATTAAAAACAATAAAATCTTTAAAAAATTTAACATAAAATTACAAATAATATGATCATTAACTAACTTAATAATTATTTTAAATTTTTATAAAAAAATTGTGGGTTCAATATTCACTTTCTTTACTATATACATAACTTCTACATATATATTATATAATATATTAGGGATACAGATAGAGTAGGGTAGGATATACTCTGAACCCGTACCCTACCCTACCCTACCGCAACGATTGGGTAGGCAACTCTATCCAAACGAGTTGGTCCAAATTAGGTACCGCGAGTAGGGTATAAATTGCCAGCCCTACTCATAAATTCATTTGTCCATAAGTTTTTTTATAAATTATTTATGGTCGTTGTTCCTTGATGATTATATTGGTTTAATAATCCAAAGCTCCATCCCTAACCAACATCCTACGTACATCCAAAAAGTATAAATTCAACTATGCCCTTAAAGGGAAGAAAAAATATTTAGTTTTTCTTAGTAATAATATAACTCGGCACATTGATATATATAATTAATAATATTTTCTGATGCTATGAGACACGATTCTCCTTAATCTGATGGCATTTTAATGTAGATCGTTGATGTATGTTAGTAATGCTAGGTTGGATGTCTTGATCCATGAAATAATAGAAAAGGCTCCAAATTCTTTGAAAGATTCTTGTGTGTGTTAATATAATGAGAAATGTCAACTCTCATCCATGAAGGACAAAACAAACCTTGTCATTTTTAGTTTCTTAATTATAATATTCTCCAATTTAGGCCCTCTTTACTATTTTATTTTTCTCTAATAGCTGCAAAAACGTAACCCTTTATTATAATAATAACAATATAGTTCTTCGAATATCTGTCACCATTTATCTCTCTCTGTTACCAGAAATTATGCAAATTTTTGAAGTGTGTTTGTCATGCTGATGTCATACTCTATGAGGAATAGTGGTCGGACCCTCTAGAGAGTCTTTGCCATTTTTGGGAAATATGGGACAAAAATAATCCTGAATTCTTCCAAAAGAAGCTAAGAAACAAAAAAAAAAAAGAAAAGAAAAGAAAAACTATTATTTGTTTTGTGGGGGGAAAAATGTAAAATGAAAAATAAAAATCATATTCATATAAATCATAGGGTCCCTTTAATTATGATCCAGCACATATTTTGTGAGAGACAATTTTTCCTTGTTTGCTTTAATTTAATTTCTTCTTTCTGCTATACACGTGTGCCACCATTCCCATTATCAATTACTACCAAACTTGTATTAATGTCTCCCTAACTACTTTCTTCTGCATTGAACTTTGAATTCGATGCATTGGTAGCCTAATAATTCACGGTTTTAAACTCAATTATTAATATTTATATATTCAATCACAATATTGCACTGTTCAGCCATTTTTCGTTGCACTAGTATAATCTGTAGTCATAATTTAAAATTAAGAATCAAATTAACATGATACCAAATAAATATGGATAATGAAATAAACACTGGCAATGCTACTTAACTTATTGACTTGGTATGATTGCGTTCATTGCATGTGGAACAACAATGGTGTATATAAAAACCATGTATATGGGTTGTAGTAGTGTACTATATATTCAACAAATCAAAAGAATTGTGATAGATGCATATATAGTTAGAAGTCAATAAAGTTGATGAAAGTTTTCAACTCCCTCTTCTCCTTTAGAATTGCCTTTTCAAGAAAGTTAATTCGATTGTTTCGATTGTCAAACATTTTGCTAACGAATCCTCTCCTTCCCATGCATTCCCTTTACAACAATAATATAAAGCTTTTAGGTTAAAAAGTGAAAGGACTACTCAATATAAAAGTAAATAATATAATATATATCCTAATTGGCCAGCTCTAAGTTTCTGTTAATAATAATGCAAAAGCAGTATATTATATTATAGGTGGAAACTCCGATACAGTCGACTTCATATGAAGTTGATAGTTGAGAGCCGTTAGATAAAAATCTAGTCAAATTAGTCAAATCATCTAATGGCTCTCAGTTATCAACTTCACCTAAAGTCGACTGTACCTGAGTATTCACTTATATTATATTATATTATATTTTGACTAATAATGCATGGAGGATCGGAGTTGGACTTGATTTTGCTTACTTCATCATTGGATGTATGCAACAATTGATATATAAATCATCATTATCATTGTTAATAATAATAATAATAATTCCTTCCCCGTGCATGCAGGTAGTATATACAACTATACAAGTCTATTAGTCAAGATTCCAGTCATAACTCATGCACTTAGAAAAAGTTAATTACAATTTGTCAAATGTTCATCTACAATATATAATTTCACCAATTGCTGTTGAAAGAGCCTCTAAAACTAAACTATATATATATATACACGTCCTTGTTTGTGCACATTATTTTCTCCCACCAGAATTGATTATTTTATGTAATTATTTATTTGTTATCATAATACATACACACGGCCTTACATTATACATTATTATTAGTGCATTATTAAGCTCTTGTTGAATTGAAATTACTTTTAAAAAAGGCCAAGAATTAGACGACACGCATGGGAACTAGAGGAGGCCTGTGGAAACATGTGTGTTGCCATTAAAAAAGAAGTTGAAGAGAGTAGCTAACATATAAGAATTTGTACACAACAGTGGTATTGAAATAAGGGTGGAATTAAAGTCTAAGTTTAGGTGAGAGGAAATTGAAATGTTGATGAAGGAGTGGACCCCACATATACTTGCTTGCACCTAGCTATGTACTAATATTTGAGATTATTATTAGGTCAATTCTTTGCTACTGACTATTTTAGTGTCAAATTTATCTATTTTTTTAAATAATTTTTTAATATTTAAAATTATTTAAATTAAATATTCACTTTTAACTATTTTTAGTAAATTAGGTATCAAAGTTTAGACATTATAGTGATTGTAACCATCATGGAGAATTTGATAAAATATATTTCACACAATTATAGAGCCAAAGAAGTCTCTAGCATAGGTCAACACAATTAAGATCATCACAAGAGAGAGAGAGGGAGATTTTAACAACTGTCAAGGGAGAGAGAAGCCCGGTGGCGGGGAGGGGGAGAAAAATGGTGGTAGTTGTCACATGATTTCCACAGTACAATAGGGACCAGCCGCATCTGTTTCCATTATGTAGGTTTATTACAATTTAAAGAGAACAATGCAAGTAGTATAGCAGCCTGTCCCAATAGTGATAATTTTATTCTAATTAATAATCCTATATAGTCATTGTTTTTTTTTTTTCAATAATGTTATTTGAAAAAAAAAGTATATGTATGTTTATTTAGAGGTACTCTCATTCTTTCTTATTATAAGGAAAGATGACTAATGTTTTTCCTAATAGAAACTCAAACTTATTCTTCTAACATTTTCTAAGAAAAAACTTGAGTTGTATTTAATTTTATATTATTTATGTCTTTATACCAATATGGCAACATATATCCTTATTGGTTTATTTATTTTTTGTTTGAAAGTTATGAGTATAAAAAGTCTTTTTAATATATAAGTTAAACTTGATGACTTCAAATTCTGCTGCTGAATGATAGAAGATATGGGATGTGAGACACCAACAAGAGACATCAAAATATAAACCAGGTATATGAATCCACTAGCTCTATCCAATATCCATCTCTTTCTTTTTCAAAGCATGATTGAAAGAGAAACAATACTGAATATCTATCAACTTCAATAATCTATTCATGAATTATTCTTTAGGTTAAACTGCTATAGGAGGTGGAGCTTTGGATCATCAAGCTAAGGAATTACTGATTGGGGAAGATATGTTTTGGATCATCAAACACTTAGAGAAAGGCACATCATTAGAAGAAGCATCATCATCTTAAATGGTTAGTATTAGTTAGTATTATTATTTTAATTTCCATTATAGCTAGGGTGAAACATAAAAATGAAGAAACTCCCAAAAGATCTATAGATATACATACATATAACATATGCTTTTGCTTTAGCAATTCTTCATCTTCATGAGTTTCTTCAACCATCTTCCTCTTTGAAGTGTATGGTTTCTAGGGTCATGCAAGCCTTCCTTTCTTTAATTTCTTTTGCTGGCTTCTTATTACAATAATGTTTCCATCTTCTGTTCCAATCAACATATTTTTCCGGTCACTTGCTTATTATTTAATTTCTTCTTAGATATATATATATTTACAGTTTTCTAATATGTATGATGAGCATATAAAGCACTTGTTAAATACATATATCTTTCCAAAGAGTGCCTGTTAAATCTCACTCTTGCTTCAACATATATGTTTTACTAATTCCTAATATCTATCTTTAGCTCTATTATTGGCAAAATAAAGAAATTGTTTTTCAGTTATTCACTTTAATTAAATAATATAAAATTTAAAAAATTAATAACTAACTTATTTTCAATATATATTTTATCCGAGTGTGATTAATTTAATAATTAATTTTTTTATGCACATAAAGATAATTGTTAAGTAATATGTCTAGTAATACATAGCAAATAAACTAAAACTTAATTTTCTGTTTAATTATTCATCAGAAGTAGTCCATGTTGGAATAATCTTTATTAGTTTTCTGCGTCTGCATATGCAACAATATACTCTATATATATGCTTCTTTAATTGCAAGCTTAAATAATACTTTTTCAGCTGATCAATTCATTTTATTTTGTTCTGCAAATATTTGGAGTTAACTCCATAGATGTATATGATTGAGTATGTAAATGCAGTTAACACTATAAATTCTATAAATTATGTAGAGATCTGAAGCATACACGCATTGGTGATCAGATCACAAATTCTAGAATGTAAAAAGAAGAAGTTGGTTGCACTATTTATACTTAACTTATGACTTTCTGAACTAATTCCAGTGATACGGTTGGATGGATGCTATATAAGTATATAAAATGGCAATGTCTGTCTTTATTCCATATTAGGTAATAGAAATAAATAAATGGCTTGTTGGTTCTGAGCTATAATTTCTGACATTGTTACTTTACCATACATACCTCACCTCATAGAATTTCCGTGCAGCCCTTAGTAATTGTTGCAGAAAAATTACAGCTTGTCCTCACGTGTTCTTGTTCTTTTCTTTCTTTGCATTAACATATACTCTTTCCTGTTTGATTGTTGTTTCAGACGGTGAATTAATTATACACATTCCATAATACTACTAATAATAACTTGGTTTGAGTGAGGTGATTGCACAAACAAATTAAACATGTCTAAAGAATATGCGGATGAGATTATTATTGAAGAAGATGAGGAAACTTCTTCATTGGGATGTTGTTCCCAGAAATGCTCTTCATTTGATTTGAATGAAGATGCAAGCAGTGAAGAAGAAGAAGAAGAAGAAGGTAAGAATAAGAAGGAGGAGGATGAGGCAGCATGTGATGAAGAGGAGATCAATGCGAATGGAACATCAAACTCAAGAGAAGATGAAAGAAATAATAACAACAAAAACAATGAGAGAAGAGGTGGAGTTAGGCAATATGTTAGATCCAAGATGCCAAGGCTTCGATGGACTCCTGAGCTTCATCTCTCTTTTGTTCATGCTGTTGAAAGACTTGGCGGTCAAGAGAGTAAGTACATTAGGCTGTATTTGTTTATAAAGACAAGACACTAAGGCATAGACATAAAATTATGTTTGACAGAGGAGATATAGACAGAGATAGAATGTGTCTAGAGATACTAAATTAGTGTATTTTGTGTCCATCCTGATAGGAAAGACATGGCGAAAACACTAACAAGGGACACAAGTTATTTTTTATTTTTTATTATTTTTGTTAACTTTTTATAATTATATTTTTTTATTATTATATTTTTTATCTCAAATTTTTTAATTAAAAAAATAAAAATAAATTAGATTTTCATAATTTGTTCTAATTTATTACTAAACAAAATATAAAAACATAAAATTTTATGTTTCTGTCCTATTCTATTCTTAGTGTCTTGTTCTATTTTTAAAAACAAACGAAGTCTTGATTAATGAATTTTAATTATTAATTTCATGTAAAGATAACCACATTGGTGTATATATATAGGAGCAACACCCAAGTTGGTGCTTCAGTTGATGAATGTGAGAGGGCTCAGCATTGCTCATGTCAAGAGTCACTTGCAGGTATATTGACATGCATGCTTATATATTATTGAGAGTAGAATGCTCTTCAACCTGATGCAAAGTCATCACCACTTGTATTATTATAATTTTGTGATTATCTAATTTTTCATTTCAGATGTATCGTAGCAAGAAACTTGACGAGACCGGCCAAGGTGAGGGCTAACTTTAATTTTGTGTAGCACTGCTAATCATTAATAATGAATACTGGATTTCTTTCTCATTACTCATTAGCGCAACAAGTACTGAAAATGGGAATTTTTGGAGGGAAAATAATTAAATACAAAAATATTTGATATAAAAAATTAATTAAAAATAATCAAAATTGATCTTATTTAATATTTATTAATTATTATAACAATTAATAAATATTAAATAAATTAAATTTTGATTTTTTTTATTTTTCTAACATTACTAATTAAATAATACAAAATGAATTATGTCGTCAGTTATATATATTTTTAAACAAACTCGTATTGTTATTAATTTTAATGTATTAAAAGTATAAATTAATTTTATATATATATTTATTTTATAATGATTGTATAAATTATTATTTTTAAAAAATAAATATAATTAAATAATTATATAAAATATTTGATACGGTTAATTTATTAAAATTAAACTTTTATAATAATGTAAGTTGTTTTTAAAGCAATTCATCTATTGCGTTTCAAATATTAAATTACATTACTAATACTAAAATTTTATAACTTATAAGAAAAAAAATACAAGTATTAAAAGATTACCGACTTAAAATCTAAGTATATTGTTTGGATGAATTTAACCTTTGACCTTGTTAAATGTTTAATTATAAATTGAAAATCAACGAGTTAAATGTGCGTTTTTATATATATTTTTTTATTTTTAATTTTAATTTTAATTTTTAGTATTTTTTATTTTTGAATTTTATAAAAAAAAAATAAAAAATACTGAAAATTAAAACGCAAATTAAACGCACTCTTATCTATCTTGAGAATAAAAATAGGAAGGTAATACAAAAAAAAGATAATATTATACATAAATCTAATAAATATATGACGACTAATATTGGAAAACATACATATAAAATGTAACCTATATATAAATGTTTATGAGGATGGATATGTGCTTTTCTTGTTACGTAATTGTTGGATTATTAGGGTATGAAGAGTAGTGGCAACAAATTTAATCTGTGTATCTCATAATTATGGAAAGTGATATGTATGAGGAAATTCAATAACTTGAGCTGACAAACATTATTTGCAGTATTAGGTCAAACATACAGATCGAGGCAATTGCATGAAGTAGTGGGACGTAGTAGAAATCATCATGAGTTACTCAATCCTCATCACCATTTCAAGATGGGAAACGGTGGCATTATTCTTGCAACCAATTTCAACCATCATCATCATTTCCAAGGTTCTCTGATGCACCACCCCCACTTCTCCCTTTCATCACGTTCACATGCAATCGCCACCGACTCAGGGTATATATTATGCTATATATATACTAGCTAACAATTAAGTTACACTTATATTCATCTCAAATTAATAATTAAAAATTATTAGATATATAATTTGATAAATTTAATCTAATTATTGTCTAATAATTTTCGATCATCAATTCTATACATATGGACAAAATTTAGTTGAGACAATAGAGATCATAGTCCTCCAAATTTTTTATAAAAAAATTAGTAATATTTTTTTAAAAAATAAAAAATAGTTTAATTAGACTCAAATATTTTACTATAATTTAAGTCCAATTTGAATAAACAGTTTAATTGAACTTCTTTTGATAAAATAATTTAAATAATAAATGACTATATTAAAAGTAACTTATAAATAAGTTATTTTGTATTTAAATTTTTAGTTCTAAAAGTGCTTATTTTATAAAAATGTGATAAAAAATAGTAGTATTATGAGAAAAATCATTTTTTTAACTTCTCTATAAACTCTTAAATAGCTTCTTAGAAAATTGTAATTTAGTTTTAAAAATTGCACTAGACATTAACACTACTACTTTTAATAAGTTAAAAGCTCCAAAAAATTACTTTTAAAACTTCTCAAACGGACTTTAAAGCGTCCAGATTCAATCCTAGTCTCTGTACATACAAAAATAACTGCATGTGAACTTGGCCTTAAACTAAATTGCAAACATTAATTAAATATAAATTTGAACCTAGCGTGTGTGATCTCTTTCTATTTTAGGCAACATGAATTGTATTTGAATCATCAAGGATTGAGAGTAACAAGCAACGAAATTGTGTCCTCATCAAGTAATCATCAAGGAAGATCGAGTTCAAACCAGGTTCAAGTGATGGATACGTCTTGCAGAATTGCACCAATTAGACCAAGTCATTTCCTTGAAGAGAAGAAGTGGCCTCCCCTGGAAATTATGAACAATCATCATCAATGGAAGTTCAAGGGTCCTACTACTATTGGCAACATTCCTGAATCTGTTCAGCCAAGTATCAGAGAGTATTTATCAACCTCCAAGAATAATTTAAGGCTAGAATTTGATCCTCCATTTCGGATAAAGGTAAAGTAGTTAGGGTTAGTAATTAATAAGGACATACACTAAGAATAATATAATATTTTTGTTCATGTACTACTATTATTTGCTATATATGCAGTTGAATGAAGTGAAGAGGGAGAAAAGGGAGGAAAGGTTGCCCAATTTGCAACTAGGTTTGAGTCATGGCGGAGATGGAAATGATGATGATTGCAGAGAAACACAAGAGATCAACACTAAGCTTTCACTTTCATAGATCCAGACACTACTACTACACTACTCTAGCTAGCTGCATGCCTAGCTGCTTGTTTTGTCAATATTAATTACATTTCATTAATACAACAACTTAGCTAATTAATTTCTTATTTGTCAGCAATAACTCAAACACAGAACTAGATATAAAGGATCTCACCATAAAACTAAATGACATGTGTGATAAATGACTCAGAATCATGAGTTCCCATTGGCTACTTATCCTTTATCCTATCAAAGTTTTTGGCACATGCAGCATTATTCAACTACGAGTGTTAGGGTCAGTAAATTTTGTAATTTGTACTCATTAATTAATTATATTAGTATTTTTAATGGTATAGAATTACATTTAATAGTGTGAAATTACTCACTTTTTTTTTGCTAATTAAGTGCTGGCCAAATTTTAATAAAATGCTATCCCTACATCTTTTATTATTCAATTTTAAGTTTAATTACTCTGTTGGTCCTTATAATTTTATTAAATTTTTAATTAGGTCCTTATACTTTTTTTTCTTTTTAATTTTGTAATTACGTCTTTTTCATATTAAAAATATTAAAATTAACATAATCTTTTTACCAAAATACATGCCGTCAAAGATTTAATTAAGTTTTTAATTATAAATACATTCAATTTGTAAAAAAATATTCAGTTAACTCTAATATTTTTTATACTAGAAATAACTTAATTACAAAATTAAAATAATATAAAAATTTAATTAAAAAAATATAAAAATCTAATTAAAATTTTAATAAAACTATAAAAATCAGCAGAATAATTAATCATCAATTTTATCTAATAAGTCATTAAGTTGCAATACAATGCAAGCTGTCTTTTTAGGCCTACATTTAAGGTCCATTATAGTCTTTGGGCCGAGAGCTTATATACGTTTTTTACACTATTGATTTGAAGACATAGTTGACATCATTGACCAAAAAAAAAAGAAGACATAGTTGACATCATCTTTAATTTTTTTTTTTCATAATTACCTTAATTTCAAACTAACTAGGGTAGCAATATATGCTGAGGCATATATTGATATTGAATGGTGGGAGTCATTTATTTGGTTATTGATATTGAAATTTAAAGACTTTTAAAATGTTTTTTTGCTAGAACTTTTTTTACCTTTATTTTTGGACAGCAGTTTAACCTTGAAGCAAATACATACATACATGTTCGTCCAAAATGACAAATGACAAACAAATAGTGACGTGGAATTTAATTTAAATTGAATTCTGAAGTTTCTTTGTGAATGCATGTCCAGAAAAGACATCAGTAAGAAATTTAAACCACTAGAGACAAATGTATACAATACACATGTGATTGGAATTAAACTTATTTAGCCTCTCATTCTCAGTGTCCTTTTATTCATTAAAATGTCGTTTATGTATGTCTGTAGTTTCCATCCACTGTGACTCGTGCTTTATCCATTCATACTTATAACTTACTTAAAAAACAATTATATATATAATACAGATTCTGTACACTGCTGCTAATAACTATGAGATAATTAGCTAGTTGGCAAAACTCCAACAACATTGGGTAATTTTATCAGGGACCGTATTTTCAACAACATTGAGGTTTGTGACAGAGTATGGCAAGAACCTAATCTATGTCTGGCAGAAGAATGTGTATGGTACGGCTGTGAGTTTTCTAATAATGCCTTGTGCATATCTTTTATGTGAGTCCCACTCCCATGCCATGATCCTCTATCATCCTATCCAAAAAATGATATGCGATTTGTTTCTAAGAAAAGAATAGAATAAGACACTGAGAATAGGACAGGATAAAATATTGAGATATATAATATTTTGTGTTCTTGTATTCTGTTTGTTGATAAATTAGAACAAATTATAAAAGTTTAATTTATTTTTATTTTTTTATTCAAAAATTTTGAGATGAAAAATATAATAATAAAAAATATAATTATGAAAATATAACAAGAATAATAAAAAAATAAAAAATAAGTTGTGTTTTAGTGTTTTCATGTCCTTCTTGTTAGGATGGACACAAAATACACTAATTCAGTGTCTGAACACATTGTCTCTGTCCATGTCTTTTTTGATAAACACCATTTTATGTCTCTGTATTCCTGTGTCAATCTCACTGTCCTGTCTTTATAAATAAATACAGCCTTATAGTCAAACGATTGGTGTGATCAATTATTCAACTTCTTTAAGAATTTAAGAATTAAAATGAAAATTAAAAAACCTGGTAATTTATTATTATAAGAATGAATATGTGACACCTAAAAGGGAGGGGAAATATTAAAGAATTGTGACCACTGAACTGAGCAACACAGTCTACAGAAGTAGATGACCACTTGAGTTATGAGGGTCGCAATCCATGACCTTATCAATTAATGTCACTAGCTACATTATAAGATGTCGTTATTGTCCCCACAACTGTCCTGTTTTACATCTCAACATCCAGCACCGTCAAGTCACTGTTACCATCCCTGCTATTGTTAAACAATTCCAACTTACATTGTTTCATATCATCCCTTCAATTCTTCTCGCCACCCTATTTAATGCTGGCCCAACGCTTTGGTGTATTTTCTCAAACAGAAATATTTGATAACAAAAAAAAAAAATAGCCAAAAATAATTTAATTTTAGCAACAATTAATGAATGTTAAATAAGATAAAACAGGATAAAATTGGTTACCAAAATGTACATTAATTTTGAATTAAACCAAGTTATACTTCTTTATAATATGATAACGGCAAACAATGCCTCAATAAAAAAGTACACAAGTAATAAGGAACAAGGTGTAGTGATTTTGATTCTTTTTTCATATTGTTCTGAAAGGTTTAGAGATACAAGAACAAAAAGCATAATCAATCAGGAAATTATTTTGTCCTGTTCCTTTTGTAGGTACTCAGTTAACTAACAGCTTAACGTAATAATAAGAAGAACACCCCAAATCCATGATAATCTGCAACTCATTGTAATTCAGAATTTGATCTGATTTACATACATAATTGAACATAATCTTTGGAAGTCCCAAAAAAACAATGAGAAAACTATAATGCTTAAAAGAATCTTTGTATAATTATTAATTAAGAGGAAACACTCCACAAAAAACTTGAATAATATCATGAAAGGCATAACTATACTAGCCATTAGCCAATACACACTTGTCTAAGGCAGATCAACAAATCTTGAATCCAATTGGAAGTTCCAAAAGGTCCAAAAGAAGCTTTCTTTTTATTGATCATTGATCTCCAACAATGACTATTTGTCTCTCTATACAATACAATATCAAAAGAGCTTGGAGCATAACATGATAGAAAAAGTCATGAGTTCCATCTCTAAGGTTTTCAATGCTGAGATTTATTATGTGAGATTTATTATGTGTGATTAGTTCCTGCACAGAAAGATAAATTTTAATTTTCATCTTTATCACTATCCGAGTTGAAGTTGACTAACAAAAGATAAAAGGTAAAAGAACTATTAAACCATTCTTCTACTTTAACCCATGATAACAATAAAGAACTCTCATGGTCCACAAATTCAACCCAACAGAATATACAAATTCAATTATAATTTTAGTCTTTATTATTATCTTATCTTTATCTCATCTTTATTGTTTTTATTTTTTATTATTAATAATCATGATAAATAAATAATAAAATAATAATTTATAAAATAAAAAATAAATTTTATAATTAAATAATATATAAAAAGTTAATTTATAACTAAAATAAAATAAAAGACTACTTATGTTATTAAAAAATTTAAAAAATATGTTTTGTTATAAAATTATTTAATAATCAAAATATTCTGAAACCATTGAATCCTTTTCCTATTATCATTCAAACAAGAGTTCACAAGTTGTCGAGACCCTAGCAACCTTGGATATCTTTTTTAAAATTTCAAGCCTATCTTCTTTTCTTGAGGAACTCGAGCAACATATGGTCATCTTCTTTAACACATTTGCATTTTGCAGAATATATATTGCAAATTGAATATCAACATCAGCACCATGAAAATTCTTTATAGTGCAGGCTCTTAGGTGCGATGAAAGGCATCCAGGAACGGTTTGTGTGTCACGCCGATTTAGTCGATCCAATACACTTGCCGATTTCTTCTCCTTTCTGATGACAAGAATTTGAAGCAAGGGACAGGAGTTGAGCAGTCCAACTAGCAACCTCCATTTACATTCATACACGGAGAGCTTCATGTGAATTAGATTACGGAAAGTGATGGCACGAGGACTGAATTCTAGCCCAAAAAAAGAAGAACTATTGATTTGCAAGTCCTCAATATTTGGGCATCCTGAGAGAATCATATCAAGATATTCATCTTTTACAAATACAACCCAAATCAAATACAAAGTTTTAAGAGCCGGTAAGTGTACTGTTAAAACACGGTCAACTTTTAAGAATGTCAACTTGAGAACAACAAGGCTTGCACATGTGAGAATTCCAATCGGCAACCTTATTATCTGAGAATGAAGCTCAATCCTCTTAACTTCACGCTGAATGGCGGTGTTGAGCCACAATTCTACATCACATTGACGACATGAAGGATACTCAGATTTGAGGCGGAAATTGAGAATGGGTTGCGTTACATCTCGCGATAGCATAACTGCGTAGGCGATGCGAACAAACAGTTCTTCCTTATCCTGGAAGAGTGCGTCATCGAGGTCCACTGTGGGAATTGAGTGCCACAGATCCCTCCACCTGCTCGAGAGAATGCTTGTTGCTGCAACCATTCTAGATTCCAGAAAAGAAAGGATGTGAACAAGAATATCATTCGGTAATGCACTAATTCTATCGACTCCCGACATGGCTAGTGCCATTGTTGGGTTCATTGAGAACCCAATAAATAGATTGTGCTTTAGCGAATCCTATTGCTTCTCAAGCAGGTAAAAGATGAAGAAATTTTGTTGATTGGTGATTGATTGAAATTGTAAATTATGAAGGTAAAATTAAATATAAATAGAGCATTGTTCTATGAAAGATAAAAACAAATAAAGATGAAATAAAGATAAGATAAAGATAAGATAATAATAAAGACTAAAATTATAACTGAATTTGTGTATATTATTGGGGTGAATTTGTAGGCCGTAAAACTTTTTTATTGTTGTCATGAGTTAAGGTGAAAGAGTGATTTAATAAGAACAAATTAGATTACCTGAGAATATCGTACATGATCATGATGCAAATTTGAAGTTTTCACTATTGTTTTCCCACTTTATAATATTGCTGGATGCTGTATTTGAATCTTGCCTTTTAGCATTGGACTGATTCGAATGCAGGAACGAATTCTTTGCAGAAACTAAAGGCAGGGCCTTCCAGAGCCAGGACTCAGAAGGTGACTTTGGCAATGGTGGAGGAAGAGGAGATTCAGCTAACACAATTTGCTGGTTGTTCACCATTGAATCATCAGTAGAATTTCGTACTTCTTGATCTGTTTTCAGTGCTTCATCTTTATCTTCTTTGGCCTTATGAAGTAACATACTAGACAAAGTAGAAGAATTAGCATCACTAGAACTATCCAATGAGTCCTTCTCTTCTATAGGTTTGTGACAGAGAATGGCAAGAATCTAATCTATGTCTGGCAGAAGAATGTGTATGGTACGGCTGTGAGTTTTCTCCCACTCCCATGCCAAGATCCTCTATCATCCTATCCAAAAAACGAAGGGGAAAAAGTACTATCTTATAGTCAAACGTTTGGTGTGATCGATTATTCAACTTCTTTAAGAATTTAAGAATTAAAATGAAAATTAAAAAACCTGGTAATTTATTATTATAAGAATGAATATGTGACACCTAAAAGGGAGGGGAAATATTAAAGAATTGTGACCACTGAACTGAGCAACACAGTCTACAGAAGTAGATGACCACTTGAGTTATGAGGGTCGCAATCCATGACCTTATCAATTAATGTCACTAGCTACATTATAAGATGTCGTTATTGTCCCCACAACTGTCTTGTTTTATATCTCAACATCCAGCACCGTCAAGTCACTGTTACCATCCCGCTATTGTTAAACAATTCCAACTTACATTGTTTCATATCATCACTTCAATTCTTCTCGGCTTCTCGCCACCCTATTTAATGCTGGCCCAAGGCTTTGGTGTATTTTCTCTAACAGAAATATTTGATAACAAAAAAAAAAAAGCCAAAAACAATTTAATTTTAACAACAATTAATAAATGTTAAATAAGATAAAACGGGATAAAATCGGTTACCAAAATGTAAATTAATTTTGAATTAAACCAAGTTATACTTCTTTATAATATGATAACGGCAAACAATACCTCTATAAAAAAGTACACAACTAATAAGGAAAAAGGTGTACTGATTTTGATTCTTTTTTCATATTGTTCTAAAAGGTTCAGAGATACAAGAACAAAAAGCATAATCAATCAGGAAATTATTTTGTCCTGTTCCTTTTGTAGGTACTCAGTTAACTAACAGCTTAACATAATAATAAGAACACCCCAAATCCATGATAATCTGCAACTCATTGTAATTCAGAATTTGATCTGATTTACATACATAATTGAACATAATCTTTGGAAGTCCCAAAAAAACAGTGAGAAAACTATAATGCTTAAAAGAATCTTTGTATAATTAAGAGGAAACACTCCACAAAAAACTTGAATAGCATCATGAAAGGCATAACTATACTAGCCAATACACACTTGTCTAAGGCAGATCAACAAATCTTGAATCCAATTGAAAGTTCCAAAAGGTCCAAAAGAAGCTTTCTTTTTATTGATCATTGATCTCCAACAATGACTATTTGTCTCTCTATACAATTCAAGATCAAAAGAGCTTGGAGCATAACATGATAGAAAAAGTCACATGAGTTCCATCTCTAAGGTTTTCAATGCTGAGATTTATTATGTGTGATTAGTTCCTGCACAGAAAGATAAATTTAAAGTTTCATCTTTATCACTACCGGAGTTGAAGTAGACTAACAAAGATAAAGGCAAAAGAACAAATTAGATTACCTGAGAATATCGTACATGATCATGATGCAAATTTGAAGTTTTGACTATTGTTTCCCACTTTATAATATTGCTGGATGCTGTATTTGAATCTTGCCTTTTAGCATTGGACTGATTCGAATGCAGGAACGAATTCTTTGCAGAGACTAAAGGCAGGGCCTTCCAGAGCCAGGATTCAGAAGGTGACTTTGGCAATGGTGGAGGAAGAGGAGATTCAGCTAACACAATTTGCTGGTTGTTCATCATTGAATCATCAGTAGAATTTCGTACTTCTTGATCTGTTTTCAGTGCTTCATCTTTATCTTCTTTGGCCTTATGAAGTAACATACTAGACAAAGTAGAAGAATTAGCATCACTAGAACTATCCAATGAGTCCTTCTCTTCTATAGCTTGTACATGATTTGTGTCTTGATGAGAAGTTTCTTTCCCTCTTCTTTTGTCCAACTCGGCAATCAGAGTATCTATCCTTAGATTTTTATCTACAGAGCTCAAATTTGAAGATGACAATTTGACTGTACTTGCAGTATCTATGTACAATGTTTTTTCAGTTGTCAGGTTCCCTGAATATGAACTTCTTTTGGGTGCTACCATGGATGGTATCTCCCTAAACTTTCCAAGCTCTGTGCTATGGAATTTCATCTTGCCAGGCTGGTTATTCTCGGCTTCTCTCGGATCGCTTGGCAGCCTTGCTCCACGAAATGGAGACTGAGGTTTACTCCTACAGGGAGATACACCAGCTGCAGCTGCTCTTGAACGGCGAAAGGGAGAGAGCCTACCCGGCAGCAACTCGCCGGAGTAATAAGTAAACCTGTTTGAATCACTAGTCCATTTCTTCCTGCTTTCTTGCAGGTCAGGTGATGCACCTCCTGAGCTTGATTTGTTCTTGTGATTGTGAATTGCATCCCATGCCTGCAGGGGGGGAAATTTAGATTGTGAGTAAACAAGTTTAAGAGTGCTGATTTAAAGAAAATATGTTAGACATTAGTGTCATTGTTCTTACTTTCTTTACAGCTGGAATTGGGCTAAAAGATCTAATTTGAGAAATTTTACTAGGCTTCACAACCTCATTTGATGAAGGCAATGAAACCTGGCTCTTGATCTTCACATCAGGCATAGGATTCAACAAGCACAAGGAATTTCTAACATGTAAACGTGGTAACAATCCGCAGCCTTTTGCTGAGATATTAGCAGAGTTGTCATATTCATCACCTTCATTTTCACTTTCTTCTTCCTCCTCTTGACACTGAGCAGAATATGGTATGATATCAGTGATCTGTTTACTAAGCAATGGCTTCTTTTCATCGCGAATCAATTTGGTAACATCTCTTAGTGGTTGTTCTACCAGCACACCTGATTGCTGCTTCTTTGAAGAGTACTGAGGAGGCTGCAGAGTCATAGCCTTCGCGGCCGGCAAGAACCGGCTCATCATGAAGTCTCTAGTTTGCTGATCAGTAGAGACGGTTCCCAACTTCTTTGCATCCAAAGTATCCAAACCGCTCACACCACTCTCACTGCAGTTCATGGAGAATGATTGTGTTTGTGACAGTGTTTCAAGTGCATCAGAAAAAGCATCATCATCATCATCATTATCCTTGTTCACCTTTTTCTCCTCCACATTAGACCTTCTAATCTCAACAATGCTCTCAGCTTTCTTTTCTCTACCACCATCCATTTTATTTCTAACCACACTGACATTGAAGGAGTTTGATTTATTTGTAGCCCTGATCTTATTTGCAAGTTTAGAATCCTTTTCTGATGGCTGTTTGAAAGAAGCATTTGTTGATTTTCCAGGGGGAAGCCTTGGACTTGGAGTGTTTGATGCTTCCTTAGAAGGTTGATGCTCAGATCCAACACTATTGCCATTGCCATTAGCACTGTTACCCTTGCGCCTTCCGGGGATATGCTCCCAATTGAAAGGCACAGCAACAGGTTCTGTTAGCTGATCCATCTCTGAATTGTTGTAGTTTGGTGGAAGGGTGTGACGCTTCTCTAATATCCTTTTCCTTGCTTCATACAAAGATGATGTTGCAGCAGTGCGTCTGACAGACATGAGAGGGGCATTGATATTCAATTTCCTTTCAGCCATCTTCTCAATTGTTCAAGCTTCTATGCAGCCCCTCTCAGTAACAAATTCACAGTTCAAAACAATCTCATACCTTAATTTATTTGCAGCTATGAGGCCTAAAACTCTGCTAAGAGAATCCTACTTTCCACTCTTGAAGCCTGAAAATGAAAAAGGATAGAAGAACCCATCATTCATAATTCAAACAATAACAACAAAGAGCAGAATCTCTCTGATTCAATTCAGAATATCTTGAACTAAGTTCAGAGAAGAAACAGAGAAATGAAAGCACTAGTGAGCATAATTTAGGCCATTAAGCATAGAAAAAGAAAATTTACACAGCATTATAATAATACTCTATTAGAGTTAAAGAGTTGGAAAGGATAAAAACCTTTCAAGTTGTAAAACTCTCTTTAAGCCAAGGAATCAAAACATAATGAATGAATTGAATAGAAGTTGTATAAAAACTAATAAGAGAAACGAATAGTAATGAAGAGAAGAAGATCAAAATATCAAACCTGTAAATAAGGGTGCATAGAAATTGCAATAGAGTTATGGTTGCAGAGCAAAAGAAACAAAAGAGGAAAGTGGTTTCAATAGTCACAGGTTGAGTAACCTTTTGTGAAGAGAGTCATGAAAGGACTAAATTAAAGGTGGCAATGAAAAGAAGAGAGAAAAAGTAAAAGGCAGAGGAATATCCAAACAAACAAAGGACATGAACTCATGAAGGAGTTAGTTAGTGGAGTTGGAGGAGATAATAATGAAAAGGGTGGCAAGTGAAGATGACTTTGTTTGTAGTTTGTAGTGGTTGGTTGGTAAATGATGCCGTGCAGTGAGGGGGGCAGTGACTAATTGAGTAAAATCAAAGAAAAGCCACTACAAGTCATAGCTGATTGAGACACCACCCCATACTCACTCAATTTGCAGTGTATATAACTTGTGAATTTGATCTCCATGGATTGAAGCATGTATTATTTAATGTATTTTAGATGGTATACTATACTGTATTATTTCTGTATGCAATTATTAGATATTTGCATTATTGGATACTAGTAGTAGTATATGATATGTTAATGCCAATTTGAGAAGCAATGAATAGTCACGGATGAATGGATGAAGAATGGTTACTGGGGAAAGCAAAGGGAGCGGGAGGGGGAGAGTGGAAGTAACTGGTGTTTTAAATGTTCATCGCATGAAAAGTTTAAATATTATTTAATAGTTGTTCGTTTATATTTTTAAATATTAAAATATTTAATTTAATATTTTTTAATTTTATTTATTTAGTTAATAAATTATATTTATATTAATAGGTTTAGAGTTTTTATTTTAATTTAATATAAAATTATAAATAAATACTTTTCAAATTATTGTAATTATTGTTGAGTTATTAGAGGTGTAAAAAGTTCTTTTTTAGTTTCATGATAAAATTATAATATGAATAAGTGAGGTTGAAAAATCACTCTTATTGCATCGAAAATTTAGGTAATATATTGAGTATTTTTTTCGATACAATTTTTAAACTATAGTATAGATAAGTTAGGTTAAATGAATCTTTTTTTATTACATTTTTTATATTCAATTTCAATTTATTCATTTTATTTTTTATTTTAATTTATATTTTTATTTAATTTTAATGTTGATGTTTTTGTTTATCCGTTGTTACGCATTGTAAAAGTCTTGTTGCAAATAAAGCAGGGAGTGGAGGTGGACCTAACCCTCTCTCTCTCTCTAAGTCCACGCTGAATTTAATCCTTTCTAGTTTCTATCATTAAAAAAGGTTATACGTATGAATTAAATGAATTTTCATACTTTGTAACGTGATTTACTCTGAATATAATAGAGGCCAATGTTTAAAATATGTAGGCGAAAACAAAATCTTCATTCATAGTATTTGTTCAAGGAAAGACAAAGCTCCCTATTATCCACTGGTATATAAATTATAAAGTATTTGTTGATATAATTAAAATCTACACATTATTTCATTAATAAAACCCCTTAGATTGCGGGTAATTATCCCCGTTGATTGGTGTGGGAACATGATTAGATCTCTTTGATTCTTTTTGTCTGCCATTCCATTCTTCATCACTCTTCTTTGGTGCCTCACTAGTCACTACTACTTTTGAAATAATAATAATAATAATAATAAGGAGACTGTAACATATTTCATGTGCATTGCCGCATGACAAAACAAAATTTGAAATTGTAGAACGCAGAGATTGTGGAATCTTGGCACACCTAATTACGCCTTAACTCTTGTAATTGTATGTCCTACTTCTTCTACTTTATTTTACCCACCACGTCCTTATACAACCATAATTAAAATTCTATAATTGATAGTAGAATATCATACGTCGTTATAGAGTTATAGCGCATAGATTGAGGAAATCTAGCTCATTTTTTTCAAAACTCTAAAGCATGTTGATTTTCCACCATTATTAAATGCATGGAGTGCTAAATTATTGAATCTTCATTAGCTCTGACCCTACCAAATATTGTTATTTTGATAAGTAGTGATAACGAATAGGAAGAGAATAATATCTATTTCAATATTTTATATGAAAGTCTTTTTAGTAATAAATAAATAAAGAAAATGTGACATTCTCCACTAAACCTAGAGGAAACTAGGTATATTGTTTATAGTACTTGTTCAATATTTTCTACAATGATGGTTAAGGTATAGTCATGGGGTGTGTGTGTCGCAATCGATGGCATGGATTTGGAGGCATTGTAACATCGAGAGAATTGAGAATTCACGAAGGTTGCTGTCACGGTATGAAACAAAGAAAGAAATTGGGATTAGGTATGAGTGCTATATAAAATTGGGATAATTTACCTAATGAATTCCTTTTTTCAGGACCAGAGAAATCAACGACCAGCACAACTTGAATAATCAAAGTAAACCTATGAAAAAGATGTGACAAATTGACAATTACATATATGCTAAAAGTGTATATAATGCATTTATCCTAAAATTATATACAAAAGAAGATAATTAGCATTACTAATGTTTTGGTTTTGGATAACTATAAAAAGCTAATGTTAATGCAAATGAATTTTGCGTCGCTGCATAAAGTGTAATTCGAATTCTTCGCACTTGAATTCTTGACACTTGTTTAAATCAACCACCTCAAGTTAGTGTTTTGTCTAGGATTTTAATTTATATTTTTTGGACACGGCCAATGATACATGAACTCATAATCCGACAATTAAAGATTAATCCGTTTATATCTATGCATCTACCCAAGCCTGCTTAAGCATTGGAGCATCAAGAACATGGGTAGCTCTGACCAAAAAGGAAGGAACCTGGGTACTACCCAATGGATAATTTAGCTCAGATAATTGGACTTAGTTACCTAATTTTGGCCCATTCTATTTTAAGAGTTGACAAGTCCAATAAAGCCTCCTCTAGGTTCGTAACTTTTATTGTTTACATAAAAAATGTTGTGTAGAATTTTGGATGTGCCACCGTCTTAATTAATTTCTTAAGCATGTTAGAATTGGTGTATGTCATGTTCCTCCCTAACACATGTTAATTGTGGTCTTAATAAAGGTAGCGTTTGTTTTGAGGTATTGAAATATAAATTGAGAGATTGGGAGACTGAGATTTATTATCATGTTTGTTGGTTCAGAGATTAATATTAAAATTTCTGTCTCTGTCTCCAAAATTTTAGTATTCCAGCACTTCTAAAAAGTGGAGACACAGGAGACTAAAATTTTTAGAGATAAAAACTGAAACTTTAATAACATTTTATACCTAAAATATCTTCATTAATTAAATTAGAATTTAATTCTTGTTTTAATTTCTGTCTCTCACTTTCCACCAAACAGATTTATTTCAATCTCTCTATCTCTTGATCTCAATCTTTTCGTCTCTGTCTCTCTACCAAATGCTAAAAGTTTCTTTTAATAAAAGTGCTCTTAAGTTATCATCAGTCCTCCAATTAATTTACAAAAAAGAGAAATTTCTTTCTAAGCAGAAAAAGGAAGAGAAAATACACTAGAAGTGTAATGCAAGTACATAATAGATAATGGTAGAGAAAATCCATGCTGCATTTTGAGACTAAAGGAATCCTCAGATTCAACGAATTGCAGCAAATGGGTTCTTTCTTAACTGAAGACTGTGATGCGTGTCTCTTGTTTTCTGTTCAAACTTGGTCCATGGAAACTTGTGTTTTCCCATCTTTTTCTTCTTTGCAGCTACTCCCATCAAATCTCCAGCATTCTGGAGGCAGAGTCCATATTCAACATCACAAATGGGGTAATCACTTGGGCAGCAAGACTCTGTTCCCGTGCAGCACACAGCATTCTCATATTCACAGCAGCCATAGACAAGGCAGGAATCAAACAACTCAAAGAGGCAACAACATGTCTCGTCCCCCGGACAATATGACAAGTCACCACACTCACTTGGTGAAGGAGCAGGAGGAGGCGGAGGCGTTGGTGGTGGTGGTGGTGATGATGGTGGAAAAGGAGGGCTCTGTGGTGATGGTGCAGTAGTGGACTCTTTGGTTGGATATGAGGCCATGTAATTGATTGCACAAACTCCATATTTCAAATCAGTGTTCCTTTTTATGTAAATATATCCATCCATTCCCCAACCTGTTCCCCATGAATTCTTCACTATCCAGTAATCTTCATCACCCTCTGATCCATATCCCACTATTAATATTGCATGGTCAATATCATCTGGGTTACTTGAGCAATCTCCATCATAGATGCCCTGTTCAAGAAAAGAAGAATCTACTTACAAAAGAGTATGCTGCTAACATTATTTTATAACATGATCTAATTTTACAACACTTACACCAGTGTATAATTGAAAATCCAATGAAGAGCCATGTATAGCAGCACTGATAGGTTGCTTCACAGTAGCACACAGAAGAGCACTATCTGATTTTGCCACATCATTGTATCCATCAATGCTAACAACTTTGTTTTCCTCCTAATTTATGAAAATCTTAAATAATTAGGCTCAAATTAATATAATGAGGCTACTCAATATTAGAATAGTAAGGAATATGTAACCTTGGTAATATTGCAGCTACTGTCTACACCAGTGTATGGGTAATCAGTTTCAGTATCTATGCCACCATTGTTCATTACCCATTCAAAAGCATAGTCCATGTACCCTCCCTCACATCCATCATTAGTTTTGTCACAATCCACAAGTTCTTGTTCTGAAAGGCTTACAAGGTCCCCAGTTACTATTGCATTTATCCCTTCTATGGCCCCAGAGGAAGAGAATGCCCAGCAACTACCTACAAAACACATTGAATCAGAAAACTTAGTGATAAGAAAAATTGAAGTTGAAGAAAAACTTGACATATTAGAGAGCTAAATACTCAAATACTTAAGTTATTAATGCACCAAATTTTTAAAGCGACAGATATTTAAGAACTGAGAGATTAGAAAATTACCGCAATCGCCTTGATCCTTCACACTAGTTACAACTCCCTTCTTCCTCCAATCTAAGGAGTAAGGTGTATTCTCACATGAATAGTCCTTAAAACTGTTGGTGAGTCTTTTGTTCAATGGCTGCTTCACCTTTGAAATATATTTATTCTTGAACTCTTCGTTGCTCATATCAGCAAACCTATTCAGTCCAAGACGGTGCCCTTCAGGAGAGTTTTGATTTTGCATTGCATTCTTCTCTACTATATATCTCAGATTCCTCTTGAAATTCTCCAACCTTAATGTTGCTTCTTCTTGATGTGTGTAGGACTTTTTGTGTTCCTGCTTCCATTTTTCAAAAAGTTCAACCACTCTTTCCTCTGATGGAAACTTGTCAAGCTCAAGGGATACTATGGAGTACTCACTTGGTAAACAATAACATAGAATTCCCCATGAAGCCACTATGAAGAAAAAAAGCTGATTTTTCTTGTTTGAACTCATATTCTTCACTGGTTATCAGTGATGCTTGTTGTTCAACCATCTTTTGCTTATAAAGTGATTGAATACAGGCCTAACAGTCAGCAAAACAAGAATCTGCAGTTCTATTTTCTTTTCTTTTCTTTTTTTTTAACCTTCATTCTTTGGGAATTATAAGAATATTGAATGAGATGGGACATCAAAGACATAGAAATGACACTGGCAATTTGGTAATTGTATATGAACTTCATGTTGTTAAATTTGGCACCAAACTTTTCTTTGATAGTTTCTACTAGTCCTGATATTTAGAATCATTGACTTGCTAGTAAAAGAGTATCTCTACAAAAGGATTAAGAAATCTAACAGTCAAAGTCAAACAAACAAGAACGTTTCCTTAACCTTGTATTGCAACCTTGGACTGGTTGTTGAAGTTAGCTAGAATTATCAGTTTACATATATCACAGTCAAAGGTAATCATTGATCATAAGCCAGCTAGATAGTTCTTCTTGATGAAATCTGAAAAATTTTGGTGTGCACACTTTGGTCCTGAATGTCTGTCCAAAATTTGTATAAGATCATATTTAAACAAAATTTAATGAATTGAATTAAATGGTGTTAGAGTGGACTTGGACATATACTAAGTTTGGGTCTTCTCCATATATGCTCTGTATTTCTCTGTTTCTGCAACCACTAAATGCATCTAAGGCTAAAACTTCATAACTTTCAATTCTTATTTCACTTTTCACCAAATTAAAAAAGAAAAGTAGCAATCTATCTGGAATTTTAAATTACAATCAATCAATTATAAGCTTATCATTTTGTAAGAATTGGGAAAGAAGTTCCTATGGAAATAAAAATTTGGGTACGTTTGCCATGAAGTGAGTGATGCAGCAAATTAGTGGAAGAATAATCAAATATATTTCTATCTCATTTATATATTTTTTATTCATTTAATCAATTAATTTTCAATTGATGGCTGAGGATTTTCTTTTGTAGAATGAGGCTACGTAAGTGATACACATGCAATCATTGTAAATCACATGCAAAGTTTCAGTTTGACAATCGAAAAGCAGAACCATGTTACAATTTGTAATGTACTTCTAAAAGAAGCTAAAATCGTCCAGTAAATGTCCAAAATCGTTGTCGAAAATTGTTCAAGTAGCTTAATTAATTGGCAACTTGAGAGTGCTAATTTTCATAGAAAGTATCACATATAAAATAAAGTTCACAACACATGACATGTTGATCTTCTTGTTCCAAATAATGATATCAATTCCAAACTTGCTAGTCAGCATCAGTAGAGCGAATAAGTGGGAATTTTTACGAGACATTTTTATATTATAATTATTCTTTGACTACCTAACATCATTCATACCATAATGGTGTATTTGTTTAAGGTGAAAACGAGAGAAAAGAAAACGGAAGAAAAGAAATAGGAAGAAAAATAGTTATTTTTTCTTGTTTGGTTGAAGAGAGAATTGGGAGAGAAAGAAAAATGGATAGAAAAATATTGGTGGGACCTACTAATTTTTTTCTTTCAATAATGGAGAGAATATAGAGGGAAAATTAAATTAAATCTCTCTCTACTTCTAATATTACCCTTTTACTTTTTTTATATAATTTATAATATAAAGATAAAATTGTCTTTTTATAACATTTCTTTCCTTCTTATTTTCCTTTCGTCCAAATACATCTAAAGAAAATAAAAATCCACTCAATTTCTTTCCTTTCCTTTTTTTCTTTTCTATTTCTTTTCTTCCAACCAAACATAGCCTTAATATTGGTCTGGGTAATTTCTAATCAGTCATTGAGACTTGAGCTTATGAAGTTGTTCAAAAGTGAGCTTTCATCACGTTCTAACAATTCGTCCAAAATATACTCCATCTCATATACTAGCGTGCATTTTTACTGTAAGATTATAATTTAAAGGCGATAATATATTGGTGAGGAGATAGATTGTTTTTGCTTTTGGAATAATGTGTTTAGTTTTAGCTTTAACCAGCGAATTTAAAATATGTGTTTAAGATACCAAAAGAGAATTTAAAATATGTATTTAAGATACCAAAAGAAAAATCCAATATTAATTTGGAAGACAATTGAAATGCGAATAACTTCAACCGATCAAATTTACAAGTCCTGTACCACAATAAAACAATGCTTATACATAACTTAGCTTGTTTATATATATAAATATATATTTAAATTTTAATACATTATAACTTTTTAGAAAATATACACTACTTTATATATTTGAATTGTTTCATTTTATATATTTTATTATTTCATATGTTAATTCTGGACACACAATATTTCATCACAAATTGTCAATCTATATAATATTATTTTTAAAAATATTTGGTGCCATGTTTCTATTATATATTTTTGTGCCGAATTTTATACAAAATATAATATAATTGTAACAATATATGTTGACAAGAACAAAGTCAAACAGTAGTACTATAGACAAATTTACTAAAACAATTTTAACAACAGTACTGTCATACAGATTATAACTCAAAAAATCTAAATTTTTTAACAGAGTTTTACTCCAAAATCAATATATAAGACTGGCCTAAAGGTGTATTACAACTTAATTTATAAGTTGAAATACGGTTATGTGCTCTTTTTTCAATAATAACATATCTTTATTTTTTTCTTTCAATTTTTTCTATTAATTTCATTTATCACTATTCCTAATTGAACTATAAGTCATCTCATGCATAATCAATCAAAATAAATCATCCAGCTACGAATCTTCAAAATCACATACATGTGATTTAGCTCACCGAATCTTCGATCGAGATATACGTCCTTATAAAATGCTTTGGTTACCGAGTTATCTGCAACCAATTTTTCCTGTACTAAAATGAACTTGCGATTCAAACAGTCAAATTTCAAAAACAAATTAAAAATCAATTGATATTAAGTCAAACTGCTTAAGCTTATTCAAGAGATATCCTGATCCATTATTCAAATTCAGTGTTCCTTACTGAATTATAATTCGGCTTTTAAACAAATCGCAACTCCTACTCTTTTATTATCAGATAGGCAATTTCAGATACTATCTACAAACAAATCTTCTCCATAATCCAAATAAATATCCAAAGACATACTAGTCCAGTAATCGATTAGTAACAATATTCAAACCACAACAAGTGGCTTAATTAACTAATCAAAACCGAACTATACTTCGGCTTTCAAACACATATATAAGATACTAAACTATCTATCATTTCAAACAACCCGACATCTTATAAATCAGAATCATTGCAAACAACCCAACACTTATTATAAGTTAGAATCATTTTAAAATAAATCGACCTATAAATCGGAGCAAATCCTATGCTTATCGACATCATATACGCTATGATTGCAACCAAATTCTAAATCGACCTATTACGTCGGCCGACCAATAATCGCTATAAAATAACTTACTCCCATAAATTAGTCAAATAATTCAGCAGCAACCAACACTACCTATTTGACATATCAACAATGGTCCTTATTGATTACTATTAGACATACTTGTTCAATCTTGTAATTTCAAAGCACAACACATATCAGTTAATCTCTTTTTCATACTATCTATCGTTATTTATATTTGCCAAAACAGATTAGCATTTATTACTTTACATTTCTTATCCATATTTCTACTCATTTTTCAAATAACACAGAATTTTTACCACCCATGAAAAAATAGATATTCATATACAACTCAAAAACAATCTCTTGATTAAATGCTTGAATAATTGTACTAATTTAGAATTTCTAATAAAAATGTGAAAGTCGGAAAGGCAACTAAAATTATGTACTGATAGATGATGTTACCAAAAAATTTGAATGGACTTGGTCTCTTTGTTGATGACTTTGGAGTGACTACTATCATATTTATAAAATATTACCTTTTTAAAAAAGTTAAGATATTTGTCCCATCTTTCAGTAACCACCTTAATTTATTTATTTTTGAGTAGGTTATTGATACCAAAATTTTCTCTAATCAAAGATAAATCATGTTTATTATTTCACTTACAATTTAATTTATAAATATAATTAGGTTGGGTTATAGTCAACAAATAACAAAAAAATTAATAAAAATTAAATAAAATTTTATCTAATTTTTTTTATTCCCTTAGCATTATTAAAATTTAAATACTTATTTTAGTAGTAAAAGAAAGATATGAAAACTTTAAAGTCAAGATACTTATTTGATGACTAAAATTTATTTGATCAAACCCATACATATACAACGAAATATGTATATATATAACATATATAGGGATTAGTATATCACATTATTAAAGTAACAAAGTGACCAAATAAGAAAAGAGAAACTTACTATATCAACAGCTTACATAGACTGCTGAAAAACTACTTAATTTCTAAACATGAAATCGTCCTTAATTATACATTACTAAGCATGCGATTAAGTATGAACAAGGCTTATTACGTATGTTTCTGATTGATATTGATTCCTTCTGTGATCTTAGCCAAGGACCTAAGATTGCAACCAATGATGGTATCTGTGAAAGAACGGGTATCTTCGCCGCTACTTCCCGCCGGAATATCCACCACATATGACTCTATAACGACGGTTTTGCCTCCAAACCTTTCTTCCTCTTCATGCAGAGTAGTGGTGGAGCTATAGTTGAGAAGCCTATGATCACCACCGATGATGCTGAACTTGAGGACATGGTGATCATTATCAAGTTTGTCTAAGCGTTCCACGCTAACCTCAGCAGGCAAGCCAGACATAATTAGGACCTCACGGACGCTGCCAATGCCGCCGTCGCCGCTGAGCATGGTGCAACCCGTGATGAACTGTTTGTATCCCTGTGGATACTCAAATCGCTTTATGATGGACCATACTAGATCCAAGGGTGCGTTTATGGTTTGGACCATGTTTGAGGTACACTGGTTTGATTTGAGGTTGCTGCTGGTGTTGTGGTGGTTCTCCATCATGGCTTCCATTGATGGTGAAAAAGGATCTTGATTTTGATTGTGGTTACCAAGCATGTGTGTAACACCTAATTATCTACATAAGGCGGTGTTTGGTATGATATTTTTGTGTGCTGTTCCGGCATCTATTTATATCTGAGCTGGAGAGTGTGATGTCAGCTAAGTACATGACAAAGTTTTGAGTTTGTGAGCAAAATATTCGTTGTTTTGATAAACTTGCCACACAAGTGAGAGGAGGGGGAGTTAGATAAAATATTGAAAATAAGTTAAAAATATTTATATAATAAAATTAAATTAAAATAAAATTAAAAAAAATTTAAAATTTATATATAATTTATATATAAAAAATTAAAATTAAGGATAATTATTGCCTTTCTTTCTTACAACCTGACTTCGCCCCTCACACAAGTTGATGATGTACCAGATGTGAGTTACAAGTGATTCTAGTTTCCTACTTATAGATATGCACGCATTTATTGTCTTTAATATTTATGCTGATTTAAATCATATTATATATTAGGAAAAATATAGGGAGCTAATGGTCTAAACGTACAATGTGTACAATTGAGGTTTAAGAAGTATTAGAGATATGACTATTAGTGTTACATTGTCCTGTCAGATTATGCTTTTGGGATGAGTGGGTTCATGATATGGTATTAGAGTTCTAGATCCGAAAGGTCAAAAATTCGATCCTTAGTGAACTCCAAAATCAACTTAAATTTTTGGGATGAATAATTTTATGACATGAGATCTTTAATATTGTAGAATAATAATATTGTACGACAAAAGACAAAAGATAAAATATTTGTTATATATATATATATGAACTCTATTTATTCTTTTTCGTATTAGACTATCTCTCATATTTGCTATATAAAAAGTTATTCTTAAAAAATGGTACAAACATTTTTTTTATTGTTAAATTATATTATATTTTATGTACAGAATTCTAGAAAAACAAGTAGTATATTGCAGAAATTACTATTGTTACATTATATATTCTTGACATTGTGTAATAAAAATACGACTGTTATTAATTAATTGTGAAAAAATATTTTAAACAGTTTTTGATAATTATTTAAAAAAAAAATTTTAACAAAAATTATATTTTTTATTTTTTATTTTTATTTTTATAAGATTGATTAGTTTATTTATTAATATTTTTTTTGTATTAACGAAATAAATTTACAGAATATATTAAACTGTTAATTTATTCATTAAGAACTAACTATAATTAACAAATTTTTTTTGTTAGAAATTTTGTTGTCTTTTAATGATAATTTTTAAGATTGTTTAGTTTTTATTTTTATTTTTTATTATCTTTTTCAAACATTAGCTAAATTTATTGTATAAAATTAAAAAAATTAGTAATTTTCAAATTTTTTTACTTAAAAAATTAAATAAAAAAATATTAGTGATTAATGTATCACATAAATATGTTTTGGAGAGAAATAATTAATAAAAAAATAATCTCACAAAATTAAATATTAAGAATAAAAAAATATTTTTTTTTGTTTGAAGACATTATAGTCCATCGAAAAAATTATTTTTTAAATTATTTTTAGTTAAATTATTTTTTAACTAATAAAATAAAGAAAATACTGATTGATTTCAAGATAATGTCAAGGTGTGAGAGCCTCTGATTTCGAGAAGTTTAAGATTGGAGGCTTGACATGTTTTGCGGTATGGTGGGTTTGGCTGCTTTCAAATTAGTCAAGTGGCTTCCAGACTTCCAGTATTTTTGACGTGAGATCGAGACATGGGATACTATACTCTCTCTACTCATACTTATCACACTCGTAATCATCCCTGTCGGTTTGGGAATGCAACGACATCAACCTTGTCTATACCTTCCAATTGCCATTAACATAAATAAATGCTTTTAACATTCAAGTCTTGCTTCAAAAACTCTGTTAAACTCCAGTAATTTCATAACTACCGTTACATTATTACAATCATGTTAATACCCTTGCTAAGGTGTGCCAGCGGAAACACAGAACACAAAACATTAGAATGCCATGTCTAATGTCTTGCTGCCAAGTAATAAAGAATGAAAAAGAGGAGTGTTAAAAGACCAGTAAATTTGTTATTTATAATCATTATTTAGTTATTATTAATATTTTTAATAATATAAAATTAAATTTAATGGTGTGTGATTATTTATTTTTTTTAATTAAATACTAATAAAATTTTAATAAAAGTGCTGGCATGTAAACTTTCTGATATAAATATGCTTAACAAAACAGCATAAGGAGTTGAGGGTTTCCAAAGTTGGTTGTGCAGTGGTTTTGCATTTTCCAGACTGAAACTATGAGCTACCATCGAAATCCGCATCAAGAGACACATGTGTCATAAATATACAGGGATACCAAATAATACATCCAGATTTTCATTCCCTTATCGCCAGTAGAATCTTATCATCTTAACTGCATAAACAATCATGGAAACAAGATTGTTAACAAAAACTAAAATGCTGCTTGCTTTAGAAAGCTCCCCTGATATTTTTTTAGATGAATTCTATAACCGAGTCTAATTTTGGTCTAAATTATTTATTTTTATACTTTAAAATTAAATATTAATTTTTAATTATTTTTAATGAGTTAGACAATTATTTTTACACACCATAACAATCATAATTTTGAACTTTATTTGATAAACATCATGTATAAATTAAAGACAAAAGCTTAGTAAATCTATATCTCCCGTTCCGAATTTTAACAGTTGACTTGCAAATATCATTACAAATTTGACTGCAAACTTGTTTTATGATTTCCTTTTTGATGGTTCAAAGAAAACACATCATGTATTATTATTATTATTTACAATTAATTTTTTGTTTAATTTACTTTACCTAATAGAATTAATAAATTATATTATAAAAAAGATAATAACAAACATAATACACAAAAATCACAGTTATTAAAGTGTATAATGTCAAATAAATAGTTGAAAAAAATAAAAATAATAAATAATAGAAAATATAATTCATATAAATGGAAATAACAATAATTTTATAATTAATACAATAACATATACAAAGGATAAAGTTGGTAAAAAATAAATAAATTGTTAGTATCTATGGCTAAAAGTCAGTTAAGAAAACGCAGAAGCTACAAATAGTTGCTTCTTGTAAACGTGATTTTGGCAGCAAAATCACTTTTGCGTTCATGAGAAAAAAATTTGCCAAACCAAAAGTTGAAGCTTTCAAGAAATGTAAACGTGATTCTTCCTTTCAAACGGATTTCCCAAACACACCCTTGATCATTGCGTGCTGATTAATGATATATATTTGTGTTCGAAAATATATATATATACCCTTTTTTGTTGGTTGCAATACTTTTTTTTGCCGGTTATATATGTCTGCAGTAGCATTTTGTAAGGTTGGTTTCTGTTTCCCAAGCCATTTTGTTGTTTCATCTTTTCTATGTTGATGGAATCAAGCATTTTTTTTTAGTGCAATGAAGAAATAACAACACTCTGGTCATGAGTATCTGTATCTTCATCTATTGCTCTTATAGACTAAGCCTTGTCCTGCATGGCCAAGCCTCCAATAAATTGATCAACTTAACATGTTTTCTATAGGAATTTCTGTATTTTAAGTAATTCCCCTTGAGTACAAGTCAATACCACAACCATCAATTTAATTTTGCTAGATAACAAAAACAGGTGCAAGAATGCTTTCAAAATTTCACCTTAGATGCTAGATCATTCTCCTCCAATACAGCCATAAAAGTGAAAGTTCCGCAGAACTTTGATACACAAATAATCCAGAGTTATCACAACCAAGAATCATTATCCTGCTGCTGGAATTGTGGCTCCACTGTCACACATGGACTGCACTTTCAGTTAAGATCTACAACAACCAAACACTAAATTCCATCCCACAGAAAACACACAATATAAATATCTGTAGAAAGAACAAAGCAACTATCTTCAGTTTCAATTAACAATTTAATTTAACATGGATACATATAAATTATTTGTGACTAGCCATTCCATTCATTACCAATGCGATTGATGTATACACTCATTAAGTTCCTGAACCCCTGATCTGATGATGCATGAATATAAACAAACATACAACAAAAACCTTAATCCCCAAAACATGAAGAAAAAGCAGAAAAAGGAAGCTTGTCAAGGTGCTCTAGGATCAGTGCCATGCTGCCAAACATAAACAAGCTCATCCCAACCAGTGCTGGCCATCAAGCCTTCAACAAGAACACTCATATCAACACCAACCGCGAACTCCGTGTGATGATCGTACCGACTCACAAGCGCATCCTCCACCATGAAATCCCAAACACAAACCGTCATATCATAAGAGCAAGACACCATCAAATTCCGCACGTGCGGTGAAAACCTCACCTTCCTCACCGCATACCCGTGCCCATTCATAACCGCAATCGGAACCCTAAAACTCCTCACATCCCAAACCTTGATGCTCTTATCCACCGAAGCAGTCGCAATTATGCAGTCGTCGTACTTGTTCCAATCGCAAGTTAGCACCTCCATTTCGTGAGGAGGGAACACCATGGTGGACGAAGGTTCACGAACATCCCACACGCGGAGGGTGCAGTCGCCGGAGGCCGACGCGAAGACGTCGGCGTGGCGGGGGTTCCATACGGCGGAGTAGACGCAGTAGGAGTGTTCCTTGAAGGTGCGGAGCGAGGAGGGGCGGTCGAGGGTCCAGAGCTTGACGGTGTCGTCCCAGGACGAGGTGAGGAAAGAGTCGCGGCGGAGGGGGTTGTAGTCGGCGGAGTGGACCTCGCGTGTGTGCTCGCGAAGGGACCGGATAGGGTTGGAAGTAGGCGGTAGTGCGGTGTCGTAGAGCTTGACGGAGCCGTCGGCGACGGCGGCAACGAGGAGGGAGTCGTGGGACTCGGACCAGGCAACATCGTAGACTCCGTCGGCGGTGTCGTAGGCGGCGATCTCGGTGAAGGGCTGGGAAGGGTTTGGGGAGAGGGAGAGGACGTGGAGGCGGCCGTTGCCGAGGATACCGAAGTTCTGTGCGGTTGCGACGGCGAGGCGGTCCTCGTAGAAGGGGCTGAACTTGACAGAGTAACCGTTGAATGGAGTCTTGAATACCGGCATCGCTGATTTGATTCACTTTTCAGATTCGATTGATTCGAAGCTGAGGATTTCTGCGTTCAACTACGTCTTCTTCCTCTTCGCCTCCCTTTACCATTATCCTTTTTTCCTTTTTTTTAATAATTTTTTTTTTGCTCCCATCAATCAAATGAAGCTATGCAACTACTGTCCACTGCCTACTGTTTTTCCAAAAATTCAAAAGCAGGCCCATTCTCTTGGACCTTGCCCTCTTGCCGCATACTATCCATTAATACCAAAACAAAAATTGTTTGGGCTTCTACGAGCGATGCGTTATTTGTTTAATACATAATAATGGATCTCACAAAAAACAGAATGGTTACAAAAATAATAACTTATTTAAGAGTTTAGTTAAATAATTACTTATTTACCTAGCAAATCACCAAAAAAAAAAAAAAACTTATTTACCTAGCATTACTATTATTTGAAGTTACATTTTAAATTAGTTGTTCTAAATATGATGATAGGACTAACACTCTTCACTTCCTCCACTTAACTTCAGCTGCTTCACTGTTTTATTTATTTCTAATTACTCGATGGTAAGTCTACGAAATTTGTATGATACATTTTCTTCCCCATTTATAAACTGTTCAAATATATAGTTTATGTAACACATTTAAAACCTTCTGCGAAATAATTGGGTTCAAATTAGGGGTGGCAAAGCGGGTCGGCTTGTCCCAACCTGTCCCGTTCCGTCTAGGCCCGTCTCATAAATGGAGCGGATCGACCCGTCCCGCCAACTAAAATGGGTTCAAAATGTTAGTCTGTCCTGCGGATAGATAATTCGGCGGACTAGCCCACTTGACTTTTTTTGTTTAAGAAATAAAATTCATTAAAATTAACAAAAAAATAATAATAAAAAAATTAAATACAAATAACAAATAGTCAAATTATAATATATTTTTTATTTTTTTTAATTTTTAACTTCAATAAAATTATTTAAAATAATATTTGTCAATATAATCATCTTTATTTTAAAAAATAAGTCACATAATTTGAGTATATACGAAATTGTAAAATAAAATAAATAAAGTTAATAACTAAAAGAAGAATGAAAACAAAAAATAAAAAGAAAAGTGTTTAAAAATTTTATAGTTGTTAATTTTATAATAATAATAACTATTTTATTTAATAAAAATAAATAAGTAAAATTTTTGGCCCTGCAGACTGGCCTGCTCCGTCCCGCCAATTTGGCGGTGTAGGTTTGACGGATTTTTTTAATTTAGCGGACTCTAAATCTTAGCTCGACTCGCTTGTTTTAACAGATTTAGCATATCGACCCGATGAGTTCGACCCGTTTTAACAGGCCTAGTTCAAATAGAGTGTACAATGATGCATCAACCATGGACCACGGATCACATGCATGCTCCCCTCAATTAATTCGTCCTTTTAGGGCTTAAGCCATGGAACTGTGACATATCATAATTTCCTATTATTAAAATACACTAACCCCATTAGTCCTGTCTATTTTCTTCCACAAATTATGTGGGTTAGTTCAGCTTGTTTTTAATCATTCATTTCATTCATGTATCATACCTGAGGGGCTAATTAAAATCGCAAGCTAAATTAAGTCATATAATATATAATAGTACTTCAAAATTTGAACATATTATTTGAGGTTTGAATCGATTTTTTTTTATTTCTCCAACCTTAAACTTGCATAAAGTCATTTTCTATTTATTCAAGTGTATGCAGCTTGCGCCATGCTTCAATTCTAGTTGAAATTCCTCAATTTGTCTGCAAATAATAGAGTCGAGATTTTTTTTTCCCTGGCCAGAAACTATAGATATTAAACATGAGAATAGACGGATAACTATTTTTTAAAATAAACAATTATCCACTATTTTTCTTTTCATTTAATTTTTTCCCTCTATAATAACAATTCAAACTCTCAATTCTTATTTATTTCTCTCTTATTGGATTAATAATTATTAATTAAAAAAATTAAATTGCCTAACAAAATCGAATACACATATAACCAGACTTAACAACTAACAACGATTTTGGTCCCATCTCACACTTCTCTTGACCAAATAAGTGGCTCGGAGAGGAATTTATAATAAATAAAATTAATAGCACTACTAGCTTGAATAAGTAAGATCTCTTTCTTTCAGGATCACATGAAATTTATGGCAATAGCTATGTGTATCCAACTAATTTAAGAACCAGCACTACAATTATGCATGATTAAAATCCACATGATGTTGACCACAGATTTTACAAATTTTTGTCCACCATCTTTTAGAGAGAAAGTTAATTTAAAATTATTTTATTTAACACAAAAATAATTTCAAATATTTTTTTTCACTGGTAGAACATTTTATGAGAAAATTGGGTCATATGAAAGACAGAGTAGTGATATAGAGGCAGAAATTTTTTTTAAAAACTCTTTATGATGTGGTTAAACTAGACTTCTGTGTGAATATTTTATTGTATAAGTGATATATAATAAAACACAATGACATTGTTTAATTTATAATTTTATATAACTAAATTTATAATTCGTTGTGTGTACACCTTTTATCATAAACATTATTTTAATATATGTATTTTTTAACAATCAAATACGTATTTTTATTTTTTTATTTGACAATTAAAAAATAATTTAAATATACAATTAATTAATAACAACTATATATTTTTATTCGAATTTTATGAGTGTTTGGTGTATGAATAATTTTTTTATTTTTTATTTTATTTTATCTAGTAGAATAATATTTGTTATTTTTGTTATATTTTAATTTCCTTTATGTTTATCTACTTGAGAGGGAAGAGAACAACGTCATAACCTAATATAATTATCATTTAATTAGTAATAAATAATAGGTATGACATCTATCTTATTCTTATCTTTTATATATTATTGTTGGCATTTTTTAGTCGCATCTTTTTATAGAGACAGGATACTATAACAGATATATAGAGACACAAAATTATTTTTATTATTTTTGTTAATTTTTTATAATTATATTTTTTATTATTATATTTTCTATTTCAAATTTTTTGAATGAAAAAAAATGAGAATAAATTGATTTTTTTATAATTTATTCTAATTTATTATCAAACAAAATACAAAAACATAAAATTTTATATCTCTATCAATCAGTGTCTTCTCCCGTCCTATTCTTAATGTCTTGTTATGTCCTGTCCTTAGAAACAAACGCAGCCTTACTTACAGGCTTCTATATACATGCATATTATTGAAGATAATTAATTAAATTGAAGACTTCACCTGAACCAAGCAAAGAATTTTAATAATGATGATGTAGTAGCTATTCCTGTATATAGGTTGTTGTATCCTGTCCTTTTTTTGCTTGCTATTTTCTCTTTGGAATTTTGTTCTTTCTCTATGTATAGAATAGAAGCTTGACTGATTTTTTATGTTCTTTAACCTATATATGAAAACAATAAGAGCAGCTCAACATAAAATTAAAAAGTTGTTTTGTCATGTAGTGCTTGTGGGGTTCCCCAACTAAGCACAATCCCTTGATTTATGAAGGACTTTGATAGTTTGATTGGATTCATATGGCTGGAATTTGGAGCCATTCCAACAAAACTCATTAATAATATAATGCTCATCAAGCTAGCTAAGTAGTCAAGGCTTCATTTTCTTTGTTCTCCAAAAAAACACTAAAATCAACTACAAAGTAAATTGTCCTTTTGGAAAATTGAATGACTATGAGTCATATTTGAAGAATTATTGTTGACATGAAACTACTACATATATCATTTCCCAGTCAATAATTGTGCATTGGCCAACCTTGCATGCTAAGGCTCCAACATTTTTCCTTCTTTTCAATTTTTCATCCACTATCATTATTATTAATTAGTAGTCCTCCTAGCTACACCCTAATTAATAGCATCAAGGAGATAGAGAACTAGTTTTCAATTTTTCATGTCATGTTATTTTCAAGTAGTTATATAATAATTAATCAGTATTAATTAATAATAATACTATTATTGAAGCTATCATCACTTATTGTTGTGATACATACTGCAATATTATCTTTCACGCACTATATTTTGTTTTATTTGTTTTATTTTTCTTAATTTTTTATTGGCTTCATCATCATATCTCTGATGAGTTTATTGTATATCACTCATCTGTTCCTTGCATTTTCATACTACTCACTCCTCCTTTATTTCTGATCTGATCTTCACTTTTCTTCTCTTGTATTTATTATCTTAATTTATTTATTCTCGTTGTTAATTAGTACCCCACATAGTTTATAAGTGTTATGCATATGTAATCTTTTATCAGATAAAAATAAACTTTGGTTGGTCAAATCAGCTCGTTTTTTCGTTTATGAATAGTGATAAATCTTTTAAGTAGCTATATAATTTTGTAGAATAATATTAGGAGGATAATAAATTAAAATTATTTTTTTTGTGACTAAAATTATTTTATTTAATTTAACATCTATTATAATTTTATGTATATAATATTAAAATTATATATTTATTATATTTTTTTTTGGTGATTATATATTTATTATATTTAATAATATGTATTATTTTAGAATAATTAATAAATATAAAATAAGAAAATTTAGAATTAATTTTTATCGTCTCTTAAACATTTTTGAATTTTTTAATAATCAATTAATTTTTTTAAACGCGTGGAATCAATTTGTTATATGTAGGGGTGGTAATGGGGCGGGTAGGGGTAGGTTTTTGCTCTACCCGACCCCGCCCTGTCGTACAACAATTCGTATAGAACCTGCCTCGCTTCTATCTGCGGATAGTAAAACGTTGAACCCTAACCCGTCTCTACGGATATCCGTTCCGCCTCTATCCACCCCTATAATTATTAAAATCCAATAAATAAAATTAAATTTCAAAATTTATATAACCATCATCACATACATAACATAAATTAAAGTAAAAATTTTAATGTGATACAATATTATTAATCATTTACTAATTATTTTACATATATTATGCATATTATATATTAAAATTATATATAGCGGGACGGGTAGGGACGGATATTACCTAAACCCGACCCCGTTCCGCCCCTCCCAAGAATCCATCCTGCGAAAAACTCGCTCCGATGCAGAGTAAATAACTATCTGTCCCAAATAGGTAGGATCATTCTACCCCTTCCAAAAATCCATCCTACAAAAAACTCGCCCCGATATAAAATATATAATTATCTATCCCAAACAAATAAGAAATAAAATAAATACTTACAAATTCGAATGGTATTTACATCCCTCCCTAGTTATATGATATTCCCCCTCCCCCCCGCCCCCCCCCCCCCCTTTCCCTTCTTAATTTAACAAAAAGTAAACAGATAGAGAAAAACTATTAGCAATTCAAGTGATTCAATATTCATTGTAGTCTGTAGATGCTCTACTTTGTAATTAATTTGTTGGAATTAACGGTAGACAAGGGAACTAGTAAGTTATGCATAAAATTTTATAAGATATAGGGTCACATTAAACATCAAATCCCCCTATAATAACACCATCTATACATCCGTACTAGTTAAATGAGGGGACCACATTTATGGAAGCGACAACTAAAATTTAAGCAGCTAATAAACCATCCAAATTCAATAGTGTTAACTTCCTATCTTATTGCTAATATTAGAGAAATAAAAATAATTTAAATTTATTTTATTTAATATTTATTATATAAAATACATTAAATAAGATTAAAAATAATAATTTTTAACCATTTTTACTGCCAAATATTTACACTATCTTACAATAGCTTCAGTGGAAAATCATTACTAGTTTAGCTATTAAATGATTACAGTAAATTGTACATTGGTCTTGGTCAACACAATGACGACAGAAGTAAAAAAAGATTTTTTTTATCAAATATAAAAAGATTTAAATTTATCATCTCTTAAGTAAATATAAAAAAATTATGTCATTTAAATTTTAATTTATTAATAAAAATAAAAATAAAATTATTGTTATTATTATTATAAAAAATATAGAATACCAATATATTATCTGTTAACTAATTGTTAACAATAATTAATTATTATTATTACGTCCAATACTTTTACTAATTAATGATATTATATGGGCAACAACAGAAAGATTTCGCATGCTCTGGAAAACTATATATTACCTCCAATACTTTTAATTTAATAATGTTCTGGATCAATATATAACGTTGAGGTTGTCTAATGGTAGTGCATGTAAATCTTTTCCGCTTTTAAAGGATAATGCAAAGGGAAATAAAAAATATCAAAATTTATTTTAATCAGTATTCATTAATTATTATAATAATAATTAATAAATATAAAATAAAATAAATTTTAATTATTTTTAGTTAATTTTTTTTATTATCAAAATATTTCTGATTTTGAAATTCCTTCTTCAGTACTGATGACCGACACAAAACTGTAGGATGCATGAGATTAATTAGTGCATGGTTTGACTAGAATTTCCAAAAAATTTACATACATAATGATTCTTCAATAATTTAGGAAACTTTAATGATGACAATGAATTGTCAAACGGTATACAAACTTTTGTCATATGGAGAATTTTGGAGAGTAATGGAGAGAGACGAACTATATAAGTATTTGTGAGGTAAAATTATTGCATGTAGAATAATAGATAGTGTATGAAATACATAAGCTAATAAGAGGATAAATTCCACGTAAATTAAAAAGGAAAAAAGAATTTGGAAGATCATGCATGTGAGGTAGAGTTGATTTTTGTGACTTATTATTAGATAGCTAGTAGACAAAGTCCTTGGCCTTAGTCAAAGCAATGCACTAACCTAATAAGAAGCATTAGAAAGAGAGAGAGAGAAAGAGTGTGTGAAGTCCATCCATCAAACTTCACTTTCCAATGAAAACCACAACCCACATGATCTTGCTTAGCTTGGTTGGGGGAATTGAAAGATCGCGAACCACCCTTCTATATATCTCTTCAAAATTATATAAGGTAGTGTTAGAGAGACAATGGCCTAAGCGTACAATGTGTATAATGTGTACAATGGACTAAATCTTTAGTTCATGAATAAAATGAACATCACCCATACTATTCAGAATAACTATCGGAGATAATAAACATCTCATGTCATAAAATCACTCATTCCAAAAACTTAAGTTAATTTTGGAGTTCACCAAAGATCTAACCCTTGACCTTTCGAATCTAGAACTCTAATACCATGTCATGAACTCACTCATTCTAAAAACGTAACCTGACAAAACAATATAACACTAATACTCATATCTCTAATACTTCTTAAACCTCTACTATACATATTATACACTTAGACCATTTGCTCCCTGTACTTTCTCAATTATATATAAAGAAGATTATATGATTATATCTCATCATCATCAATTTTCACCCCAAACACATACATACATATACATATATTCCTCTCTCTCAATGCAATGACCCTACATCACCTAAACTCAGTGTTGTAAATATTCATTATTGGCCGACAAGTGTCAACTTTTGATTGATACACCCACGTCCAGTCATGACTCATGAGCCTCTCTAAAGCTTCAAAGCTTTTGCTTCCTAACTAGTCCCCATCTTTCACTATACCATGTGTCTCTCCCTAATTTCCAACCTTCCTTATCATTTTTTTTTATCATTTGTAGAGAATATATTCATATATAAAGCACTACTTTTACATTAAGTAAGAGTCACGTTATATTCTATATATAACTAACCATGAATTTGCATTGGCACTTATTATATATATACTTCTCTTGCTAATAATAATAATTAACCTAATAGTAATTACTACTAATATAGGAAATTAAAGAAGAGAAAGTAGTGAGAGTGATGATGAGGGGTCCCTAAATAATAAAAAGATCAAAAGCCAAACAAACTACAGAGTGTTGTGCAATTATTCATACCATGCCATGAATTTCATCCCAAAGCTAAATATATAGCTAGCTAGCATTGCATTCAAAAGTGGACAAAAAAGATTTTATAAAAAATAATAGCAAAATATTAAAGTGGGATAAGCAAGCTTTTCATTAAATAAATAAATATTGGTCCATAAACTAAAACAGAGAGAGAGAGAAAGAGAGAGAAATAGAAAAGCAAGCTAAGGTGGTCTGGTTTGAATTGAAGAAGATGATGATGAGGAAGAGCATAAGGTGCTGCATATCTTGCATTCTACCATGCGGAGCCTTGGACGTAATAAGAATAGTTCACTCCAATGGCAGGGTGGAGGAGATCAGCGGAGCAACCATCAAAGCCAGCGAAATCATGAAGGCACACCCTAAGCACGTGCTCAAGAAGCCATCTTCACCTTCCGCCGCCGCACCTCTTCCAAACATCGTCGTCGTCCCTCCCGACGCCCTCCTCCAGCGTGGTAAGATTTACTTCCTCATGCCACTCCCCTCCCCTCCTCCCGCCGACAAAAACCATAACCGCCGCCGCACCTCCTCCACCAAGAAGAAAGCTAGGAAGGAAGAAACCACCGCCACCACCACCACCAACAATAATAATAATAGCAGCAGCGTGGTTGTGTCTTGTGACCGGTACTTGACGGAAATAATGTCGGAGAAGATTTCGACGCAGCGGGACAGAAGAAGAGGCCGCGTCGCTGTGTGGAGGCCTCACTTGGAGAGCATTTCGGAGTCCTCATCGTCATCGTCACCACCATCAACAACTCAACTCTAACGACGGTTTCTTCGCCACGTTTTTTCTTTTTCTTCTTGTCTCTCCTCTATTCAAGTGTGTCTTCCATGATATCCATATATTATAGGGTTCGTTCAAGGCATATATTAATTTCCAACCTTCCAATCTCTTCTTTTTCTTTCTTCCTCTACAATCTGAAAAGAAAATATTTAAGTTCTTCGCTTCTTTTCTTTTCTTTAAGAAAATATACATGCTTATGTGTACATAGGATTAAATACAAAGGTACGTATATATATAAATAAAGATTTTGTCATTTAATTACATATGTTGATGAATCCTATAAGTAATGTTGAATGCTATGAAAGTATTAGCATGGTTTTGATTGTGGAGTTAAGCTTGATGAAGGTATATAGAGTAGAAATATAACAGCTGAAAATTCAGGTACAGTCGACTTCACGTGAAGTTAATACCTGAGAGCTGTTAGATGATTTGATTGATTTTACTAAATTTTTATCTTACGATTCTCAGGTATCAACTTATGAAGTCAACTGCACCTGAATTTTCACCATAGAATAGATATCTTCGTATTGTAGAAGCTCAATTCTTATTGATTGCCTAATTTTTAGGGTTCATTATCATCTTTGGAGGATGTGTTAACTACTGTTGAGATAGTGGGGTTATAACATAATTGATCCAATAAGGGTGTTAATCTTTTTTGGTAATTTTTTATAAAGAAAGATTTTGTGAGGTTTTCATTTCGTTATGCTTTAATTTTTAAATTTGTTGATGAAACATGTTACTAGGAAGTGCACATGGATTGGAAAAGTAGCTAGCTAGATAAGGCAACAAGAGGGTCGTATGATAAATTAAAAGAAAAAAAAAAAAGAAGATCCCACTTCTATTGTTGTGTGGTGGCTCTGTTATTGTAATTCTCGGTTGGATCATAATAGAAGGTGATTGAGACATGATGGATGTTATGGTATTGCTAGCATTCGAGTAATCTATTTACATTTATTCCCATTTGCAGATGAAAAAGGTTCACAGTTGTTCGTCGGTGTCATTCATTCCTTAAAGGCTAAAGCCACACCATGACATCATGCTTCCATCACTTTCCATATATAAATTCATTATTTTTACTTACTACTCTTGTGTTGCGCCTATATTTGGTATTCTTCTAAAATACAAAAACAATTTATTACAAGAGATAGATGTAAGACTAATACCAACTAAGCTCTATTATGTGAAAAGAATAATTATATATACCTGCTTTTGTATTAGAATTTGAGTAGATATAGCTTTAATTTACAAGTCTTTGTTTATGTTTTAAATAAAAAAAATCTTTTGGGTCCCCCCCAAATGGAGGAGGACAGATTCATGAATGCCTATGGCAGTGTAAAACCATGGTGTACTTTGGCACTTGCCCACAAATAAAAGGGTAAAAGAATAGAAAAAAAAAAAAGAAAAAGAAAGAAGCAAACAAATCAGGGTTAGATCAAGAAAAGACCAAAGTGATCACTTTGAGATTAGAAACGAATTCAAAGTCCCCACAAAAAGAGTGCTTTTCAGTTTTCACACACCCCACAAGCCACAATCACATTCTAATTTGCAATGATGCGCTGCATTTGCATTCTTTGCACTAATGACTTTGTAGTGCGATGTGTCTTTTAAGCATTTTATTTTTCTTCTGCTTATTATGAATTAAGCCAAGGCCTACTAGTGGCCTTGGCATATATCCCATAGGATGTTTATGATTATTCATTCAGCTTTAATTTGAGGGAATTGATCACAAAGACCCTCAAATAATAATCCTCAATGTTCTGATTCTGATTTCATCAGAGTCTTATTATATTTACTATGATCCTTTGAGCATATATGCTGTTTTTTTCTTTAACTTTGTAACAAAAGACCCCACCATATATATTTATACGGGTCCAACTATAAAGTTTGACAGGCTACTTCATGTATCAACAATATCAGTGAGTGAATAATAATTGAAATGTGTCAGTGTTATCTCTGTGTGGATCAGGTGAACTCATTAATCTGCTACTCTGAATCATTGAAATCAGAATCTTCTCTGTACTTTACTACCTCCCTCTAATTAGTTCATCTAATGCATACATTTCCCTTAATTTGAAGAAGATTAATATATAGTTAGAATTCCTAAGAAGACTAGAATACACTAGAATGGTAAGTAGTATGCTGCAGGCAGTGACTTGAGAACAAAGAAATCAATATCACAGAGATGCAGTGACTCAATTCATTTCAAAGAGAGATGCCCCACATTTGTCACTGGGCATTAATATCTCTGAATGCATAGCATAGCAAAAGTACTACTACTGATTGAAGCCAACTCAGTTACCTGAATGATGGGTCCTCTGATCTCTCTGTCTCTGGCATTTATATATGCAATATGTTTTGTACTCGCCATATTCTTTGTCTGCTTATGTAAACAGCTACCTCTATCTCTACATGTATATCTTGCAAGAGATTAATTGATTGATTATAATAATTAATAACAATAAGTAAGTAAATGTCACTATGTCTCGTAATATATAGTTTTGACTTTTGACCAAGAGCACACTGCAAAATTGGCTCTGATAGTTGCTGTATGTGATTCTGTCTAAACACTAAACAGTCTCATGTGAAACTAATAAAAGTGATGGACAAATTTCATCACTTGTTGGGGACAGAATGTGTTTCAGGTTCAGACATATTCAGGACAAAATCAATATCGAGGCATTTTTGAAAATGGAATCTGATCTCTGGTTCCAAATTAAGCATAAACAACGATGCATATCTTCAAGGAGAACAATAGTTCCAAGTTTTCCCTATTTTCTCTCTTCTCCTATATCAGATAAGCATGCAGGTTATGGAATAATAAGGAAAAAAAAAAAAAAGATTCCAACAACAGAGTTGCACCATTGGTGGAGACACATTTTCATATTGGCCTTAAAGATAGAGCTCTCTTCACATAAACAATAGGTTATGGTAGTTGGGAGTGAGAGTGTGAAATGCCCCATAGTGGAGCAAATGTGGGACTTTCATGAATATGGATGTTACTGTGTTAGAGACTTTTCATAAAGTTCTTGCTTCTTCCTTCTTTATCTTTCTCATATCTGATTTTATATATGTTTTTAATTAGATAGAAACTCACTCTTACGCAGTTGTCATCATGTGAAGCTGTTAGTTGAAAACTATTAAATAATTTAAGGGAAAAACCTGACTTTTTAAACTTTTGACAAATACATCATTGACAAAATTTAAATACAAAAAAGTCCCTGATTTTAACAAACGGAGGACAATTTAGTCCTTCCGTCTATTTGCCTCTCATACACCTAACGGTACTGGCTGACGTGGCTAAAACGGTGTACAGGTGTCCGTTACGGTGCCACGTTGGAAGGGGAAAAAAGTTCGAAGGACAAATAAATCCTTGACGTCATTTTACAAATAAAGTTTGAAAGACAAATAGGTCCTTGAGAATTTTTTTTTCATTATACTTCTATTATGCTTCTATTATGAGAATTTAGTTTATAAAATTAGGCTAATTTTTTTGTATGGAAAAAATATTGGTGTTTTTGTTGAAAATGGGAGAATGTGGTGTAATTATAGATGGGTGGATTTTTTTTGTGGAAAGTCAACACGTGGGGGCGTGGTGCAACACGTGGGGGCGTGGTGAACACGTGGCATCATTCTGGCCAATACGTGGGGGCGTGTTGAACATGTGGCAGCATCTTAGCCAACACATGGGGGCGTGTTGAATAATTTTCATAATACTATAATACACTTCAAATGTCAATATTCAACCAAAACACCAATTTTTTTTCCATATTAAAAATAATTTCTGATAAAATTATGCTTGTATTTTGAAATCTAGTTAACTTATTTTATTCTACAATTTAAATTATTTGTATTTGATATGACCAGTAAGAATGATTACGAGTTATAGCTCGGTAATGTACCCACAATTATAACCGAACATTTGCAATAATCGGCATTTATTTTCATAACGTCGGACAGGAGGATAATTCTCTCCCTGACGTTACAATTCAGAAAAAACGATCAAACTGCATCCGAGCAAGTATAAAAAAGAGAAATAGAAACGAAAAAGGTAAGCAATCTCTCTAAGAAAAAAATCTCCATACATATATTCTTCTACTGACTTGAGCGTCGGAGTGCCTTTACAGGTACCCACCTCCCCGGTTCTTTCCTCAACAACGTGGCTAACATCAAACCTCGGAAGTCGGCGAACACTCTAAGAAGAACGAGCTATACTTCAGCTCAACTTGGTAAGAACAGTATTAAAATTGTAGAAATTGGGCTTGTTATGTTTCTACTCTTTTTCTTAAAATGCATTAGTTTAGTTTTAGTGCATTTGTGTATTATATTAGAATTTGTTAAATTGCATTAGTTCAGTTTTCATCATACCACTGGCATTAGTTAGCATTAGTTCATTTATGCATCAAGTTAGCATTAGTTTATTTGTGCATCATTCATGTATTAAGTTAGCATTAGTGCATTTGTGTATTATATTAGAACTAGTATTTTTATGCATAATAACATTACGAGAATATTTTTTTTTTAAATTTTAGTTCACTTTGTTCTAACAGTATAAATTATGTATGACACAAAAGATTTATAAAATCAAACTACTTTTACAAAAAAGTCGTAAGTTGACAAAACTTTCTGACTAAGAAGACCAAGATACCTGCAGATAAAAAATTGAATAATAAGATTTTTAGTTATTATTTTTATACGAAAAAGTCTAATTTTTTATTAGCAATTAATTTTAACATTCGTTATCTAAAATTTAAAATAATTTAATGTGTATAATTTTACATTTAAAATATTTTAATTGTAAAAAAATATCGAATGACATATTTTGATTTGTCAAATTACTAATATAAAATATAATTATATATAGAGTAAAAATAGTAGAGAGAAATATAAAAATGGAGAGAGGTAGATGAGAGAATTTAGGAAATGAGTTTATTAATTTTGAAAAAAAAATTCTCAAGGACCTATTTGTCTTTCGAACTTTATTTGTAAAATGACGTCAAGGACTTATTTGTCCTTCGAACTTTTTTCCCCTTCCAACGTGGCACCGTAACGGACACCTGGACACCGTTTCAGCCACGTCAGCCAGTTCCGTTAGATTAGGTGTATGAGAGGCAAATAGACAAAAGGACTAAATTGTCCTCTGTTTGTTAAAGTCAGGAACTTTTTTGTATTTAAATTTTGTCATAGATGTATTTGTCAAAAGTTTGAAAAGTAAGAGACCTATTTGTCTTTTTCCCATAATTTAACATATTTAACTAAATTATTATCTAACAATTTTTAACTATCAACTTTGTATGAAAATCCACTGAAAATCACTGTATGTGGATGACTATTATCCATCTTGAGATCTTGCCAAAAATTTAGTTCTTTTCTCAATTGGGTCACTGAATCATGAAATTTTGATAAGAAAAAGAATGAACTTTTTGGATCTAGGTTGATACTTCAATCTTGCAAACGGTTTCCATGTCCATGTATAGACAAACTCTCATGTATATTTAATTATTTATTATTTAATCTCATGACTCATGAAATATTACACTATTCTTATTTAGAAACATTAGTTGCCACCTTTCTAAAGCGCTAGATATGATAAACTTAGTAGTATTATACGCAATGTCATCCAAACACATATCCGGAGCGATCATGTAATCTACCTTGAATAATACGATAATGGAAAAAGGGTAAATAACCTTATTTTACCTCTCCTTTATTTTAATTATGATGTATATTGAATAATGGAAATGGGAGAAATACCAAGAGATTGGAATAATATCATAATCAAATATGCAATGCAAGCGGCGCCTCACACTTTTTGTTGCATAATTGTTAAGATGGGAGTTAAAAGGTCTCTTTCTCCACCTTTCATTTGGTTGTCCATCTTCAAGATCTTTTTATGTACAATGAAACACGGCCGAAGAAAGCTATATTATTTTGAAAAAGCATGAGAACTAGTATTTTTATTAAAATTTGGTACTTAATTAGTAAAATAAAAATAAATAATTTTATATTTATATTATTAAAAATATTATTGATGGCTATAAATTACAAAAACTATCAACTTTTTATTCTTTAACACTCTTCTATTATTTTATTATAGCGTTTTATAGATGAACTCGTGTCACCATATTGTTTATGCATGTATGACAATAAGGTAGAGAATAATAATTTAATATGTTTGACTAAATTATTATTTAATAACTTTTAATTATTAATTTTATATGTTCAAAAAATTAGATAACTAAAATACTAAAACACTACACATCATTGTTAGTAGATTGTCATTTTCAAAAAAAAAAAAGAGATAAATAATAGTTTTAAATTTTTTAAAAATGACCATTTTATAATTTGTGTAATAAAGTTGTTCAAACATACAAAAAGAATCGAGAAAAATTAAATTATCATTTGTCAAACATTTAGACTGATTTCTATTAGAGAATTGACTCTGTTCTAGTTGATTTTTGAAAGCGTGGGTTTAGTTCCGAATTCCATAACGTTGTGTGGGTTGGTCACCGCAAAATAGGGAATGGTCACGGGGCCAGGGCGCCATTATTAATGGAAACAATAAAAACGAAAACGGAAACAAAAAAGTGTAAACGCAACGCAAGGTATAAAATGACATTGACACACACCATCCCCCCCTCTCTTCCCCACACACCTCACTCGCTCCTAATTTTAATCCAAAATCCAAATCCAAATCCAAATCCCTCTAATCTCACCCCTCCTTAACTTTTTGAAATTTTGCTTTTTTTCCTCAACATTATCGAATCAAAATCAATATTTAGCAAAAAATACAAAATGAATAAAACCAAAGAAAAGTACGAAACGGAATTTTTCACAAATCTGTGGCTGAGCCGTCACCTCACCGCAACTCAAGTCGGCAATTACAACTACGCGCTCCGCTCGTCATCTCCATTCTCCATTTTCAATAACAAAACCAACCCACCTTCCCATAATTACATTAAAATATCTCCCAAATATTAAATTCCAACCTCGCATTTATCATCCCATACTACTTTACTCAATTTACTTTTTTACAAAAAAGTCAAATACAAGTTCTGTTTCATTAATAACGAAAAATAATTATATTAAAAAATAAATTACAAAAATTAACATCTAGCTACAGATGTTACACTCTCTTGATGGAAATTTTATATGCTCGTCAGTATTTTTTATTTAAAAAAATAATTGGGAAAGTGGAAAGAAAAAAGGTTGTAAGGTAGTGTGTAGTTGTATGGGTCAAGCCGAGCCGATCCGATCCGATGACGCCAGCGAGTCACGGTTCCCCCAACAACACGCGCCCTTCCCCGGCGACCGTACCGTATTATCCCTCCCACCCCATTCGCCTTTCTTTTTCGTTCCGCCGCTCTCTCTCTCTCTCTTTCTCTCTCTCTCTAACCTATTTTCTTTCCTCTTTCCCTCTTTCTATCTCTATCCTCCCCTAACCCTAAATAATTTCACGCAACCCTAAATCCACCGTTTTCCGATGCCGGATTTCAATGATTCCGCTGTCCCTACTCCGCCACCCAACCCCCGTCCCATGCCCGTCCGCGAGGACTGCTGGACCGAGGAGGCATCTGCCACTCTCGTCGACGCCTGGGGCCGCCGCTACCTTGAGCTCAACCGCGGCAATCTTCGTCAGAAGGATTGGCAGGACGTTGCCGACACCGTCAACGCCCTCCATGGCCACACCAAGAAGACTCACCGAACCGATGTCCAGTGTAAGAACCGAATCGACACGATTAAGAAGAAATACAAGGTCGAGAAGGCTAGGGTTACGGCCTCCAACGGTACCGTTTCGTCCTCCTGGCCCTTCTTCGAGAAATTGGACGCGTTGATTGGCCCTAACTTCAACGCAAAGAAGAATTCCTCTTCGCCGTCCCCGTCTCCTCCAGTGGCTCTCCCGTTGTTGCCGTATCGGAAGGCCTCTGTGCCGGCTGTTTCTCCCGTTACTGCTGTGCCGCCAGCCGCCGTGGCGCTGCCGCAGAAGCGGTCGGCGGCGGCAGCGATGGACGATGGGTACTTCAGGAGGAATTATTCGGCGATGGCAGCCGCTGCGGCTGCCGCTGAGGCCGATGAGCAGTATGAGGACGAAGAGGAAGAGGAAGAGGAAGATGAGGAGGAAGAAGAGGAGGATGGGAGGGGGAGCGAGGTGGAGGAAGGGGAGAGGGATAGAGAGGGGATGAGGAGGTTGGCCAAGGCAATAGAGAGGTTTGGGGAAGTGTATGAGAGAGTGGAAGCACAGAAGCTGAAGCAGATGGTGGATTTGGAGAAGCAGAGGATGCAGTTCGCCAAGGATCTTGAGGTGCAGAGGATGCAGATGTTTATGGACACGCAGGTTCAGTTGGAGAGGATTAAGCGCGGGAAGAGATCCGGGTCTAATGGTAAGATGAAAATTTGGAAGCCTTTCTTGTTTCTCCCCCTTAGGATTGTGATTGATGGTTTTTCCCCCTTACTTTCCCTTTTTGAAGCTTGATTTGATTAAATGCAAATGACTTTTTAGTGTATTTTTTTATTCAGTGAATCAATGGTAAGTTTTGATTGTGCATTAGATAGGATACTTAGTGGCTTGCAAGGGGATTCCTCAATGAATTGTTTGTTTGGTGGGGAGGAAACTATTTGTGTGTTGGTTTTGGACTTTAGGAAAGCAATGAATGGTGTGAATTAGTTGTTTCATTTGCTTCTGCAATTAATATAGTAGCAAGTGGTGCACTTTAGTACTTTGTGATGGAGAGTTGTTCATAGTTTATGATAGATTTTTCGATTTAAATGTGTTTCCATAAAAAAAATAGGGTCACTCTTTAAAGTTTTTGAGGGTTCTGCAGATGGCTATGTATTGTGCTTATGCTTTTTAAGCATTGGCAACCACAAAGTGAAGGCTTTTGGTTTAATTTACTTATAGCCATATAAGTGAAAGTGTGATTAGTGAGTAATTGTCTCATGCAGCTTTTACGTCTAGTATTTTTGTTTCTGAGGCATCATTTCTTTGATTTGTTGTTAATTTTATATAAGTTGTTAGAAAGCTTAAAATTTTTGCCTTTGCTTATATGGTGATGACTAGTTACTTGGGCAGTTGGACTTTTAGGATGGTTTCATCCAAAGAAAACTACTGCTAAGTGCGTGGATATCTGTTGTAATGTGGTGACTTTGACCATTTTTAGTTGTCGTCCGTCTTACAGTTGCTTGTCCTGAACCTGTTTGATCCTGTCAGCTAGTCCAGTTTTCCTATACTATATTCATCATTAGGTGAAATCTACTATATTTAAATCATCTCTTTTGTCTCCTCAAACTTTCTGGCATTCCTGAATGTATTTGAGGCATCTGATAACATGAATCTCATTTATGTGGAAAGGATGATCTGTTTTGCAGTTGCTTGTAACTCGTAAGTTCATCAACTTTATTGTTTGTGTGTTTTCTTTATCCTCTGTCTTATGACAGATTGGCAGTGACACAGAACAAAACAATTTGTCTAATTTTGATGTTTGGATTCTGCATCCTTATGCCACAATAACACAATATGAGTGATTCATTACTCCCCCATTGTTTTTTTGAGTTTTTGATGTCTTGTAATGTCATGTCTGTTTGAATGCTCTAGTGGAAAATTTTGGGTGTCTTTTATCTCAGATTTTTCCTTTTCTTCCCCATCTCTTGAGGACATGCATTTGGAAGTTGAATTCAGTTAGATTGGTTTGGTTATATATTCTTTTTTCCCAGTTATTTTACATAATTGAGGTTTGATTATACCCTTATACTTCAAATCACAATCTATTCTAAAAAATTGTTTGATCGACAGCAAAAATTATGGATAGTTTACACATTTTATGTTATTCCAAGGAGACTATTTGATCAATATGCAATTTGGGAACTGAAAGGGCAGTGAAACAGTTCTTTTGAAGTTTGGAATGATAATATTCAGAAACTGCAAAACATTGAGGAAAACGATATGTAGGATATTAAATTTATCAGTTGAATGACCTTTGCTAGTCTTTTTTCCTCTTTGTAATGTGCTATTCTTTTTATTTGTTTGTTTCCGTTCCAGGCCAATGCTGTTACTTTTTTAGAAGTCATGTTTGAGAAAATTCTAGTTAGACATTCTAGTTTGGTTGTGCACCTAATTTGTTTTGATGTGTGGTATTCTTAGCTACACATTTGTGTTGGTCATCACTCATGAGGTCAATAACTAAATTCATCAAGTGAGAAATTTCATAAAGTGTATCTGGGATAACTAGTTACAATTTACGACTGTTGCACAATTCTATTCTTGGTTAGGTAGCATTTGTGAAGATCTCCTTTAAAATGGACTGAAATCTCGGTGAAATTTCTGACTGTTGTACAATTCATACACTAGCTTGAGATAAATATCTTTAAAGATGGTATGATATTTGATTCTAAATGATTGCTTAAATATCATCCAACTGCTGAAGATAAATCATTGTTGCATGTAGAACAAAAAAATCTAGTTTTAACTTTGTAAGTTGGTAGTTTCTTGAGGAAAATAATATGTCTTGTCCTTTGAGGCTTTGACTTGAAGCATTCTATGTTTGTTTGTCATAATAGGCAGCGTTATTGCTCTGATAATTAGTGAAATAATACAAGGAGAATCGTTGTGTGTTGTTTTGGTTCAAGCAGATAGTCCTGCAGAAAAGGTAGGATGTTTGAACATGGGGTTGTATTGAAAGGATCTATGGTATTTACTTGGTTGATGATTGCTTCTATTGAACCTAACTTAATGTCTCGTGTTTGTTGTGAGTTGTTTTGACAAGCTTGCTTTGTTACTGCAGATATGTATAGCTAGCCAGGTGAGCGTTGGGTTGATAATGTTGCAGCTTGGAAGGTCATACAGAGTTATGACCATTGCAAAGTACATATCTTTAGCTGATACTGTCATGAGAAATCTCCAATAGAAATTTGTCCTGGAGTAATTTTGGATTCTTTTAGTTAGCCTTTATTTTATTATTAGCCCTTATAAGTTAATTCAGCAACTGTACTAGGCCTCATTTGGGCTCTGATATAGAATTTGATCTAATGTATAACACTTCTATCTCTCCACTCTTTTCTTTTCCTTCATTTCATTCTTTTCTCTTTTTGGTGCTTTTCTCATTTCCCTTTTATACTTATTTGTCTGTCATTTCAGTTATATATCTGCCAAGTCTACGATAAAATGCTGGAATGGCTGCCTAATAAAGACGTGTCGAATCCGAGTTTAACGAAGTTAACTAACACTAAAGACTATATATATATAGATATCAAAATGAAAATTTACATATTTTGCCGATAAAAAGTGTAGCTGGAAGGGAGTGGAGATGATTTTCCAAATAACAGAATATATTCTTAAAAATTTGTAATTATTTGCACATGTTATTCACAGCTTATTCCTAGTAAAACACGAAGAATGTCGTTTCTTTGCTTCTCGTGAAATATAAAGGGACGGCTTGAACAATACATAATTGTTGTGTAAATAGTAAATACTTAATTAAAGGTCTTATTTTGGATGTAGCCTTCGTCAAGTATCATCACATCTTCAAGTGTAAACTAAAACTATGTCACATAAGACTTGGGCACTCATCTTCAAGTGTAAACTAAAACTATGTCACATAACACATGTCGATTCGACTATTCGACTATAGGCCTATCTAATTACATATGTATTATCCATACTAATCCTTGTCTACGAATTTACATTTATATCTAAATATGTATATCATACTGTATATACAAATAACACTGGCAGCTCTATTATATTAAAGAGATAATACACATGTATACTTAATTAGCTAATTCAAAAAATAGAGATAAAATGTGTTTTTGTCGGTAAAAATATTATTAAAATATATATCTTTTAAAATTACGTCAATTTTGTTTAGACTTTATAGATTATGACACAAAAGATTTATAGAATTGAATTTGTTCTGGCAAGGATAATCTTTCCGTAGTATATGTCAGTCGGCTAAGGATTCAATGGTCCCAATAAATGGTCCCATAACAAAACATATTTTTTAAGTTTTTTTAATAACTGTTAAATAGTCTTTTTCTAATTTTAATTACAAATTAATCCCATATATTTTATTTAATTATAAAAATTAATTTTTATTTTATAAATTATTATCTTATTATTCATCTATTATGTTTATTAATAATCAAAATAAAAAATATTAACGAATTAGATCTTTCATTGATCGTAATAAATTTTTTGGTTATTCCAATCGATTAAAAGTTTATATTCAGGGCTGTGAAATCGTGTTTCTTTAAAAATCAATCGATTGGATTATCAAAACAATCAATTGAATTTCAGATTCCCATAACTCAATCGATTGTACTACAGGTTATCACAAAACAATCGATTGAACTATGACTAAAATGTGGATTTTTTTAAAATTCAATCAATTGCATATACTATTCAATCGATTAAATGTTTCAAAACAACCTGAGGTCTCACAATTCAATCGATTGGTTGTGTTACCCAATCGATTGAAAGCTTCAAAGTAATATGAATTTGCCCAATTCAATCAATTGGTTGTGTTACCTAATTGAAAGCTTTTACAATTTTTCTCTATTTCTATGCACTATAGACATATTTTAGTTTAAAAAACTCATATTTTTATGATGAAGTAATGTCATTTTCATTTATTATTTCAACAACAATGCCATACAAATTTTATGTCTTGTGAATTATATTTTATTTTATATAATTAATTTATATAAAAAAAATTCTATATCTTTTTATTTATTTGCATTCTATTTTATTCTTTCCATTTGTTCAAGATTTGACATCTTTATTGAATCTTGACTAGAAAAAAATACCATGCAATATATATCAAAGTATTTTAATAATCTGTTCATATATTGCTAAGACATATATGAAGTATATATATTACAAATTTTTAATCAATTCTTCCTGGATTAACAATGGAAGCCCCCTTTCCAATCCTCCATTAGAGTGATAGGACTTTTAGACTTATCATCTTCATATTTTACAGTTTTCTCGAGAGGCACACGATCCGTTATTTTATCATTGCCTCCAATATATCGAACATCTGTTTCATAGCTCCGGAGATGACACTAGCATCACTCGGCAATTCGCCATTCTGCACGATGAAGAGCACAAAAGGATAATTAGATTTCAATACAAAACATTTGAACTGACATAAAAAACAGTTAAAACAGTAAAATATTGAATATCTCCTGCACCGCAGATATACCCTGCACCACCGGTATTTCCAGTTGGGGGTGTTTGATATGAATTTCTCAAAAAGAAGGAACATTTCAAACAATGAATTCCCGGTCAAAAATAAGAACATTCATTACCAGCCAATGCATGATTTCAAAAAAGGTAAGTCAAGAGACATTATAACTACACAGGCATCGAGTAGCCTGCACGACTCTCTCATGATACATAAAGAGATTGATACACGATTCTAATGGTGGGATTAAATAATTGGTGATAGATTATTAAAGAAAAGATAAGATTAGAGTATCTAAATCAAAATAAAGTCTTAAAAATTGAAGATAGAATTTTAAAGTTAAGATAGATGAATAATAAGATAATAATTTATAAAAACGATAAGAAATTGAAAATGACGTAGTACACAATTCAATCGATTGGGTAACACAACCAATCGATTGAATTGGGCAAATCCATATTACTTTGATGACTTCAATCGATTGAATTTTAAAAAACCAACATTTTAGTCATCGTTCAATCAATTGGGTAATATGACCAATCGATTGATTTTTGTGAAAACCATGCTGCCTTGCAATTTTCAATCGATTGTTTTCGATTGATTTTCAAATAAACACGATTTCACAGCCCTACGAACGTCACGGATCAAATATAAATTTTTAATCGAATGGAATGACCAAAAAGTTTATTACGATCAATAGAAGATCTTATTCGTTATTGTTTTTTATTTTGATTGTTAATAAACATAATAGATGAATGATAAAATAATAATTTATAAAATAAAAAATAGTTTTTATCATTAAATAAAATATATGGGGTTAATTTGCAATTAAAATTTGAAAATAACTATTTAACAGTTGTTAAAAAAACTTAAAAAAATATGTTTTGTTATATGACCATTTAATGGTCCAAACGTTTTGGGACCATCGAATCCAGTGCCATGTCAGTATCTCACTATTCCGAAGTGTCTGATAATCCAATCCAGAATTGAAGTGTCCTCATGAGTTCGGACCCAAGTGTGGTACCTGCAAAAAGGACTTCAACGTTCAAGTCAGTAAAAAGCTCGGCCCCTTATCGTCGGCCCTCACCTTAATTTATAGTTTGGTCGAGGCTGAATTATTCGTCGGTTTGAGCTGAGATCTTCGCGGCCAACTTTAGAGTGAGATTTAGGGGAAGAAGTTTGTTAGGATAGAGTTATTGATTTTTGAATTTTAAGTGATCGTGCCGAGGTATAATTCGGTTTCTCCGATGTATTAGGGGTACAACACAAAATTACTTTTGCAAAAAAGTTGTAAGAAAAAAAGTCTTTATCGACTAAAAATATCAGGGTCTCTGTAGATAAAAGAATCAAATAATAAATTTTTTAGTTATTATTTTCATGTGAAAGAGTTTAATTTTTTACTAATAATTAATTTTAGTATTTATTATCTAAAATTTGAAAGAATTCAATGTCTATACTTTTATATTTGGTTAGGTATTAAATCTGTTGTATAAATAAAAATATTTAATTTTTACACTTGTTATTTAAAAGTAATATATTCTCTCTCTCTCTCTCTATATATATATATATATATATATATATATATATATATATATATATAGTATAAATAAAATTTAACTCAAAACTAATTTTTTTTAAATAATTGAATCTTAATTCTAATTATTAATTACAACATTAATGTTCTCTGTAAATGATATGTAATAAATATTTAAAGAGAGAGAAGTGAAAATATAAATTTAAAATTAAAAATATAAGTGATAAAAATTTAAAATTAAATAAAAGAATAAACTATTATTTCTACTCAGAAAAGTTGAAAACGCTGACACATCTACCCATAAATAAAGGAAATTACCATTTGTATCTATAAAATATGAGTTTCATACAACAAAATCATCCAAACACTAAAAAAATCACATAAAAATCTCAAATTACCCTTATTATCATCTATATCATCTTTCTCCTCTCCACTAACCATTCCATCATCCTCATGTGCTCATCACCTTACCACCACCACCACCACTAACCCCAAATTGCCTTTGTCTCCGTTCTTGCAGCTTCCAGCATCAGCGTTAGCGACCACCCCTTCTTCTCTCCTTCCCTGTCTCGTTCTTGCCGACCAGAGGACCTTTGCACCAGCCCCTGCTTCGCCGTCGCCAGCAACCCTAGAGCCATAGTGTCCCCCTCTCCTCTCTTCACCGTCGACTACCCTCGGCTATCGTGGCTACCTTCTCTTTATCACCGAACCAGTGCCTCCGACGGGCCACCGCGTCAACCGCCACCACCACAGTCTCTTTTGCGAACCAAAACCGCGGCGAGCTCTCTCTCTCTCTCTCTTTTTGTTTCTTTCGCCATTTTTCGTTTCTCTCAGAAAAAGTGAATCCAAATACATGAGACTTATGTGTTTAGTTATTCAGATTTGATCCTTTCTCTTCACTCACTTCACACCTTGGATTTGTGTTTTATTTGTCCTATTTCTGTCAGCTTTCTCCATGACACCCTTTTCACTGTTTTGTTCCCTCAAACAGCTTCACACTCAGCTAAAACTAAGATCAAATTTTGACTCCCACCCATCGTCATCCATTTCAAATCCTTCTTTGGGTTGATTTTGATTCCTCCGAAGGTACTTTTTTCGAATTAATTCATGAGGTCACTATTTTTTAATGCACTGTGTTTTAATTGAGGTGATAAAGGTTATGGTGATAATGGAGCAGCAATAATGTGATTTGTGGTAGAGAAATGGAGGTTAGATGGGAGGGTGTTTAGGCGATGTGAAGAGAGAAACGAGGGATGATGGTAGTAGTGGTAATGATAAGGATAATTTGGGGTCTTTAGATAATTTTTTAGTATTTGAATAATTTTATTGTGCAAAACTCATATTTTTTGGGTATAAATAATAATTTCTTTTTTCTATGGATAGATGTGTTAGTATTTTCAACTTTTTTGAGTAGAAATGATAATTTACTCTAAATAAAAAAAAAACTAAAAAAGTATACGTATAATAATATATTTTTATGTGAATAACCTTACGAGATTATTTTTGATTATATTTAATTATAAATTTAATTTATTTTTTATAAGTTTATTTAAATTATAATATTTTATTAATAATTTTATTTTTGTAGAATAAAAAAGTAAGGAGGAATAGAGAATGAGATAGAAAGATAAAGAAGAAGAAGGAGAGAAGAAATTTGTTAATTTTTGAGAAAAATATTTTATTTTAGTTGTAATAAAAAAATTTTTGTGACATATTTTGGTTTGTTAAATTAGTAATACAAAATATAAATTATAAGTTATATATAGAGTGGAAAGAATATAAAGAAGGAGAGATAGATAAATAAGAAGATGAAAGAAAGAAATTTATTAGTTTTGAAAAAAAATATTTTATCTCAATTTTAATAAAAATATGTGATATAATACATTTTAGTTATTAAATTAGTAATATAATATAATTATATTTTAATTTTAATATTTTAATTTAATTTTAATTATAATTAAAAAAGTTACGTTGCACATTTTGATTTCAAATTTATAATTAACTATTAATAATAATAATCTTTATAGTAATACAAATGGGGAGCTCATTTGCTGACGTGGCGCTCATACGTTGAGTCTGGAAGTTTATTTGCTTACGTGTCGTCACTAGAAATTTTTAGATTTATATTTATAAATTATAAATTATAAATTATTATTTGCTCAGGTTGTTATTTTCAAATTTTAAGTTTGGTTGTTTTACTTATGTTGTTATTTTTTAAATTTTAAATTATTTTATTTAAGTTGTTATTTTTAAAATTTTATTTAGATTTTATTTAGATTGTTCTTTTTTATATTTTAACACTATTTTTTAAAAATCTATTAATTCTTTTTTGCACAATTTTTAAAATTTTGTTGATTTTTTTTAAATTGCAGCTACATAAATTCTTTTAAAGAAATTTAGAGTTTTAAAAAAATTTACGTTAATTATTCTTCGATTGTTACATACTAATATTACAATAAATAAATATTTACGTTAGTTTAGAATTTTTAAATTATTATTTATTTAAGTTGTTATTTTTAAATTTTAAATTTGGGTTGTTTTACTTAGTTTGTTATTTTTTAAATTTTAAATTAAAGTCAACCAAATTTTAAAAATTTAGTTATGATGCAACTATAAAAGGATAAGTTATGAGAGATGTAAAGCACCACAATTTAAAGTACATCAATCCCTTTCTTTACATATATCCAAAATCTCCCTACTTATTCCAATGGCTGATATTCACAAAATTGCTGACATCAATCCTACAATCGACAATTTGTGTGTACGTATACAAGTGATATGGTTATGGACACTATCAAGTTATGGAAATTCTCCATTGCCATACTCAATTGAGATGGTTTGACTCGATGAAGACGCGAGTTTTCTACTAATATCCTTTTATCCATGACTCCAAGGTTATTTATTTATTTAAATTAAAGTCTATGTACATTGAATTAGATATTAAATAAGTCTATATTTAACTTTTTCTTATGTTATTTTCTTTTTTAAGCAGGTATCGAATAAAGCTTGGTGTCATTGATGATTCTGACTGTGCATGTTATGTAGTCTTTGACAAGGAGGCAAAACAAGTTTTGGAAGAGAGCTGTGTAGAGATACTTAATCCACTCCTATTGGTAAGATCTAACTAATATTTATTTCTAAAAGCATTAGTGAAGATATTTTTATTGGTACTTTTTATATTATTTATTATTAATATATTATGTAATATCCTGCAGAAACGAGATCTATCAGATACACCTACACTTTTACTCAACCTAATTGATAAGATCTTTTTCTTCATTGTTGAAGTTTAAATATATGATATTTCATATTTTTCACCTTCTTATAAAGTTAAGAAGATGACTAATAATGTGGATCTCATAAATAAATTCAAGAGGCTCACCATATTCAAATTGTGAGTATATATAAGTGTACTTCTATTAAAAATTAATTTATTTTTTGCTTTCTTGATCATTAGTAGTATCTAATTTATACATAATAATTAATTATAATTTTGAGATGTTGACTACACCGGTGGTTTGTTTCCAATTTCAAAGACGTCCTCAATCATTGAAGGGGAGAAAGTAGAAGGTACTAAGGTATTTGTTCAAAAAATATTTTTTTGTTTGTTTTCTCAAAATTAGATCTTAATTTTATTCAAAAAATATTAGTGAGATAAAATCAAAGGTTAGAAAGAAGTATTTAATTTAACGTGATTTTTTGTACAGAATTTGTTGCTTGAATTCTCTATTGAAGTTGCGGCCAATGATGAAATTGAATTGTTGGAAAGTGCTATTACACCAACTAAGTGACAATCCTCGAAGTCGGAAGATTCGAAGGTGGAAGGAGATACCTCAACTTGCAAGAAGATTAAGATTGAGAAAGAATCTTGAGAATTTAGATGCACGTGTTTTGGAATCTCTTTTAGAGTCTATCTAATAGAATAATGCCAAGCATATGTTTGTTTTGGTGGAAACATTGTCTTTTCTTGAGTTGTTATTTTTCTTTTGGTTCTTTTCGATTTTTATGTTTGGAATTTAGAATTTTTTTTAATATAAATTGAAGTTATTTGGTTATTACTTGTGGTTTTATTTTTAATTTGATTCTCACCGTTGATATTCTGATAATTTTTAATTTAATATTTAATGTCATAAAGTTATAAATTTCTTCTTTGAATTATTGTTGATACAATTAAGTTAGTTATTAATTTTTAATGTGTACTTATTTAAAAAAAATCTAATTATAATTTTTAATTAAAGTATTATGTTTATAATTTTAAATTTAAATTCAAACATACTTTTTTTTGAATTTTTACGTAAGCAATTGGGTTTGAGAATATTTTTTAAAAATTTATATAATTTATAAGTTACTATGCTAATTACAAAGGATTATAATAAAATAAATAGAATTATCAGTCTTATTAAGATGTGAAATTATTTATATTATTTAAAAAATGTAATACTGTTTAAATTTTAGAAAAAGTATAATAAAGCTAATACTATTTATGATGAAACTAAAAAAATTATTTTTAAATTAACAAATTTCTATATTCCTAATGGACAACGGACGTTTGATTAGAAAATTTTATTTAAAAATTTAAAATTTATACTAGCTAATTAGAAAATTCTATTTTAAAAATTTTAAATTTGAATTTCTAATACTAATTTCTAATTAAGTAAGTTTTTAACCCTTTTAATTTTTAAATTTAAATTTTTTTACTTGCCACATTTATAAATTTTTATTATTATCTTTTTAGATTATTTTTCCACAGTAGAAATACTTTCATCTTTTTCTCTCTTTTTAAGTATTTTTTCTAAATTTACGTAATTTATAAGGTTATTAATTTTTAAATTGTATTTAATTTTATTTATTTTCATCGATAAATAATAGGATTGATACTATTTATGACGAAACTAATAAAAATTATTTTTAAATTAACAAATTCCTATATTCTTAATGAATAACAAATATTTAATTAAAAAAATTTATTTAAAAATTTTAAATTTACACTAGCTAATTAGAAAATTCTATTTAAAAATTTGAAATTTAAAACTCTAATACTAATTCCTAATTAAGTGGCTTCTTAACCGTTTTGATTTTTAAATTTAAAATTTTTTATTTGTCACATTTATAATTTTTTTCTATTTACTTCGTTTACATTGTTATTTTTTAGATTATAACAATAGAGGTACTTTTATCTTTTTCTCTCTTTTTACTTATAAGTTGTTCATTTTTAATCTCTTTAACTATAAGTTAAATTTATTGATCGTGAGATTAAACTTATATTTATTTGAAAAAATATACTTTTGTAAAAAAATATATTATTTTCTGTAAAATATGTTTACATAACTAAATAAATGAGAATAAAAAAGAAATTAAAGCAGCCATTGAAAATAAAATCTGTGCAATTTTACATAGACATAAGAAGACACTAATTTTATATTCTATTTGGTAAGTTAGACATGAGAAAAAATTGTAAAAAAATTAGTGTCTCAAGTTAAAAATTAGTGTTTTAGCATCTTAGAGAGACACAAAATACATGTTTTTAATGGGTGTTTGTGTATGACTATGTCTTTTATCATTTTTGTCTCAGTAAACAAACACCATACATGTACTCCTGTATACTCTGTGTCTATGTTTTGATGGACATGTATACCAAAAACAGACGCTGTCATATGTGTACCACTTTATTTTTTTTAATAATATAAAAAATTTGATAATAAAAATGTATTATGTATAATGTATATATAATTTTAATTGGTTAAAAAATTTATTTATTTGATATTTTTAGGCATATATTGAAAGATGCAAGAAGTCCAAAGAGAAGTAAGATTATATTGAAGAGAAAATTGATATTAAAAGACAGAGAAAATACAAAGCAAAGCACAATTCAAGGTAGATTTCATATAAAAAAATAAATTAATTATTTTATCATTTTTGTTTTTAGGTTAGAGTAATATATATTTTTATTTGGTATTTTTAAGTATGTCAGTTCTATATATTTAGTTTTTATTGGGTATACAAAATAACTAACATGTCATGAGTATTTTGGCGGAATGAAAGCTCATAAAATACAATATTTTCTATATATTATTTAGCTATTGACAAGTAATAAATTATTAATTTACATTGTCTTCGTAATACGTTACTAAATTTGTTTATGAAAAAATTATAGGAAATTCGAGTGATAGTTCCAATGGTGTGCATTTTCAATCGGTGTTGTCGAACATTACAAATAGCATTAATACAGATTTATTTTTGGATGATTTTTTTTGAAACTTGCTCATGGGAATGTACATGTACTTTATGTATTTTGATTTTTTTACTATTTATTCAATTATAAATTTTAACAGAAAATATGTTCAAAACTAATATCTCGAGTTATCTTATTAGGTAATAACCCAACACCACATTGATCAAGGTCTCCAACTACTAATCTACATTCTGTAGATAAAAAAAGGATGTTCCAATATTAATGATATTAGTAATTCAGGTATCACACATGAAGCATATGATAGTCCATGTCATCAGACAAGTCAACAACATCTTCAACAAACATCAAATAATATCTACCAGTTACTATGTTAATATGTTTTTATTACTTAAAGACCAAACATTTAACTTTTTAATTGGTCTATTAAAACAATAATTGGTATATGCTAAATAATTATTATAGATTCATTGGAGTACACAAATCGAATTAGATTGCAAAGGGATGTAAGACTGAATAAGAAGACTATATATGCTACTTCAAAAGAGACATGGTAAGATAAGCATGATAGATTGTAATTATAACAAAGCTAAAATTTTACTTCTTTTATCTTTAATACTACCTTCATAATATATATTCATAATTCAGCTGATTCAAACATTTAACATATATTCATTTTTCTTTTTTTATAATATAAAGTACTTGATGTATTATCTCTAATGATTACAGGAACAAGTACATTTAATTCAAATTTAGATACTAAAGAATTAGAAGAAGTGTGCATAGCTGAAAAAAAAGACACCTGATACAAAGAGAAACATTTTTGAAGGAATTGACTACAAATCTTTCAAAAATTTTTCAAGAAGTTGAGGATATTACTGAAAATACGACTATTTTAGATGATTCTGTGCAAATTTAATATCCAGCCATATTCAATGTTGCTGAGAATACAGGTAATTTAAGAAGTAGCAATATAAGCACTTTATTATTTACTATTGTTATGCTTTTTATAAGCAAAAAATTATCGTTTAGTGTTCAAGTTTTAAAATTCAAACTAAGATATGGTTATATATTATAATTTTTGTATTTGAACATTGATTGATTGTAAAACTTAAATCTTGAGGTTGGCACAATGAAATTGTATTATATGATCTCATCTTTTTAATCCATAAATTGCATTCTTCGGTAATCTTTTATAAATATTATTTTTATACTTAACATGGTGAAAGAAATGTATATTTTTATATAAAGTATTTGTTGCAAATATAACTAAAACAATTTATTATCTTGGTGATTATTAGATGTGATAGATATTGGTGACCTAGATTTTTTTGTCGGCATTGCGATGCCATGATGTGGTATGAGGAGAGATCAGAGAAGTCCAAAACAGGATCCAATTCTGAGTTCTCAATATGTTGTATGCGAGGGAAGGTACAACTGCCGTTTTGAAGCACTTGATCGGACGCTCAGGAATCTTATGTCAGTTACCGATCAACATAAGACACATCAACTATTTGGTGGTAAGATTGTTGTTCTAGGAGGTGATTTCAGACAGATACTTCCGGTGATTCCGAAAGGAAGTAGACACGATATATTAGCATCCGCTATTAACTCATCCCATCTGTGGTCATTTTGTAAGGTTCTGAAACTGCATACGAATATGAGGCTTCTAATGTCTTCTTCGGATCAAGATGAAGGTGAAATGAAGATATTTGCTAATTGGATACTTGATGTTGGAAATGGAAATATTGGCTCTGTTGTTGGTGATGAATCAGAAGTTAAAATTCCAGATGATCTATTGATTACAACTACTGATGATCCTCTCTCTCATTTGGTAGACTTTGCATATCCAAATTTATTGCAAAACATGTCAGATTATAAGTATTTTCAGAGTAGAGTAATTCTTGCACCCACACTTAAGAGTGTCAAGAAGGTAAACGATTTTGTTTTGACAATCTTTCCAGGGATGGAAAAGGAGTATTTGAGCTCTGACACAACATGTCAAGCTGATGAGAATGAAGATGTAAAATAAGAGTGGTTCACACCAGAGTTTCTAAATGACATCAAATGTTCGGGACTACTCAATCACAAGTTGACTTTGAAGCCAGGAGTCGCTGTAATGCTACTGCGAAACATAGACCAAACTTCAGGTTTATGCAAAGGGACAAGATTAATAGTTAACAAACTTGGCAGCAACGTAATTGGAGCGACGGTAGTGACTGGTAGAAATATTGGAGATAAAGTGTATATTCCAAGAATGAACTTGATCCCTTCAGATTCAGGAATGCCATTTAAGTTCCAACGGAGACAATTTTCATTAACAGTATGCTTTGCAATGACCATTAACATGAGTTAGGGTCAATCATTATCACATGTACGACTTTATTTGCCAAAATCAGTGTTCACCCATGGACAACTTTATGTTACTTTGTCAAGAGTTAAGAGTCGCAGTGGCATCAGGGTTTTAATTCTAAACGAAGACGACAATCCAAAGTCATCAACAACAAATGTCATGTTCAAAGAGGTTTTTAATAATATTTAGGTAAGAATAATATTATTTTCATTTTAATAGCATGTTATGATTTACACTTTTGTACAAATCTTTACTATAGATATAACTAATTTATCTATAACTCTTTTTTCAAATTTGAAATGAAATGTGTAACAAGGAGCACAACATCCAATGATTTTCTAATGAAATTAGTAAGATACTAGGTTGTCGATAAATTTGTATTAGCTTTTTGATATAAAATTTAGGGTAAAATTAACATGCTATTATTACAGTTATATATATTCTTATTTTTTTATCTCTCTCCTTATGATTCAAGAATATTATAAACTTCGAACTCTTCTATTCATATTTTACTTTGAATAAAGATAAAACAACATATTTAACACGTTTATTATATAACGATGATGATAGTGTTATACTAAATTTAAAAGATATATAATTATAAAATATTATTTTTAATTTAACTTATCAAATTTAAATATAAGCCCGTGCATCGCACGAGTTTAACACTAGTAATAATATATAAGAGAGATAAAATAGATGAAAGAATGAGAAAAAAATAAAAGAAAAGAGGAGAGAATTCTTTAATTTAAAAAAATATTTATTTTTAATTATAATTAAAAAATAACATATGATATATTTTAATTATAAAATTAATAATATATAATAAATAATAGATATAATAATAACAAATAATACACTCTTAAATATAGAGTGCGATTCAATCATGTAGAGTACTAATTAAAAAATGTGGAATCTACAATAGCAGCTTTACTTCTTTTATTATGTTATAAAGTAATTAACATGAACCACTAGTGGATATCAATCTAATTAATATAACTACTTGGAATTTCACTGTTGAAAGGATGAAAGAGTAACAAGAAACGGCTGTACTATATATATGTTTAGTGCATTGTAATAATGTATACAATAATAAAGTAACCAACCAGAACCAGACCAAGTGATGATGAAATCGAAAAGAAGCATTAACACATAAAGCACCTATCTATATGGTTGAAGTTGAACTGCCTCACTGCACCTTTAAATAACTTAGACAGAAAGATATTCTACAACTTGACAATAATATTCTTACCATTTCTAATTTTGGGACAACACTAATGTGTGATAAGAACTTATAAGCTAAGGTTGTACATATATTTTCGTACATTATAAATTTTAAGACCTACTTGGACTAAAGGATTATTCTCATGTTTTTGAACTACAAACTGAAATATATATCAATGGTTTTCTCCGTGTGGAAAATATGCTCATTAATTCCAAGTAAGTCCTTCGAGGAACCCTCTCCCTCTGCATGCAAAGAACAATCAACAACAAACATTTCCAAAAGTCACTCAATATTACAATTGCCTGCAGTTATATATATTATAGCATCTTACAATATATAGTTTTAACCTTTGGATACGGATCATGTATCGCAAACATCATCAGAAATTGAAGGCTACACTTCTACATCATCCTATACAGTGGTCAATTATTCTTTAATTATTAAAAAATAAAGAATATATATCAAATTACCATGTAGAAAAAGAGGATATATATATATACTTCTGCTCAACATTACTAACTTTATGAATCATCTCTTTCCAAAATTTAAGTTGTTAAATGAAAAGAAAAAGATATAAATAGTTAGATCACAGATATTTAATTTACTCTATTAAATTTTGATTTAGTTTAAATTTACCCTTTTGTCACGTGATTTTTATCATTTGATTTTATTGAAATCACATTATTTATTATTTTTTTTAACCAAAGATAAGAGACTCCAACCCACAACCTCTTAATTGAGTATGGAAAAACTATGATATTTGAACTATAACTCATTGGCTATAATTTATTCTTATTATTACTTTATAAATGTAATAATTTTATTGTTATATTACTCATACTTTAGTTCAACGAATATTTCAATCAAAATTCTGGTATGAAACTAATCCTAACACCAGTAATTAGTGTCTTTCTCAGTAGAAGTACTGAACAACATTTCAAATGATCCTTTCCTAAACATGGAAGTGACCTGGGAAGATGTTTGATCAATTTATCCATAGCTTTTGCCATTGATATATCATCATCTTCCGATCAAGATCGGCTAATTATTCAGCTTCATTGGTGTTAGAGAATTATTAGAATCAATTTAGATCAATTAGTATCGTTTATATTTATATAGTATATCTGTACATTAATTGTAGGATTCTATGTCTTTATTATTTTGATTCATTTAGCACATATAAATACCCCTTGTATATTGCACCTTTGAAGATAACTCAATAATACACTTTTCAGATCACTCTCTCAGTCTCTTCTTTTTAACAATTGGGATATGGATTTACCTCTCATTTTCATTGTTGTCATAATCTAAATATGCCCTTTGTATAGTCATATTCAATTTGAAAGAGATGATGATAAGTACATTTCACAATTCACATGAAGTATGAGCATGTATATACGGAGGAAACTATAATACAATCTTCATACTTGCTCAAAAAGAAATTCCACTAGATGAATATAAAATTTTGTTGCTCCCTTCTATCTCCCTTCTATTCTCAGATCAAGTGATGTTATATAATCACACAATTTATAAGAGAATATACTTCTTAAAAAATAAGGCTATAATCATTAGTTAAACTCTTTTCCTGAATGATAATTTTTTTAGTTATAATAAATATAATATATGTTCTAAGAGTACTTAGAATTGTTCCATGAAAAAAGAATGAAGCAACTGGACACTACCATTTTAAGTTTGAGAAATTAGTTGGGAGTACTTATTGATATGCAAATTTTCCAAACTTCAACAGTATTAGAAAGTGTTGATCATGTGAATAATTTTGCAAAAGAATTATTAGAGCTTAAGTCTTAAATAATATACTATACAATAAATACTACGCTGTATATCTTTAAGACTATTTATACTTTATGTCTTCTAATGATTTTTAAAAGCTTTGCATTTAAATATATTTCAAGTATATCTTTAGAGAGTTAATATCTATTAAAATCTCAATCATGTTAAACTGTTTACAAAAGATTAATTATAGATAAAAAATAATTTTTTATCGATATTCTCATACGTAGATATCGTGTTTGGAACTTATTTTAAGACATTATTAATAAGTAGATATGTTTGAGATTATAGTTTATCTTAAATTTAATAATATTTAAAATAAAACAATTAAACTAATTAAAATATGGATAAAACACATAAAGAAATTAAACACACACTAATATTATATTATGTAAAAATCCCAAAACAAAAAACATTACATGTAAATCCTTTTTGCGAGTTTGTATGTTATATTCGATTTATTAAAACATATAATAATAAAATTTTGTCTATTTAATTTTACTTTCAAGCCCCTGAACTTGATATATTTGTAGACACCTGAGTACATACTAAAATTTGAGCCTAGTTGACAAGCTAAAATATCAACCCATAACTAGCTTGCACAGGCTAATAATTGACCTATCAATCTATCTACATTAGATATTGCATTTTCTCTATCTTTAATGACTTCCTCTTTCTATATATTATATTTCTTCTATGCATGTTATAATATCTGTTAATTTTAAAGTCTAAAGTTTTAAAATAACAATAGATATTATATATTATAGACAGAAGTAATATGCACATAATAACACTTTGAAGACAACTTATACTTTCACCAATGTCTAAACTAATTTTAATTTATGATCTTCACACACATGGCTTATAAGTACGCACTAAGATTTGTACATTGATTAGGCACTAAAAATATGTGTGGCAAACATTGAACAACTAAAGTAGCATTTGGACCTGAACTGCTGAAGAGAGCTAGAGACAAAAAGAATTGAATGATGATGAAGTTTTAGGAATCTTATACAAAGTTAATCTGTATGGACCACCATCCACGCAAAAATTGTTTGTAATTAAAGGAACATTATTATTGTTGCTATATACATTATTAATTATAAAACATGGATTATTGTTCATATATGATAGAATTTGAGTACGTTGTTGCTCTACGTTAATTTTATGTATGGAATCACATGCAACGTATGATAGATAGATGAATTGCTAAGATGGCCATAGGGAGCACGAGAAATATGGCATAATCCCAAAAGGCCCAAAATCAGCATAAAGTGGACACCTGAGAAGTATTTAATTAAGACATTGCAATAACAGTGTTTTGAATGATAGGAGAGAGAAATAGAAGAAACATCAAGATATAGAGGAATTAGCTATGAGAGAGAATTATTTATTATTCTTACACTCTCCAACTGCATACATACTATAGCAAATTAATTTACTCTTTATCCCCCAACAATTTTTCAGATCCGCGGTTGTAATTTAGGGTTTTATGTTCTACCTAGCTAGGGTTTTGAAATTTAGACATTGATTTTAAACCCTCTCATTCTAAATTATGAAAAAGTTATTATTATTACAGATATTAATTACCTTAGCTTATTAACCTATAAAAATTAAGTCTATATATGAAAATTGAAGCATAAAACAAAAGCAACCAAATATTTATTGGCTAAGAGTAAAAGAAAAGTAAATTGATGATGTGAATATTTTTTTTTACCATATGAATGATCTCAAGAAGCCAATTGCTTCAAAGACTTTGAGGAAGTGTCGTGATTGCTAATCCCCTTAATCTGGCTGCTCCTCTTCTTCTTCTTCTTGGTGTAAGGGATCCCTCTTGCCTTTGCCTGGCACTCCTTCACCTCACGAAGGTACACCCTAATAGCTCCGCTTCCGAAGGGGTTCGACTCCGGGGAGCCTCCGTGCTCCTCGTAGGCAGCTCTCAGACGCCCTATGAGGGCGTCTAGGCTACCCCACGCCTGCCTGAGAGGGCAGGTGCACGGGGCCGGAGGGTCAGGCTGCCCAAAAAAGATGCAACCGTTCATATGAACCTTAGTCTTGCCAAATTGGTCAAGGTAACGGAGGAATTCGAGCACGTGGTTGAAATTGCACTGAGACAGGGACACCGGCGGTGTCTGATTCTTCAGATACTGTCCGAACGTGTTCCAGTCTCGCTTCTTTTGTGACTCGTAGCGGCTCAAAGGAGCCGCCACGGTCGCAGAAGACGCGTGTTGATCGGGTGCGGGTCTAGAAGATGATGAGGGTTGAGCTGAAGACAAGTCGTTTTGCAGTTGGGCGGTGGACATGGTTATTATGGCACGACGATGATGGTGATGGGAGATTGTGTGAGTTAAAAAACAAAGAGAGAAGTGGGTGAAAATTGAAAGAAGAAGAAGAAGAGAGAATGCGTTTGTTAGTGCATTGTAGAGGAAAGAAAGATGAAAATCACATCTTGGGTGTCTTTTGAGGGGACATGTTATGGGCCCTATCTTGAAGATGCTTTTGTTTCCCTTTTTCTCTTCCCCTATCTCTCTCTCTCTTCATCGTATTCGTATTTCCACTCTTTACCTACTTAATTTGCACTAACTTAGTAACTTATATCAATAATTCTTAAGTGGACACTATACACTATAAAACAACACATCTATTAAGTTAGTTATCTCTATAAAATATAATTAATATTTAACTATTGGTGCATGTATAATATTTTTTAATTTATATATACTGTTATATTATTATTAAATAATAATAAAGATTTATTTTATAAAATTAATTTACTTAAAAATTTATTACGATCCAATAAAATTTGTTAGAAACTAACTTTAATTTTCATAAAGTACAAAAGAGGACATGATAGGAACGAAATTATTGATCACCGTTCATCATTTTCACGGTAGACATTATGACTTGGTATGAATAGGGCCCTTTGCTGTTTCATTTTCTTGATTTTGTCATAATTCAAGGAAGCCAATTACAAATAGGTCACGTTGGAGTCGGTAGTGACTTGGTGCTGCTAGTCCAACTCTGACTTGATTTATGCTTATCTCAGATATATATCAGGGCAATTTAGTCAACTAATCAACTTCATTATGTATACATAGTGAGCTATGGTTAATCTAATATTTAATTACAGATATACATGGTTTCTATCTTCTTCCGTTCTTTGAATTTCATTACCCAATAGAAAGTTTAGCTATATACTGTAAGTTTTTATAACTACTAACATTATATTACTTATCAATTAAATTTGTTACCAAATGGAAATACAACTAATAATTCAATTGTTGAACCATAACAGATATATATATATATGTATTGACCCACACTCCAGTACGTTTTGATATTTGATTGGATGTTGATGGTACTGGGCTGCTGGCTTATATATATATAAGATTAAAAGATAAATAATTCTTTAACTTTTTTATCCACATATATTTAAATCTTTTAGGATTGTAGTTAGTTTAGTTATTTTTTGTTGTGTATGTGTTTAAGGAACGGAGATAAAGTTATATTTAATTAATTTTTGGCTATCTAGCACTGCGCATATGTCATTTAGGTTATTTATGTAACAATTAAGTATTGTCATAATTCTTATTTCACATGCAATTAACAAAATTAAACCCTTAATAAACTCATTCGATAGTAATGTTCCTTCTTTTATCTATAGAATAACATATAACAATTAAAATAAACAAACACTCTATATTCTCAAAGATCTTCACACACCAAAATATATTCTGTATTTTTTGTAATTGTTGGAGAGAATAATGAATATTACGAGGATTATAAAGAGATGAAGGGTTATGGATTAATACAACATCGTTTAAGTTTTTAGAGATGTATTTGTCTCATAACCTTTTTTCTAAACCTCCACATCAGTAACGTAACAGATAGTTCAGCAATTTTTTCTCTCTGTCAGCATATTCTATTACGTTTTTCACCCTCAACTCTATAAAGGAATAGATATGTTATGTGTTCTGGTGAAAAATTTAAATGTATTTTTTTATTCTAGAAGACTTAAATATTTGTAGAAAAAAAAAGTTAAATTTTTTTTGTCTTTTACACTATATATAATTGCTAAAATTTTTTAATGTTGGTAAATTTTATAATTTATTTTGAATAAAAAATTTTAACTCTTTTTAAATTTTAGTCAAAATATAGTCATGACTTACCAATAAATTAATAACTTTTTTTAATGAGCAATATTACACGATCAATATAAATTTTTATTTTTAATCAGTAAATAATTATTAATATTTAAAATTATTGACTAAAAAAAATAGTATTTGACTGCTGGTCTAAAAATGTTGAACTGCAGAAGATTAAAATTTTCAACCAATATAATTAAAATTGTTAGTTCTTAATTTTTTTTAATTTATCCATGTTAAAGAGAAAAAAATAATAAACAGTTGTAATAATTACTTTAAAATATTCAAATTCATTTTAGGTATCAAAGCTTAGATTATATATCAAAATTCACTATTTGAAGGAAAACTTCAATTTTCAGTTTTATTTTGTGTTTTTTTTTTTTTTTGTGGTGGTAATAACCTTGTGGCACATAAGGGTCAATATATATTAGTAAAAAAATATTATTGTTCGTATATTATACAGCTAATACTAATTAATTATGTATTTAATTTTTTTTAACTAACAAAGTAAAAAGAACGTGTGTTTAATTATTAAGAAAATATAAATATTAAAATAATATTTATTATAAAATATGTATACCATATTTATTATAAAAAAAATTTAGATATATGATCAGAATTGATATTAGTATATACAAATTAAATAGTATATATGACAATTCGCTTAGCGATGAAGGTTCAACTACTTTAATTTATTGAAAAGCATAAGAGAATATGATTTAATACTTTAATTGTGTCTTGGTGGTTTCTTTGTTTTAATATACCTTTAATTTTCCATGTATGTAACAAGTTAGTTATTACAAGAAGATTGATTTGAACAATTTTGTTAGGTTAATAATAGAAATTGTGAACAACGTGCATTTTTACTTTACAGAAAATAAAAAAATAAAATAATTTATCATAAATTATTTTTTAAAAAATTTTACTTTCATCTTTTATACTTGAATTATTCATCTTTTACCTTTTTTTAGAGCAGCATATTCTCTTTTCAAATCTTTGTTGTACCGTCGGTCCTTTTTTCACTAGCCAATCTTAAAGTTGTCGAGCTTCTCTTTCATCAAGCTATCGGTTTAGAATGAAAATAATTATCTACATACTTAGTAAAATGAATATTCAAAAAATTTTATTGTATCTACTTAAATCTAATAAAAAAATGAACATCTACTTTAGAATAAAAATAATCATTTACATACCTAATAAAATGAACATTCACATCTGATAAAGGAAAAGAAGAAGAAAAAGAGGAAGAGATCAACTACGGCGGTAGAGAGAGGACGACGATGAGACAACCACAATGGCGCATGAGGAACGCGCAATGGAATCATTCGCTCGGTAACAGCTAGCAGTGGCACCGCAAAACTCCCGGCGCGACATCGTAACAACATTGCTAGAAAAGAATGATGTGAAAACAGCAAGACAACAACCGCAGCGCGCACGGCGCTCCTATACACGTGAATGGGAGAGATAGAGGCAGTATGGGTGTGGCTGCGCTGCGTCTGCACGGGTTACAGAGAGGGGAGACAGCAGCGTTCTGGTGTGTCTGAACGGGGTGAGAGAAAACGCTGGCATCTGGACGACTGTCTCCAGCGACGATGTCTAGTTATGATGGTGAACCGGAGATAAAAGATGTATAATAAGCGATAGACGCAAGATAATGGAATAATTGTATGAGTGACAATAAAATTACATAAATTTTTATTTTTAAAATTTTAAAATTAATATTAATTAATTAAAATTTTGAATTAGTTTATTTTCTTTTTTTTTTAATTCGTTGTTTGCTTTGTTTATATATATATATATATATATATATATATATATATATAGTTCTCTTATAGTTTCTGATTGACCATATATTTTCTTTTTAACCTTAATTTAATAATGAAGATACCTTAATCTCCTATCAAAACTAAGTGGCTTGCAATCAATTATCATCATCATATCCTATTTCATAATGTATAAAACTAGATAATAATTATAGTAAGTTTTATAATATATATAAAATGTGTACTAGTGAGTAATAATCATCTGCCTCAATCATATATCTCCATATATAAAATTGCCAAGTGGCTACAACATACTAAAGATTAATTGAGTGACACGCATAAGAGATTCATTAATCATTAGGAAGGTTATTATATATGATCACTCTACGGAAGTGAGAACCTTAAGATACAATAAGGGTATTTCAAAAGTGAGAGAATGAAATCAAATGCAGAAGCCAGAAAGTTTCTATTTATGACAAAAAGAAACATTTGCAGATTAAGGAAATGGAGAAAAAGAAAACCGCTCTACATGTATGTGGATTTTGAAATCAGAGAATAAAGGGAGGGTATACGTGACACTGAAAAGAAAGACTGGTCCATGATTCCATGAAATGTCCCTAACAACATTATGGTTCTTGAAGTTTTAACACACCCTTTTGCTGATGATTGTTTTACCCTCTTCATTAATTCATGAATTTCTTATATATATATCTTGCTATATGGAATATTTGTACATTGAACCAAGGAAGTTAAATATGGAAAACTTGATTTTTCTGCAAATTAATTAAGGTTAATGAGTTCTTAACTTCTTATTAGGGAAGTTCAAATTTTACAATCATTATTTCATTATTATCTTTTTATATTTAGTACTTAATTCTAAACACATTTTGAAGAAAATGGATGCGCCAAAAAATAATCATTTAGATATATAACCATTAACATTGTCTTTTTCTATTAGGTTAATTTTTTGGGATGAGTAATTTTATGATATCATATCAAAATTTTATATCCAAAAAATTTAGAGTTTGATTTTTGGTGTCCAAACATGATAGTATAAGACAAATAAAAAATATATCTATATAAAAATCAAGCAAACTCAAAAGAATATTTCATAAAAGAATTTCGTTAGGGAACCAATAGAGTATTTGTATAATGTGTACAATTGGTTATTTATTTGGTCTAATATGAGTTAAAAAATAAACATCCAGCATAAAATACTAATAATTTCTCAAATACAATACATTCATAATATCCAGAATAACCATTCGAGTACCAGTGATAATAAACATCTGATATCTTATTGAATAGAACATCTCTATACCTCTATTGTCCACATTGTACAGATATTCCATTGAATCCCTATACTTCATCTTCATGAAAATGTTGGACCATGCATAAATAATGTTCAATTAAGTTGGATGTAAAGAATGGAAAATACAGAAGGACATAGTAACAGGGTTTATTTGGGATGACAAACATTACTTTTTTACTTTGACTTATTGACTATGTAGTATTTTTCCTTTCTGAGAAATCTATGTTATTCACTATATATATACAAGGTTTCTCATTGCACCTTACTATGATTACATTTTCTGTTTTATCAGAAGTGGGAAAGAAAAAGCCACTCAATAAGTAAGAATTTCATATAAGGGAAAGAATCCATTTTTCGAAAGAGACTTCAAAGGCCTAAAATGTAAAGCAGAGTAAGGTGGGTGGGTTGATTCTGATGAGTTAAAAAAATGCTGTTTGTCGGACCCATAAACCATTCCTATGTATATATAAATGTTTGAAAAAAGCAAAAGCAGAATAAATCAAATAATTCTCAGGCAGCCAAGCAACAAATTTAAGGCATGTCTAGTCACTAATGGTACAACATCTTTGCACGTTCTTTTAAGCCATATCACTATTTTCTCTTTTAATTTCATGCCACTGCTGCTATTTCTCTGGCAAAATTAAGCTTTTATGCTACAACTACTTCATTGCTCTGCGGGACCCCTATCATTAATATATATTCTTCATGCTACACTACTTGGACTTGGATCTCTCTAACACAGTGGGAATCAAAGGAATTCAGCAGTTCATTATTCTTGGCTTCAAAAGATACTTGGCAGTTATGTGAGTTATTTTAAATTCCATTTATTAAATGCTAAAATTTAATAAATTGAGCTCATTATATTAGTCTATCAAATTAATATGGTGAAAATTCAGGTACAGTGGACTTCACGTAAAGTTAATAGTTAAGAGTCTTTTAATGAAAATTTAGTCAAATCAGTCAAATCATCTAACGGCTCTCAGCTATTAACTTCACATGAAATAGACTGCACCTGAATTTGCACTACTAACATAAGTTGGTCAAGTACCCCATTCACTTAACCGTTTAAATAAATATTAGAAATTTAAATTTTTATAACAAAAAAATTAATTGATCTCAAGTTTGTTGAAGGATTATTTGAACTTATGTTTGGTACTAAATAGGGTTTGAATTTTGTAATATAATTTATTAACTTAATTTTTTATGGGAAAATTTTTAAGTGTATTGTCGTATCGGTGTAAGTAATTTTTAACCGTTGATTTTAATTATATATACTATATATATTTTTTTATAATTAAGATCAATTATTAAAAATCACTAAGACACCGATATGAGGATACACTTAGAAAATTTTCCTATCTTATGAAGTGAACCGCTATAAAAGATGGTAACTCTCATAAACTGCTAGAGTGGTAGGTGCGTACAAAACTAGTAGTGATAAGGTTTATAATGTACATACATTATTAGCAACATTCACATCATTTATCCTATCTTGTTCGTCCAGAATCATATACTATATCTCATCATTTTTTTAATAAAAAAGGTGCGAAGTTCATCATTATGGGCTTGAAACTTCTTAACCCAATTACTGAGATAAAAAAAATAGTATTTAATAAGATGTTTAAGAACAATAATCTTGCGAGGTAATTGATTGTGGCTTGAAATGAAAAATTGAAAATATTATAAAAGAACAATATGTTCCACTTTTTGTCAAAATATATATCGAGGAAATCTTTTGTGGGGGCGGTTCCTGTGACTTTATCGCGATGCATCACTTCACACGTTTGTTGAGGGCCCATGCTCTACTGCCCAAACCATTATTAATCGTCAACAAGCTAAGTAGGAAGAATGGAGAACCTAGATAATAAATTAATATTATATAAATTTTATATGAGTAATGCTTATTATTTAAACTATAACATAATCTTCTCTTCTTCACCTAAAAGTTTTGGATTTAAATCTCACTCTTAATTTAAAAAAAATTAAAATTTAAAATTTTATAAGTTGTATATATATATAGTTCAATAAAATCCTTTTACTTTTACTTGGATAAATTTTAAAGCCAAGGTAAAACAAAAAAAAAACTAACTAATAAAAAATTATTTGATAGGACCTATTAGTAATAATTAATAGAAATATAATTATTTATATATTTTTCTATTAATTTAAATTTTTTAAATAAGTAGTTTCATGATGCATGACATCAAAATTTTTATGACAAAAAATTCTATAATTTAATTTCTACTATATATTAGTTTAAACTTTTATGATAAATAATTTTATCACAATAATTGAAATCAGTCACCAAAAAAAGAAATCACTTACTAAAAATTGATTAATTTCTCGTTTTTTTACTATATTCAAAATGTAATTTTGTAAACGGCCTAAATTCTCACTAAACCTAAATCCTCTAAATTTTGAGGCTAAAAATTTTTGATATGGAAGTAACATAAGAGATACACTTTAACATGGTAATTTTTGGTGTTTTATAAAAATATGGGAGTACACAAATCGGACCTTCCGATTTGTGTTTAAAAAGTTTAAAACAATTCCGATTTGTGTTAAAAAATTGAAAAAACTCAGAGTACACAACTCGGACCATGCGAGTTCTTTGGTAATGAAATTTGGCTTCACAAATCGCATGGTCCGATTTGTAGCTGATGGAATTTGAAATCTGAAAAGTGGAATTCGGACCCTCCGTTTTCTTTGATCTGCCTAATTTTTTTTTTACATCTTGAGAGACACAACTCGCAGGGTCCGAGTTCTGCTTCATCTGATCCCATAACAAGGTAAAACACCCCTCTTCCCCATACAAGAGTCCAACACTTCCTTCACTTCCATATTCAAATTAAATTTCCAAATTTTGATGTATCTTCCACTTTAACATCTAAACTTTAATTTTCAACCGAGGAATTATTGGATTATTAGGTGTTATTAATTAATTGACTCTTCATTACTTTTAATGGTATAAACATGTAACACATCTTAATTAAGATAGCAATCAATCAGATTCTTAGATGATTTGTATTATGTATATATAGCTGTTCTATCTCACCTTAGCTTGCCGATGTCGTTGAAGACCACAAGTTCATGACAGGATGCAAATTTAGTTCCTCTTAATAATTTTGTGTAATGTCATTTTACTTCGTACGAGGGCGTTGCTAAGATATAAAAAGTTTAATTTTAATGCACCATTCACATCCATTTATTTGAATGACTATTTACATAACGAAAAGTAATTATTTTTATTAATGTGACCTTTTGTAATTAGATTTACATATAAAATTAGGTGAAAATTCAGGTGCAGGCTTCACATGAAATTGATATTTGAGAACCATTAAATAATTTAACTGATTTGACTAAATTTTTATTTAATAGTTCTTAAATATCAACTTCACATGAAGTCGACTTCACCTGAGTTTTTATCATAAAACTATTACATCAAAATTAAATTCATAAAAGCCGAATAATAATAAGTAGGCTTTATAATGAAAGAAAGAAGCTAAGTAGGTGTATGAGTCTGAGTATGATCGATGAGGGTCCTATGGATGAGGGCATCCCTTTTATGTGAGGGGACAACATTAGTCCGTGAACCTTTTACTACAGTTTTATATGTCTACATTGTACCAAACAATGGCAAGAGTCTCCACCGTTTCCTTTCAAGGTAAAATCAGTCATAACATTTCACTAGCTAGATACCTTCTCTTCATGCTCCTATCTATCAGAGTCACAAGAGCAACCAAATAAAATGCACAAAATTCTATACATACCATTATCATTCTTACTTATGTTACATTTTTTTTTTTATTTGTTAGCCACTTTTTTGATCAATTGATCGCCTAGTTTTGCACTGAGAATAAAGCTGCTCTCTACATACAAACAACCCATCACTAAACTTTCAGCTTCTTTTGGATCTCTGTGTCATGCCTCCACTTAAGATCTTAATTCAGTATCATTTTTTATGAATATTATTATATGAATCTTAATATTGTTCATTTTTGCAGCTCAAAATTGTCCAACATGTGTGATCGAGTGTTCTGGCAAGTGACAACATAAGCGCCACATGCATGTCTCACAAACAAGATAATATGCTTCCAACTATGATATATATAAAATAAAAGTGAAAATAAGTATATATATGAAAAAACTCCACCACGCGTCTCAATCATTTATATTTGCAATTAAGGAGACATAATAATAATAAATACCAACAAGAGCAATTTATTATTATTATATATATAAGTGAAATTTCTCAAAAACACAAGCTGAATTTGTAAAATCTTTGCTTCCGAATAAATATACCAAGATACATGCTAGAGTAAGTATCTTAGTTTTGCATTAATTTTTCATAAAAAATATATATAGTTTTTCCCCCTCCTCTTTTTATTATGATGTACATGACAAAAAAAAAAAACAAATAAATTATTTAGGCTGCGTTTGTTTTTGAGAACATAACAGGATAAGACACTGAGAACAAGACATGATAAGACACTGATGGACAGACACACAAAAGTTTGTGTTTTTGTATTCTGTTTGGTGATAAACTAGAACAAATTATGAAAATCTAATTTATTCTCATTTTTTTTCATTCAAAAAATTTGAGATGAAAAATATAATAATAAAAAATAGAAAAAAGTATGAGGAGCCAATGAAATATTTGTACAATGTGTACAATAAGGGTTTAGGGAGTATTAGAGATATAGTCATTAGTGTTATCTTTTACCATCAGTTGAAGCTTTTGGGATGAATGATATCATGACATGGTATTAGAGTGCTAGATTGTTCATTTTGTAAGTTGTGTCCCTTGTTAGTGCCTCTGTGTCATTCCTATTAGGATGGACACAAAATACACTAATTCAGTGTCTCTGAACACATTGTCTCTATCCATATCCAAACATAATTTTGTGTATTGTCTCAGTGTCCTATTTCTATAAACAAACGCAACGTTAAAGCTAAGTATCATGGACTACATATAACAAAAATAATATCTATAATTTTGAATTAAAATCGCAACAAAAGTCTTAGAGAAATCAAATTCGCAGATCAATTGTGTTTTCAACGATGAAAGCTTATTTAACTATTAATTATTTATTTCTAATGATGATATGTTTGTCTAACAACTTTTGCTAACAACATTATATAACATTGGAAAATTTTTAAGTATTCTAGAAGTACTGGTGTTTTGTTAATTATAATCGTTGATCTCAATTGTATTTATATTTTTTATGATAAAAATTAATGGTTAAAACTATTAAAATATCATATTTTTAGTATATTCAAAACTCTTCCTATAATATATACTCCACCCAAAATATGGTGAGGGTTATCTTTTATTAGCTAATGACAAAAGGGACAGAAATCATCTCACGCTTTATATGTAAAATTATCTATTTATTTGAATGACAATTAAAAAATATAAAATAAAAAAAATTAATACAATCAACTTGACCTCCGAAATAATGAAATCAGTAGTCCTATTCTAACAATTTGGTACAACGAGTGAATGATTATTGATTCCCATCTAATCTGTATTACTATTTTGCGGATAGATAGGTGTCAAATCTATCTTTTGTACGAAAGAGACTATTTATGTTATTGTTATATAATCAACTATATAAAATTTTAATTAAAAATTATGTCACATTGTTTATTTCATGATAGCACGGACCATATATCATACATTTATGAATCTTGCGAATTTGATATTATATAGTAAAAAAACGAAGTTGCAAAATATATGGAGGTAGCTAGGTAAAAGTAAAATTTTCGAAGGAGTAAAAGATAAAAAAAAAAACCAATTATAGTCGAATTTAATTCGTGAATATTTTATTTTTCACAATCTTATAGCTTTTATGCGAATCTTTTAACGTTAAAGATAACTATAGTACAATAATTTGCATCATGCTTATGAATTTCAACAGCTACGGTAAGTGGTAAGTTTAAGGTTTAATAAACGTTATTCATATGATATCATAACCAAGTATACACTATGTATCAAAATAGTGTCGAATTCAATAATAAGCGAATTGTACCTTTTTTTTTTTTAAATTAGACGTATGTTTACTCTAGTAATAATTTACTTTGGTGGAATAATTTCAGGAGATTTCAAAGAATTTTATTTGAGACAAGACATGGTCGATAGCAATATAAACCAATATTTGAGACTTTAATAATGTTTTTTTTTTGGTGACTAGACTTTAATAATGTTTAGATGATCTGATCTAGCATATTAGGCTGCTTTAATAATGGTTAATCTTCTAAAGGCAATAAATTGGCATAGTCTAGTAGTCAATCAAATGGAAAAGCAAGGTTAGCTTATGCGTGATGCATTGAATTTGAATATGAGTTACTTTATCATTTGAAATTCTTTTAAAACAGGAATGACGCAACCGAAAATTGAAACCCACAATCTCTATCAAAAATGCTTGTAAGTCCCTTAACATGAAAGAAGGAATAGCAAAACCACGTGAAATGGCCCCCACCCTCTTATCTATTGTCTCCAATTAAATGATGCTGAATTTTCAGGTATAGTAGGGCCCTACATACTATTACTATACTAGACTCTTTTATTCCCCCCAAAGTAGGCAAATTTCCATTATTAACTTCTCATGTCTCGGACCTTTGCCTAGTAAAGGGGGTCATTTTAATTTATTAACCTTAACATTCTTCACATTACTAGTTTTGCTTTTTTTAACCAACTTGACAATATTTTTTTTTGTAATAAATTATCGTTTGTATTTATAAAAAATGAAAATACTGATATATGTATTTATACTAGATCGAAACTAAATTTGTAATCATGTAAGATGTTCTGTGTGTGATAAAAGTATCTTATGTGACACTCTAACTCTCCAAAAATAGGATACTTTTGTCACATGAAAGACATTTGACGTAGATACAAGTTTAATTTTAATTTAGTGTGGATAAATATGTCAGTATTTTCATCTTTCATAAGTACAAATAGTTATTTATTCATTTTTTTCGCATTATAACAGGATTACGCCTAAAGAAGCTACAAATCAAAAGTGGTTCAACTTTAACTCCCAATTCTTGGAAATCTTCCAAATTTTAAAATGTTAAAATTTCAACATTTGTGTATAAAATTTTCAATTATTAATTTCAGGTAAAGTTGAAATTCACTTGTACCTGAATTTTTATTTGAGTTTTTTTTTTTAATTTCTTTCCCCCTAGTATTGGCAATAAACCGAAACATGTTTGAGATGGTAAGAACTTTGGGCTTAAAGCCCTAAATAAAACTTTGAGCAGTTTTTTCATAGAAAATCGTTAGGCCCGATGTATTTGATTTTTTAGATAACGAAAAGTCCTACACTTTTGGAAATCTAAATTCCCTCTAAAACCTATTAGGCCTCGATGCTAAAAATCTGGCCCATTAAAAACCTCCATATAATTACGTAAGATAATTCTTAATTTTGTATCTGTCCTTGTTCATATTCATTCGTTTACAATATCTATATGGTAGGTACAGATTCCACTATATAAAAATATGTATTCAGGCCCTTCAACCGCCATATGAAAAATGTGACGCACCCTGTTCTTAATTACTTCTCACATCTTTTTTTATTCACCAGCTATATGATTCATATATTCATTAGTTTAAGACAATCTAAACCATTGATTTGTGTTTTATAGTGGTTAAACTACTCTCAAAGAGAGAGGGGGCTGCGCTGTGTTACTAGCACATAATATATTGGAATTTTGTATTGTTTTTTGTGCAAGTTGGTTGCATCATAATTCAAAGTTTAAGACATTGGAGGACACTAATTTTCAATACTATACAGTATACATAATCACAACCATAAGTTGAAATTCAGAATAGATCTAAACTCACACCAAATTAAAGCAATGAAGTTTGATGCAAAGGAGATATTTAGTTGCAAGTATTTATCCAAAAACATTTTTCAACTACCAATCACTCTGCTTGTTGCAACCGTGGTACTCTTTCCTCTAATCAGAATCATAAACAAACCACATTTATATGGGAGCATAGAAGAAGAAACAAGAGAATGCAACATATTTTTTGGGCATTGGGCTACTTACCATCCTAAGGAGCCTTATTACAATAATGAGACATGCCCTCACATCATAGATCAATTTAACTGCATCAAGTTTGGGAGACCTGACAGAGAGTTTCTCAAGTTAAGGTGGAAGCCTTATGGTTGTGAGCTTCCACTATTTAATGCATCTGAGTTCTTGAGACTTGTTCAAGGTAAGTCAATGGCCTTTGTTGGAGACTCTATGGCAAGAAATCAGATGGATTCCTTGATCTGCCTTCTAAACACTGTAAGTTCTGCTTTTTATTATTTTGAATTTAAGTTGTTTTATTTATAGTGGAAATTCATATATAGTTGTTTTCACGGTGAAGTTGTTAGTTGAGAATAGTTAGATAATTTGACATGTTTAACTAAATTATTGTCTATGAATTCTCAACTATCAATTTCACATAAAAATAACTGCACGTGAGTCTTCACCTTTATGTTATTATGTATCTAGGATTAAGTTTAAGTTTTATCATTTTGTTATTCAATTAATTACATGTTAACGGATTTATCTATATATAATAAATTCTGGCATAATTGGTGTTTGAGTTCAGCCAACCTTTCATTCAAAACCTCTTTACTTTCTTATTTTCTTGATTTGATGGTATTCTTGATTTCATAATGGAAAAGTTTAGGGGCCAGCAACTTTATTAAATTCTGATCAACATGTAACCAGTAAAGAAAAGTGAGTTATTGAATGAAATCTCACAACAATAATAACACTTCTCTTTCATAATATTATGTTGAAAAATGTTGACCTTTTTTATAGGCGGGTAAACTTGAAGATGTTACAGAAAGATATACATCAAAGGATGATGTATTTTTCAGATGGTGGTTCAGTCCGGGTTACAATTTTACCCTTACAATATTATGGTCACCATTTTTGGTTAAAGTTACTGGTGCTGATCAACGTGGCCGTTCATTTGATGGTTCTATGAATCTTTACCTTGATGATCCAAATGATGCTTGGGCCAGCAAGATTGAGGATTTTGACTTTGTGATTTTCTCAACAGGACAATGGTTCTATCGACCGTTGACTTTCTATGAGAATGGTCATATTGTTGGAGGTCAACAAGGAGGGAAGTACATAAAAGACCTTAACTTGTATGGTTACAAGAAAGCTTTTCAAACATCTTTTAAAACCATCATGAACCTTAAAAAGTTCAAAGGGTTGACTTTTTTGATAACACAATCTGCAAAACACTTTGAGCATGGAGAGTATAATGAAAGTGGAAATTGTAACAGGACAAGACCATTCACAAAAGAAGAAAGGCAAGGCTATAACTATGGGGAGCTCTTGAAAGCAATGCATGATATTCAAGTGGATGAATTTAGAGAAGCAGAAAAGGAAGTTAGAAAAAAAGGGTTGCACTTTGGTTTGATAGATATAAGTGATGCAACGTCAATGAGGCCTGATGCACATCCTGATCAATATGGCCTAATTTATAATAAGAATGTTAAGGTCATAGATTGTGTACATTGGTGCCTGCCTGGTGCTATTGATACTTGGAATGAATTTTTGTTCTACAAGATGAAACAAGCAATCCACAAGACAAGTACTTCAATTTGACTTGCTGCATATGCATGTGCTTGATTAGATTTCTGTTTTATCTGATTTTTTTGTTACAAGTGTAATAATTCAAGTAGTGATGTTGTATATGAAGAATGAGTTTCACAAAGTATTGTTATGTATAAAAAAAATGTTTTTCGTGCTAAATTTAGCAAATTGAGAAATCATATTTGACAAAGCCAAATAAAAAGAAAAAATAAAATTGAAACTTCATATTTCATAATAAATATGTGTGTTCTTGTGTGAACAATCTGGACGTAACCTCGGCTACGGGAGTTGACGCCAAGCTTTAGCTTTTAACGTCGAGTTGTGGCTGAGCTATAAGTTGGGATGGTCTGAGCTTCTCGTCCAAAGAGATGTTACATCACGGAGAGTACGAGGAAAGGGGGAGTGTACCTGCAAAAGGCACTCCGATGCTTAAGTTAGTACTGAGAATTCAGTGTATTCCTGTTGAGGATAAAACATTATATCTTTATAGGTGAAGTAAGATAGGTCTTTATCTAAATTGATGAGCAGTTATTAGGTTCAATAAATAATAAATACCTGGTCAGACAGTTTTATTCCAAGATGTAGTCCATTGAGTCCGATTATAACGTGTAACCACTTGAGTTATTACGCGAATTGCCGAGTTATGGTATATAATGCCGAGTTAAGGCATTGGATTTGTAACAGCCCGATCAATGTGTATTGAGAAAAGGATCCCTCTATTAATAATCTCAACTATTTAATTGGTTATCCCAGTATTCCATGCATAAAAGTCTACCAGATCGGAAGATCCTGAAAATATGGTAGTTATAATTTTGTATATATCATTTTTAAATTGGATTACATGTATCGATAGATACAGCCTTGCATTGGGAAAACCATAGTTATATGGTAATTGCAGACTCCGATATAAAGTTTAATTTATTTTTCTCTATTCAATACAATACTTATCTGATCCAAGCACCAAGACCATTGATTTGTGTTGCACATTGCTTAAAGGGAGTAGTGCTGAACTAGCTAGAGTACTAGCATAATATATAGCATTATTATTATCTAACTAAAGCTTAAGACACAGAAGAGATTCACACCAAACTAAGACAATGACGTTTGATGCAAAGGAGAGATTCAGTTGCAAGAATTTATCAGGAAACATTTTTCAATTGCCAATCACTCTGCTTATTGCAACTGTGGTACTATTTCCTCTGATGAGGATCATAGACAAACCACAGTTATTTGGGAGCATAGAAGAAGAAACAAGAGAATGCAACATATTTTCGGGGAATTGGGCTTCTTATCATCTTAAGGAGCCTTACTACAATAATGAGACATGCCCTCACATCATAGATCCTTATAACTGCATCAAGAATGGGAGACCTGACAGAGAGTTTCTCAAGTTAAGGTGGAAGCCTTATGGCTGTGAGCTTCCACTATTTAATGCAACTGAATTCTTGAGACTTGTTCAAGGCAAGTCAATGGCCTTTGTTGGTGACTCCATGGGCAGAAATCAGATGGATTCTTTGATCTGCCTCCTAAATTCTGTAAGTTCTAGTTCTTTCTTTTTTTTCGGAAGTTCTAATACTATGTCATAAAACAATTCCTTACAAAAATGAACACTTTTAGGTAGAAACACATAAATAAGTTATCACTTATCACATGGTATTATTGATTTTGTAATATTTTTTGAAAAATGTTGCTTTTTTTTATAGGTTGGTAGACTTGAGGATATTACAGAAAGATACACGTCTAAGGATGACATACATTTTAGATGGTGGTTCAGTTCAAATTACAATTTCACTCTTACAATATTATGGGCTCCATTTTTAGTTAAAGCTACTGGTGCTGATCTCCGTGGTAGTGCATTTGACAGTTCATTAAGCCTTTATCTTGATGAGCCAAATGATGCTTGGGTCAGCAAGGTTGAGGATTTTGATTATGTGATTTTCTCATCAGGACAATGGTTCTATCGACCATTGACTTTCTATGAGAATGGTCAAATTGTTGGAGGTCAACAAGGAGTAAGTAAAGTACAAGACATTAACTTGTATGGTTACAAAAAGGCTTTTCAAACATCTTTTAAAACCATCATGAACCTTAAAAGGTTCAAAGGGTTGACTTTTTTGGTGACACAATCTGCAAAACACTTTGAGCATGGAGAGTATAATGAAGGTGGGAATTGTAACAGAACAAGACCATTTACAAAAGAAGAAAGACAAGGCTATAACAATGGGGAGCTCTTGGAAGCAATGCATCATGCTCAAGTGGATGAATTTAGAGAAGCAGAAAAGGAAGCTAGAAAAAAAGGGTTGCAGTTTGGTTTGATAGATATAAGTGAAGCAACATCATTGAGGTCTGATGCACATCCTGATAAATATGGCCTTATTTATAATAAGAATGTTAAGGTTGTAGATTGTGTACATTGGTGCTTGCCTGGTGCTATTGACACGTGGAATGAATTTTTGTTCTATAAAATGAAACAAGCAATCAACAAGACAAGTACTTCAATTTGACTTGCTGTGTATGTTGTTTAATTCAACTAGTGTTTCTTTTAAAAATAAATGTATGCATCTATTTAACATTATTATTATATATATGAGACCCTTGAACAGATGTAAGAGCTACTCAGTAATTGGAGCTAATTATGCTATCATGTATAAGCATATATTCTCTATTAAATTATGTGTAAAAAAGCTGTAGCAGTTTTTTTATTTTGTTTGACAATTGCTTAAACTTTTGAGAACACTTTAATCATCAACACAAAGAACCATGAAGTGTGAGGCGAAGGAGATATTCAATTGCATGCACACATCAATAAACATCCGCAAACTATGGCACTATTATTATTATTACCATCCACTCTACTTCTTCTCATCATGGTATTTCTTCCTCTGATACAGATCATAAATTCAAATCAATCATCTTCTGACGTATATGCCATCAGCACTTTGAATAGCACAACAGCAGAAACAAGAAATTGCAACATATTTTCTGGACATTGGAGTCCTTATCCTAAAGGACCTTATTACAATAATGAAACATGTCCATACATAATAGAGCATCTAAACTGCATCAAGTTTGAACAACCTGACAGAGAGTTCCTCAAATTGAGGTGGGAACCTTATGATTGTGAGCTTCCACTATTCAATGCAAAAGAATTCTTGAGGCTTGTACAAGGAAAGTCAATGGCCTTTGTTGGAGACTCTATTTCCAGAAATCAAATTGCTTCATTATTGTGCCTCATAAACAGTGTAAGTAACACAACCATACATGTTATTTTATATGACTGTATAAGTTAGCCTTTTAACACTTTCAGAAACTAATAGTTTTAGTTTATGATCTGCTACTCTTTCAGGATGCTAATCTTGTTGATGTTACAAGAGAATATACATCTGAGGACAATGCACCTTATTTCAAATTGTGGTACTGCATTAAACACAATTTTACTCTAACAATAGTATGGTCCCCTTTTCTAGTTAAAGCCATGGATGATGATCCCTATGGCTATGATCATTCACTTAGCAGGGCCATGAACCTTTATCTTGACGAGCCGGATGAAGCTTGGGTCAACAAAATTGTGAATTTTGACTATGTAATTATCTCAACAGGACAATGGTTCTTAAGTCCCATGAATTTCTTTGAAAATGGTGAAATTGTTGCAAATAAAAGGAGTAAAGAGGACATGGAACATAACTTGTACGGGTACAGAAAGGCATTTCAAACTTGCTTTAGAACTATCAAAAACCTTAAAGGGTTTAAAGGTTCAACATTTTTAGTGACTCACTCTCCAAACCACTTTGAATATGAAAAATGGAATGAAGGTGGGTATTGTAACAGAACAAAGCCCTATACCAAAGAAGAAATGCTCAAGTATTATAATCATTGGAATGTTCTGAAATCATTTCATGATGTACAATTGGAGGAATTTAGAGAAGCAGAAAAGGAAGCTAGGAAAAAGGGGTTGCAATTTGGTTTGATTGATGTAAGTGAAGCTATGGCCATGAGGCCTGATGGACATCCTGGTAAATATGGCCATTTATATTACAACAATGTTAAGGTTACTGATTGTGCTCATTGGTGTTTGCCGGGTCCTGTTGATACATGGAACCAGTTTTTGCTCTATATGATGAAGGGGATAAGCACTCCAATTTAACTTCAAAAAGTGTATTCTACATATATATATATATATATAATTACTTTATGTTTTTGATTCATGTACTATAGGGAAAAATCTTCTACTATCCCATGATTTTGTAAATGGTTACATGAGAATTTGTGAAATGATTGATTCTACAATCCCTTTCTCAAGAATGGATTAGTTTGGATTCAGTTGGTTTGAAAGCCCTGTTTTTCAGTGAAGGTTTTAAGCCATTAAGTTAACCCAAGTGGCAAGCAAGATTAAATGTTTATTGTTAGTTTCTTTTTCTAAATGCTGCCAGCTTCTATTCTTTTGGTTGCACTGTCAAGATTGAAGGAAAATGTGCATGAGTGAATTCCTGCTGATACTACCTAACTAACAAATAATTATTCAGCACCGAAAAAATAGAAGCACAAATACATCAACAAATTATTAAAATGTTGCTTCTAGTAATGAATTAGGGTTGTGTTACGTGTATATATTATGAGGTAGAAACTCAGCTGCAGTCGACTTTACGTTAAGTTGATGCCAAGAGCAGTTAGATGAAAATTTAGTCAAATCAATCAAATCATCTAACCGTTCCCAACCATGTCGACTGCACCTGAGTTTCCACCATATTACGAATGATACAAGATAATTGATGTGTCGACTCATATTGTATTTCATATTGGTGAATGCTATGGTGCCTATCATATTGTACCTAAGTTACTAAAAAGGATAAACAAATAATATTTAATAAATTTTATATGATTTACTTTTTATTTTAAATATTTTATTTTTTACTTTAAAAAGTAAGTTATGACAATTTAAGCACCATAACAAAGAGAACAGAGAAGTCACCTTTCATATTATGTCCACATAACACAGTTCTTAAGGCAAAATATACAAGTGACATGTCCAAATCTTCTTTTTTCATTGATTATTGGTTGCAGCTTCAATTTCAGCCTTGGTTCTCAAACTAGCGCAAGATACCTGCATTACAATTTATAAACAGGTTCAGAGGATCAGAAATTGTGCTCAGCTTCTTTAATTTCTGACAACTGCCATGAAGTTTGAGGCCATTACAATTCCGAAAGGTTTGTTCCTATTTCCATGCACACTCGTTGTAGTTGTTGTGCTCATTCCTCTGATGAGAAGCTTGAACGAATCAGCTTCTAATATATACGGCACCAATTTTGAAGCCGTAGAAACAAGGAGTTCATGTAACATCTTCTCTGGGAATTGGAGTCGTTATGAGAAGGGACCTTACTACAATAACGACACGTGTCCTTACATAGCGGAGAAGCAGAATTGCTTCACGAATCGGAGACCTGATAGAGAGTTTCTCCAATGGAGATGGAAACCTCATCAGTGTGAGCTTCCTCTGTTCGATGCTCTTCAATTCTTCAATCTGGTCAACGGAAAGTCAATGGCCTTTGTTGGAGACTCAATTGGAAGGAATCAAATGGAATCTTTGTTGTGCCTCCTCAGTAGTGTAAATAACCAACTCCAATTCAGTTATTTCATGTGCATCATCAACTCTAACATTTTTCATTTTAATATTTTTTTTCTCCTAGACTCTTCTGATTATTTGGTATTAATAATATTTCTATAATTTAAATATAAATACGCTACTTCAAAAATACTATCATATATATCTTTTTTAGGATAAAAAGTTATGTATTCTAATTTGTTAGGATCGTAAATTATGTTGTTTAATATAAGAAATATTTGATATAATATAATATTTTTATATATATTTAAATTATTCATTAATATTTGGTATTTTTATTTTAGGTTTCTCATCCGGAAGATATTACAACCAAACATATATCAAATTATAAAGACGACATGTATTTCAAATGGTGGTTCTATGCTGATTACAATTTTACCCTTACAACATTGTGGTCTCCTTTTCTAGTGAAATCCACTAGAGATTACCTTAATGATACTTCTTCGGACAATGCGGAAAAACTCTATCTAGATGAAGCAGATCAAGCTTGGACTAGTCAAATACAGAATTTTGACTTCATAATTTTCTCAGGAGGACAATGGTTCTTTAGGCCCTTAACATTCATCCAGAATGACCAAGTTATTGGATGTCAATTATGTCAAAACAACACTCAACATGACTTCCATGGATATAGAATTGCATTTAGAACAGCCTTTAGAGCTATTGTAAATCTTAAAGGGTTTAAGGGGTTAACATTTTTGGTGACACACTCTCCGAATCACTTTGAGAATGGAGAGTGGAACAAAGGTGGGGCTTGTAATAGAACAATGCCATATGCTAGCATGGAAGATGAGGTGGCAATGCATATTCCATATGCACTAGAGGAGTTACATCAAATGCAGGTGGAGGAGTTTTTAGAAGCAGAAAAGGAAGCAAAGAAAAAGGGTTTGAAATTTGTTCTGATGGATATAACTGATGCAATGTTAATGAGACCAGATGGGCATCCCAATAAATATGGACATGCGATTCATAAAAATGTTACCATCAATGACTGTGTCCATTGGTGTATGCCAGGACCTGTTGATACGTGGAATGAGTTTTTGTTATATTTGTTGAAAATGCAGATGTGATCAATATTATTCAATTGTTTAGCATAAGTATTTTAATGTGTGCCAAGGGGTGTTCAAATCCAAATCGATTCAAATTAAACCGCTCATCCAATCTAATCTAATCCAAACAGAAAATTGATTAAAACCGCACTATTTTAGATTTTATTGGATTCTATTTTTGGTAAATCGCTGGATCGGATCGAATTTCGGATTTATTTTTTATAACTGATCCAATCCAATCCAAACCGCACAATATGCTATAATATTATTATTTTATTATTATATTTACAATTATACTTATAACATATTCAATTTGTTATACATTTTTCTATTATTCATTTATTATTATTATTTAATAAATATTTTATGTTCAAAAATATTATTTATTTTTTTATTTTAACTAACCTATAATTTTATTTCTATTATTATGTTATCGTTGGCTTTTTAAAATATTTTTAAGACTTGTTATGTCATTGTTGGTTATTTAAAATTTGATGATAAAATTGGTTATATGTATTTAATTTTTTTATTTAAAAAACCGCAAATCCAAACTGGTCCAAACCGCTTAAAATCGGATCGAATTTCCAAAAAAATTCATCCAATCCAAACCGCACCGCACATAAATTAAGCATTCGAATCGAATAACTTTTTCCCTTAAAACCGAACCAAACCAAACCGCACCGCGAACACTCCTACAACTACCTACTCCACCTAAGACCTCTAATTAAGTTAAAGACACCCTTTTGCTTAGTTGGTTAAAATCAAGTTATGTTCTATAATAATTATAAATAAGTTAAAATGAATTTCTGTTTAAACTTTTGCTGAATCGATGGGATGATTATTCTAACCTTTTTATATCCATTTTTTCTACTCTCTGGTGTCCCACACCCAACCACTAATTAAGTTATCAGGCACTAGTGAACTTGGTATATGAAAGAAATCAATTAAAAGTAGGTATAGGGTGGATTAGTTTGCTCCTCGTGAATTTTATTTGTTTGAAGAAGTGGTGGGACCTTAGTTGTCTCCAACCGTAGTTTAGTACCTTAGGTAACCTAGGTCGCAAGTGCCAAATGACATTAAATTTCGTTTTTAAATTGCTGTCAGCTTCTTATATTGGTTGCATTGCCAAAGTTTAAAAATTGCGAATCATTTATCAAGGAGTAAGTACTTAATCATATATTTCATTTGTCCAATTTTAAGTATTATTTTTTATAAAAAATCACACAAATTGGGAGAGTGTTCAGTAAACATTATTAGATTAAATTTTTCATATTCTTCTTTTTCTTTCATAATATTTATTGACAAAATTTTACTTAGATGTTATTTTAAAAAAGAGTATATGTATATATAATATCTCTGAGTTTCAGTGTTTAAATTACTAAGGAGTGTAGTGCAGGGAGCTGCAGTGTAAGTAGCAGCTACCAAGGCAAAATACAAGTAACATGTACAGACCAGAGCCAAACCTTGTCAATATTCAATAATATATTTCTATGTTTATTTTTGTTTATTACAATTATCATTTGTTACAGTTTCCATTATTTCAGTGCAGTTTCCTAAAAACAAGAAACCGGAGATCTGCACTGCAAAATAAAAAAATAGTAACTAGTAAGTGTGCAACAGAGAAGAGTTGAATCTAATAAGAAAGCTGAGGTTGGTTGTGTGTCATGAAGTTAGAGGGTACTGAGATTTTGAAGTGCAACTATGCAGCAAGAAACATCCCCAGAGGTGTGGTCCTGTTACCCTTCACTCTTGTTGTGATACTGCTCCTCTTTCCTCTTCTCAGAACCTTGAATCTATCAGCTTCTAAGATATTTGCCACAAGCTTTGAATCTAAAGAAGAAACAAGAAGGAGTAGTTGCAATGTTTTCTCTGGGAACTGGACTCCTTATCTCAAGGGACCGTACTACAGCAATGAGACATGCCCTTTCATATTTGACAAGCAGAATTGCCTTCTGCATGGAAGACCTGACAGGGAGTTTCTTCAATGGAGATGGAAACCTAATGAGTGTCAGCTTCCTCTCTTTGATGCTGCTCAGTTCTTGAAGATGGTCAAAGGGAAGTCAATGGCCTTTGTTGGGGACTCAATCGGGAGAAATCAAATGGAGTCCTTGTTGTGCCTCCTTAGTTCTGTAAGTAATTAATTTTAGTATTTTACTCTTCAATTTTGAGCTTAATCAACAAAACAGTCTATTATACCTCGATTCTTCCCCCAGTTCTGTTCTGTTTTGTTTCAATTCTTGAAGTGTATGAAGGAGGCTACACTGACCAAGAAAAATGAATTTTAACTTTTTATATATGTGGCAAACTAGCTTGTGAATCTAGTACAGTAGTTCTCACAAACTTGGATGATTACAGTTGATGAAAGACTCCAGAAGTCTCAGGCAATTATTCTGCAACATGAACTTAATATTTAGCCCTTTATTTGGTTGTAATCAAACGAATAATTAGTATTCGACCTATGTGTTATTGACTTATTGTGTTTGTCTTATTTTAAGGCTCTTTCTTTAGTACACTAAGGTTGAAGAAAATAATAATTAAAATCTTTTTAAGTAATATTATTATGTTAATGATTACAAGGGCAACCCATTATTGTTATTGTCAAGAAATATTTTTATTTTAGTGGGCTGAAAACTGCTCATAGCACATTTCAACACAAGCCCAAATCATTCTAGTTTTTTATTAAGTATAGTTTTTGTCCCAACGTTTAGGGTAAGTTCTATTTGTGTCCCTAACGTTTAAATTATCCTATTTATATCTCTAACGTTTATAAAAGTAATTCAATGTCATCCTGCCGTCAATTATACTAATAAATCAGATTGTATTTTTCAATTATTCTCACTTGGATGTATTCATTCTCAATTAGGTCTCACTTGGATGTATTCATTCTCAATTAGGTCTCACTTGGATATGTTCAATTTTAATATTGTATCCAAAATTTGTGTTCAGGTTCAATTATATTCCTAAAAAGGTGAATTATATAAATATTGCACGGATTAATTTCAACTTTTAATGAGTTATTATCTGGAGTGGATCATCGGTTCTTACCTAGACATTTGTATTCTAACTTCAAGAAGAGATTTTCAGAACTCCAGTTAAAGCTCATGATATGTAATTGACAACAGGATAACATTGAATCACTTTTACAAACGTTATGGATACAAATAGGACGATTTAAACGTTAGAGACACAAATAAGACTTATTCTAAATGTTGGGACAAAAACAATACTTTACTCTTTTTTTTATTTCATTCATGTGCACAACACTACAACAGAGTATCAAATATAAATGCTACTTACTACTTAGACATAAACTAGTTTAGTTACTCTCATTGATCTAGGGAGCTCTAAGATATTTATTTCAGGTTGCGCGTCCTGAAGATATTACAGGGAAACACGCATCAGACAGCACATACTTCAAATGGTGGTTCTATCCTGATCACAATTTCACTCTTGCATTATTATGGTCCCCCTTTCTAGTCAAGTCCAGCAAAAGTTATCTCAATGATAGTTCTAATTTCTACCTTTCCGAGAAGCTTTATCTCGATGAACCAGATGAAGCTTGGGCTAGTCAAATTGAAGACTTCGACGTTGTGATCTTCTCTGGAGGACAATGGTTCTTCCGACCGCTAACATTCATGGAACACGGCCACGTTGTTGGATGTCAAAAATGCCAGAACAACACTGAGCTCGACTTCTATGGATACAGGATCGCATTCAGAACAGCTTTCAAGACCATTTTAAATCTTAAAGGGTTCAAGGGGTTGACATTTGTGGTGACACACTCTCCGAACCACTTTGAGAATGGGCTGTGGAACACTGGTGGTGGTTGTAACAGAACGAAGTTAGTTACCACCGTGGAAGAAAAGGTGGCAGTGCATCCATATGGAATAGAAGAATTGCACCAAATACAAATAGAAGAATTCAGAGAGGCAGAAAACGAAGCTAAGAAGAAGGGTTTGGAGTTGGGTTTGATTGATATAACTGAAGCAATGCTGGTGAGGCCAGATGGGCATCCCAATAGTTATGGCCATGCCATTGATAAAAACATTACTGTCAATGATTGTGTTCATTGGTGCCTGCCAGGTCCTGTTGATACGTGGAATGAGATTTTGCTATATCACATGAAAACAAGGATGTGATCAATTAAAGTCTCATTTTTTTTTTTAACCAGGAGTCTTCAATTGTTTTACCATGAAATGGTATAATATTAGCAGACTAAATGCCAAATGATGATTTATTTTATTTTATTTTATTATTTGGAGGAAACTATCTTTAATTATTTATGGTAATTGTTATCGTGCCTACAAATGTTTGTCTAACTTTTTAAAAGGGTTAAAAATTAATATTTAATTTTAAAAATATAAAAATAAAAAATTATTAAATATTCAAAATTTATCATATCAAATAAATTAGGTAAAAGTTAGTCACTATACCATAAACATCATAGAATTCACTATTATTTATTGTGTTTCTAAGGTACATTATCACTTTTTATAGTGAAATTGCCACCTGTAAAAAAATGATTTTTTTTTCTTTTAACAATTCTTATTCTAAACATTCCAAGACCTTCAACTTCAAGTATAGATTTGGCCCTCTAATCTTTTTTATTATTTCTTTTTTATTTATAAATTCAATAAAAATATGTATAAGTGTATTAATAAAATCAAGAGAAGAAGGAATAAACTCAGACACTACAAGTACTCTCTTTCCGTCTCTTTTTCTAAGTTTGGTTATTCACACACTCGTTTTCCCATTCCCCTTTCGAAACTAAAAGAAAACCTGTTACATACCTTCTTTTCCATTTCCAATGGCTTTCTTATGCCTAGTTACAACAAAACAAATCTTAGGCATGCATCTTTGGATCTTGAGAAAGATTCCAACTTCTGATTGGAGAAGTTTGCCTTTTCCTCCATTTGAATTTGTTTTGGAAGTTCCACATCATCAGGAGGATGAAATTCCAGACTTGAAAGGAGCTTTCTTGATAGAAAAGGAATGCAAAATTTATCAGGCTGGAGTCTCATCAGAATCAGAACTTTCTTCCCCATGGGAATGGAACAAATGCAACAAAACGTGTGAGTTTGATGTGGAGAGGAAAGAAATAACAGAGACTGTCTCAACAGTGGACCCACCGAGCGCTACGGTGGTGTGAGAATAAAAAAAAGCAAAGAGAAAACAAAAAGAGGCAGACAAAGGATGGAAAGAGAGAAAATGGTAGATAGTTAAGGAATTTTTATAGGAAATTATTTTACTATGATGCACAGACACAGACACCGACACGTACGATACAATACAGAACACGCCGACATGTGAATTTTAAAATTTTATAAGACACGAGGACACGCGTAAATATAAAATATAAAGTTTTTTTAGATAAATCGTAATGGTATTTTGATATTTTATTAATACTAAAATATAAATTAATTTTTTTATTATTTTAAATATCTTATTTAATTATATCAAGTATTTAAAATATTTTTTGTTTTAATAAATAATAATATATACTATATCTAAATTTATTTCAAAAATATATGTTAAGAATAAGATTGGACATGTTGACATGTGATGGTATTTAGGTGTGTCCAAGCGTGTCCGGTGAAGAATTTTTTATTTTTTATTAGGACACGGTTTGGACACAGCAGACACGCGTGTCGGACGAGTGTCGGTGAGTATCGTGTCCAAAAAGTGTCTGACACGCAGACACGACAACTCAGCAAAGTGTCCATGCTTCGTAACTATTTTATAAGGAGCTTTTATATAAAACTATTTTATAGTATGCTCTCTTGTTATAAAATATAAAACTATTTTGTTACTTTCACATCCATAGCAATTATTCATTTTTTTTCTTTTTTCTCTTTAATAATTATATAACGAGTGTATTATTGTGAGTAATGTTCAATTTTATATTACTTTCTATCTATTAGAAGTCAAAATTCCGCTGCAGACTCAACAATTGGTATCAAGAGCCAGCGTTATATTATTCATTATTTGAGTAATAAAATTCAATTTTGAATATAATGGCTTCTACTAGTAGTAATGTCAAAGTAAGCAAATATGAAATCGAGAAGTTCAATGAAAAAAATGATTTTTTCTATTGGAGGATGCAGATAAAAAATCTGCTTATATCACAAAAGTTACACAAGGCACTAGTGAAAAAAGAAAAAAAGCCGGAAGGAATGAAAGATGAGGATTAGGTAGAATTATATCTTGAGGCACGGGCTGCAATAATCTTATGCCTTGAGAGGAATGTTGCTTTTTTGGTGAACGAAGAAACAACTGCAGCAGGTGTCTGGACAAAGTTAGAGAGTAACTTCATGATGAAGACTCTAACTAACAGGATCTATTTAAAATCCATATTGTATACATGCAAGATAGAGGCAGGCACCTCAATCCGAGAATATATCAATAAGTTTGATAGGATCATATCAAACTTAAAGGATATAGATGTGAAGGTTGATGATGAAAATCAGGCACTCATATTGTTACTTTTATTACCAAAGTCCTATGAAAATCTGGTGCAGACATTGATACTGGTGGGTGACACTCTGACCATGGATAAGACGAGGGCATCACTTTTAGCGGATAATCTACATAAAATTGCTACAAGTGTAATGTCATCTTCAAATGGAAGAGAGTATAATGATCAAGCAAAAGGATTGTTCGTGGCTAGAGGAAGGACTAATAAAAGAGGAAAAGGTAATAAGCGTGGAAAGTCTAGGCCAAAATCTAGACCTCACGTGGAGAGAACATACTTTAAATGTGGTGAGACTAGACATTTCAAAGCAAATTGTCCAAATAAGATAACTTTCAAGAAACAGAACAACGACAACCCAAAAGAAAAGCAAGAAGCAAGCTACGTCTTAAATGATGAGAAGGATTGTTACTCTATAACAGAACAATCTTATGAAATCTCCGATAAGTGGATTCTTGATTCAGGAGCCTCTCACCATGTGTCCAAATAGGAAGTGGTTTACTACCTATGAAAGCATAAATAGTGGCACAATTTTAATGGGCAATGATCATGCTTGTAAAACTGTGGGGTTGGGTACTATAAGAATCAAGATGCATGATAGAGGAGTAAGAACCTTAAAGGATGTGAGGCATATTCCAGATTTGCGAAAAAATATTATCTCCGTAGGTTTCTTGGAAAAAAATGACTGCAAAATAGTTGCGAAAAATGAGGTACTAAAAGTTGTTTATGGTTCTTTAGTAGTGATGAAGGGAGTTCGTTACAGTAATCTTTATTCTCTTTTGGGGACAACAGTCACAGGTGAGTTAGCAATTGGAATCGGTGGAAGTAGAGATCAAACAAATTGCACAAGAATATGACACATGCGGCTTGGACATATGTCAGAGAAAGGTCTATCATTGCTTTGTGGACAAGGTTTGCTGAAGAATATGAAGAAACCACAAATGAAATTTTGTGAGCATTGTATGTATGGAAAGGCACATATGGTAAAGTTTTCTACAAGCAAGCCTAAAAGCAGAGGGTTGTTAGCCTATGTGCATACTAATGTTTGGGGCCCGACTAAAGTTACTTTTAAGAGTGGTTCCATGTATTTTGTTACTTTTGTTGATGATTATTCAAGGTATATTTAGATTTACTTTCTCAAACATAAGAATGAGATATTCGATACTTTTAAGTGGTGGAGAGCAATGGTTGAAAACCGAACAGGTAGGAAGCTGAAAACTCTACGATCTGATAATGGCACAGAGTACACAGATGGGGCTTTCAAGGAGTTCTATGACCGAGAAGGCATTGCAAGACACTGGACAATTAGGTAGCGTTTGTTTCCAGGTACTGAGACAGAGACTGAGAGACTGAGATTCAGTATTGTGTTTGTTAGTTCAGAGACTGGTACTAAAATTTCTGTCTCTGTCTCTAAAATTTCAGTATTTCAGTACCTCCAAAAAGTAGGGACGCAGGGGACTGAAATTTTTAGAGATGGAGACTGAAACTTTAATAACATTTTATACCTAAAATACTTTCATTTCAATTAATTAATTCTAATTTTACCCTTTGTACAAATTAAATTAGAGTTTCATTCTTGTTTCAATTCCTGTCTCTCATTTTGCACCAAACAGAATACTGAGATTTGTTTCAATCCCTGTCTCTTAGTCTCTATCTCTCAGTCTCAGTCTTTCTGTCTCTATCTCTCCACCAAACGCTACCTTAGAGAAACACCACAACAGAATGGAGTCGCCAAACGATTGAATCATACGCTACTTGAGAAGGCAAGGTGTATGCACTCTAATTCCGGGTTAGGCAGAGAATGGTGGGCAGAATCATGTAAAATTCCTAAAATACCCCTACTTCTCTTTTTCTTCCAAATCAGAAATCTTAGTTCTCAAATTAAGAAACCCTAATCCTGAAACCCTTTACCCAGCCACCAACCACACCCACGGAAGAGAGAGACGAGAGATTCAAAGAGTGAGGGAGCCGCGAGGGAAGAAGAGGAAGTAGGGAGAGACCGGACTGCTCCCAGTCGTCAACGACGTGCTGCGTCCCGCCGTCGCCGCCATCGCGCCTGGTGCTGCACGTCGAGCTCGTTCCTTCATCATTAACGATGTCACAGAGGAGAGAAGAGGGCAACGTGATGCAAGCGAAGGCCGAGAGGAAGGGGACGCCGCCGTGCCTCCATCACGATTGATCCGCCGCTACTGCTGTTGGGTCTGCCGTGGGAAGAAACGCGATGGTGGGGAAAGAATCTGTCACTGCTGCTGAGCTCTGCCCCTGTTTTTGGTTTGTCTTTCTAAAGCCGCTGTTGTCATTGGAGTTACATGATTGGAGGAAAGATGGAACTGCTGCTACCATGGCCACCGCACCTCTACCGCCAACAAACGCCTAGCCGCCGCCGTTGTCGTAGTTGCAGATTTGGAGTTTCGAAGAGAGAGGAGTTCCCGGAGAGAGAGAAACGACAAGGAGGAGGGACCGTCCGCTATTGCGCTGTTCCTGTCGCCATTCGGATGTACCTGAGCCAAGCCATCGTCTTTGCCACCGGAGTTGTTGGTGCTGCTAGAGATGAACTGCTCCTGTCATTATCCCGGTCCAGCCTTTTTCCTTGATTCTGCTCTAACTTTCATATCCTATTATGCCACCATTTAATCTATCTTGTCCTTGTTTTAATTCGATTTTAGTTTTGCCTGTTTTAGATTCCCAGAACTATCGCCAACTCCATCTTTTGTCGCTACTCCGGTACAAATTTTTGCGCTCATTCATTTTATTCTACTTCAATCCTCCTCACCTTGAATTTGGCACTCTGGGTTTGATATCTTCGGTCACTTGGGACCACATTGTGAGTATGCTTTACATTTATAATTGTTTGATTGTGCATCTATAATTATTTTGACATATATCCATTATGATCTTTGAATTATACTCACTATATTTGTCTAGAACGGTTTTAAATTGATTAGAATAATTGATTTATTAAAATTGAATAATTCATTTTTATGAAGTTTATACTTTTGGAACTATACATGAGACTATATATATTTTTGATGAAGTTTTGCATTATTTTAAATTGTTTGATCTTACTTGAATATCTGTTTTTGAGACTATATATATTTTTGATGAAGTTTTATATTATTCTAAAATGTTTGAATTTACTTGAATATCTGCTTTCGAAGCATTGAAATATTTGTTGGTATTCACTTAGTTTAAAGATTGTGAAACATATTTGAAATGTGTTATGATTGAAAAATTATGATTGAAAAGGATTCTGATGACAAAGTATAATATGATTTGATTTTATTCGATATCTTATATATTTGAAACATCAAAGATTTGTTGTATTTGAAATTATATGTTTTGAATTGGTTTGGGAGGCTCGTATTAGAAAACCTAGTTAACAGCGGTTATGACGTTAACTTAGATGCATCTAACTCATACTCCAGCTAGCAGGGGTGTTGCTAGCCTAACGTGTAGGCCACGCGTTAGATCTGTTATTCTGTTAGGACACACAAGAGGAAAGGGCTACCCAAAGAGGTGGAGCTGCCCAAGGGTGGACTTTTGATTTGATTTATGTATGAGAACTCCCTTATTGATTCACTTATTATTATCAATTTTTATTTTCTAATTAAAATTACTTTGAAAATAATGTTTATATGATCTTATGCCGATTATAGATGTATTGTTTAGTCATTGAGTTGCAGAACTCACCCCGTTTTTCTAAACATATTTATGTGAGGCTTTCTATTCAAGAGTAACAATCTGCAACGAGTATCTATTCTTTATCGAGTTCCTAGGTGTATATGCTCCATATGTCACAGGCAGGATCTAACTATTCTTAATTATTTTAATTTTTATTAAAAATGTATAACTATTTATTTTAGAACTTGTAAAATATTTGTAAATTTCTTATTCAACTTATATTTGCGTATGTTAAGCTTGCTTGGGGATTATTTTTTTGAGCGCCGGTCAAGGCTCATTTTCGGCCGTGACAAATTGGTTGCTACAGCTTGCTACATAGTGAATTGATCCCCACATTCTTCTCTAGACGGAGACGCACCTTATAAGGTGTGGTCAGGGGAACATGCAGATTACAAGAAACTCAAAGTCTTTGGATGCATAGTCTATTATCATGTCAAAGATAATAAGCTTGATGATAGAGCTAAGAAGGCAATATTTTTGGGGTATCCAAGAGGGGTTATAGGCTATCGCCTTTGGAGTGTAAATGATTCTAAATTTGTAATTAGCAGGGATGTTACTTTTGATGAACGATCTATGGTAGCTTTGTCTAAAGATATGGTGCCAGATGATGGTGATGTTGGAAAAACTTCAAATACTCAAGTGGTGGAGATAGAGTCTAAATACCAACAAATAGACTATAGTAATGTTCAGGTGGAGCATCCTAATGCTACTCGAGATGACGCAGAGGATGAACTTGATCATGAGAAAATTCAGCGAGAAAATGCACATGCATTACAACAGCAGCAGCAGGATTCTTTGGCATCTACTAGGCCAAAGAGGAATTATAAATTTGTTCAGAAGTTCAGGTCAGACAAGCTTTTGAGACATTATGGGCAGGTAAACTTGGTAGATTATGCACTCTCAGTGGAGGATGATGAGTCGGTCACCTTCAAACATGCTATCAAAGACAAAGATAGAGAGAGTTGGTTGGTCGCTATGGAGGAAGAGATGCAATCTCTTCATAAGAACAAGACATGGGATGTGGTCCCATTGCCCGTGGGAAAGACTATAATTGGTTGTAAGTGGGTGTATAAAAGAAAAGAAGATCCTACTAAGTCAGATGGTACAAGATTCAAAGCTAGGTTAGTAGCAAAGGAATTTGCACAGAAAGAATGTGTTGATTACAATGAGATATTTTCTCCTGTGGTGAAACACACTTCCATACGGGTGCTTTTAAGTCTTGTCACTCATGGTCATCTTGAGTTGGAACAACTAGACGTGAAGACTGAATTCTTGCACGGTGACTTAGAGGAAGAAATCTATATATATCAACCTGATGGTTTCAAGGTTGAGGGTAAAGAAAGTCAAGTATGTCGCTTGAGGAAATCGCTATATGGATTGAAACAATCTCCTCGACAATGGTATAAGCGATTTGACTCCTTTATGTTAAAACAATTTTTTTTCAGAAGTAGTTATGATTGTTGTGTATACATTCGTAAGCTTCATGGAGGTGATTATATCTATCTTCTATTGTATGTGGATGACATGCTTATTGCCTCTACGAGTAAGGTAGAGATATATATGTTAAAAGTTCAACTTGGTAAAGAATTTAAAACAAAAGACTTGGGTGCTGCACGAAAAATATTAGACATGGAAATTAAAAGAGAGAGAGATCAAGCCGAAAATTGTTCTTGAGCCAAAGAGGATACATTGAGCGTATCTTTGAAAGGTTTGAAATGAAAAATGCTAAATCGGTGGTAACGTCGTTGGCTCCACATTTTAGGCTCTCTGGTAAATAATCTCCCACAACAACAGATGATAAGGCTTACATGAAAAATGTACCTTATGCTAGTGCAGTCGGTAGCCTAATGTATGCTATAGTGTATACACGCCCAGATATTTCACAGGCAGTCAGTGTTATTAGCACGTTCATGGCGAATCGGGGTAAGGCACACTGGGAAGCAGTCAAGTGGATATTAAGATACTTGAAGGGTACCATTGACACGGGTTTATGCTTTAGTGAAAAATCATGTCAAATCAGCGGCTTTGTTGATTCTGATTATGCTGGTGATCTAGATAGAAGACGTTCTACGACTGGTTATATATATAAAATACAAGGTGCTCTAGTTAGTTGGCGATCGATATTACAAGCTACAGTGGCACTATCTACTACAGAAGTTGAGTACATGGCAGTAGCAGAAGAGGTGAAAGAAGCATTGTGGCTAACGGGTCTTCTAGATGATTTGGGGTTGAAGTAAGATTGCATGAATCTGAGTTGTGATAGTCAAAGTGCAATTCATTTGGTTAAAAAATCAGGTTCATCATGCTTGTACCAAACATATTGATGTAAGATATCACTTCGTGCACGATGTTATAGAGAAAGGTAACATTTCTATTATAAAAGTACACACCGATAAAAACCCTGCTGATATGTTGACTAAAGTAGTGTCAGGAAACAAGTTCCAACACTGTTTGAAATTGTTCAATATTGCTTCATGTTAGGCATTACATGGAGAAATAGAGGAACTACGATTGGTTTGATTCTGAACAAGGGTACCTAGACAGTCATTGTAAAAATGATGCAAACGGATATAAATACACATTTTGATCATCAAAAATTTGAGTAGATTTCAAATTGTGAATGAGATGAAAAATCGTGAGAATAAAAAAAAGGCAAAGAGAAAACAAAGAGAGCCAGGCAAAGGATGGAAGAGAGAAAATGGTGGATAGTTAAGGAGCTTTTATAGAAAACTATTTTATAAGGAGCTTTTATAGGAAATTATTTTATAATATGCTCTCTTATTATTTATAGAAGTTAGGAAACTATATAAATGAGTGAAATCAAAATGTATTCAATTCAATTAAAATCAAACGAATTCACATCCATAGCAATGATTTATTGTGAGTAATGTTCAATTTCATATTACTTTTTATCTATTAGAAGTCAAAATTCCGCTACATACTCAATAGGTGAACTGTTTCAAAACTTGCATCAACGGTGAAACATATTTTCTGAAATGCTCTAGAAAAAACTTAGAAATGTGTTTTTGAGTTCTTGGCCGTTCCAAAAGTTAGGACATTTTGAGTCTTTCATTCAACCCGATGGATTTTGATTTAGTTATGGAAACTCCAACCTTTGTTCTTGGTGAACAAATATGTTTGCAAGCATGAATCAACAGCAAAGAAAGGTTTTATGTTTTTGACAACAAAAGTAAGATTTGGAAAGAAGATGGAGAAAAAGCATTCATGGATTCTTTCAAACATACACAAGCTGGTCACTGTTTTCCATCTGGTTTTGTTTGCGTGGAAGGACTCCCTAACACCAGCATTGCACTCTCATGGTTGTCATTGGCTGCCGATCAAGACAGTTCAACTTCTAGCCCTCGTGATTGGGCAAAGATGATCGTTTGTGTACTTTTTGTCAGCGATAAAGGAGTTGTTTTTTACACGATATTATTTTACATAATAGTTTCTTTTATACTCGCACATGCAAATATTAAATGTTTTTTCTTGTTATTGTTACTATGGTACAAAAAATTTAAAAAATTAAAGAAACGAAGAATTATTTAAAAAAATATTATTTTTATTATTCATATTTTTTATCTGTAATTACAAGTTTTTACTAATATATAGATCAAGAGTACGCTAAGAGTACGCTTGTTATAGAATAATATCCTAATAAATTACATTGATTTATCTTTTAATTTTCTTTGATATTTTTCTAATATTGTTTTTAACTATGATATTCTAATAGTTATATTTGAAGGACCCCATTGCTATAATGAATGGCATGTTCATCGGCACGATGAAATTGGACCTTATTAGAATCTCAGAAGAATGGTATTTGAAAAATGAATACGTAGGTTGCTGTTAATATTTTGTAATATTTTGTTTTTACCAATTTCATATAATATAAATGATAAAGAATAACTGTATTTTTATTGTTGATATTGATAGAGTTACATATTCTTACATTTTTTTAATTTGTATGTGACCAATTACCAATAACAGTTGACCAAAGTAAAAAAAAAATTGTTATAGATATTGTTTTGTGTATACTACTTATATATTTTATTATAAAATATTAAAGTAAAATGAGCCTTTAAAAAGATATAATATAAAAGTTTGTTTGTTAATACTACAAAACAGTGTACATTTGAGTTGTACTAAAATGTGATGCTAATTCTAAGTATTGAAGGTTAAGTATATTTTTTGTGCTCTGGAATCAGATTTTAGTTCTTAACAAAATAGTTATTATTCTTTTATTAAAATTTTTTTATTTTTTTATTTGGCAAATACTGAGTTATTTTTAGGAGACATAAAAACAACGAATGCGAGTTTTTATTTATTTTTTTTTGTTTGGTTAACAGAATTAATACAGAACATGCAGAAGGAGCACGCGGCTCATTCTGTTTGAAAGGCATTTTTTTTGACTAATTTGAAAGGCATTTAATATTTAAGAGCAATGTTAGAAAATCAAAAAAGTATTAGCTAAAAATCAGCTAAAATATCTTTAGGTGAATCTAAAATCTCTGCGAGTTAATATATATGGATGTTTCTTTTTTATACTAAATTGATGTTTTTTTATATATTTTTTGAATTTTTTTGTATTGTAAATGTGAATACTTCTATTTCTTTAAGAATTTTATTTTTTTTAAATTGTATAGATATTTAATTATTTTTTCTAAAATATAACTGGATATTTCTTTATTAAGTATTAGGATATTTTTTTTTTCATATTAAATGAATGGTTTTTTTTTTATATTTCACACAAATTGCCACTAATTATTTTTCTAAGGCTTTGACATTTCGGATATGCAGCGAAGAAGTTCAAGAGAAGATTTCGGCGGTGCTAATAGAATGTTGAACCAACTACTAACAGAGATGGATGGAATGTCTGTTAAGGAAATAGTGTTCATCATTGGAGCAACAAACAGACCTGACATTATAGACCCTGCATTGCAGGACGTCTTGACCAATTGATATACATTCCTTTACCGGATGAGACATCACGTCTCCAGATCTTCAAAGCGTGCTTGAGGAAGTCACCAATCTCGAAGAACGTCAATCTTTCGGCTCTTGCTCGTTATACACATGGATTTAGTGTGTGTTTGGATTTCAGTTTGCAAACGGAAGTTTGCATACAAGTGATTTTGCAAACTTGCTTTTGATGAAAAGTAAGTTTGTGTTAACGTGATTTATGTTTGGCAATTTTTATATCAAAATTGATTATAGTAAAATAAATATTGTTTGGATTATACTATTCAAAATTACTTTTAGATAAAAAATTACTAAAATAGACATCAATTAAAATATTATTTTTTATATTATTCTATTATTTTACTTTAAATATTTGAATAGATCTTATTAATTTATTTTATAATAAAATTAATATTTACTTACTAAATTAAAGTAACATATAAAAATTGACAAAATATATTTTAATACATAAAAACACTAATAAATATTAAAATAAAAGATAAAATACTAATGAAATACATAAAAAATAATATCTTATACAAAATTAGTATACTCTCAATAATTTTATTTTTATAAGACTTTTTTTGACCTCCAACATTCATAATTTTATTAATACTTATGAATATTTTTTATTTAGTTTGTCTTTTTTTGATGGAATCAATTAATCTATATTATAAAAAGAGTTACAATAAAATATAATATATGAAAATTATAATTATAAATTTTACATAGTTGAATAAAAAATAAAAAATTTTAGCCAAAACAAAAATAAAATATAATAAAATATAAAACGAGAATTCATGTAAATAAAAAACGATAAAAATTTTATAAAACCAACAATATATATCATATGAATAAAAGAAATATAATAAAAGAGAAGAAAAAATAAAATTCATATGAACAATATATATCAACAATATATATCATATAAAACCAACAATATAAATACAGTGCATAAAAGAGAAGAAAAATAAAATTCATATAAACAAGAAATAATAAGAATACCATAAAAAAAGTTAATAACATACCTGAGAGATGAGAGATTAAAACACTAAAAAATAATATAAAAAATGTCAATGATAAAAATAAGTAAAAAATAAAAAAGAACAAAGTTAAATAAAAATAAAAAAGACACCTTACATATTAAACATAAAGAAAAGTAAATGATAAAAAAAATTCATATGAACTAAAAAACAATAAGAAATAAAAATATAAAAGAGAGTATTATATATTTTATAATGTCAATCAAAAAAAAAGATTTTATAATTTATTTTAGTTCCATGAGTACTCTTTAATTTAGTATATTTTGGACTATAAATTTTTATTATTTATGACTCTTTTATTACTTATAATTACTATATAATAAAAACAAATAAAGTACAATAAAAATAAAAAATAAAAACAAAAAAAATCATACAAACATAATATATAATAATTACAACCAACAATATATATTATATGAACAAAAAAATTATAATAAAAAGTAAATAAAATTTATATGAATATAATCAAATAAAAAAAATAAAAAATTTATACATAACATAAATATAGTACAATAAAGGATAGAAAAAATAATTTATATAAATAAAAAATAATAAAAATTAATAAAAATAAAGTTTATATCAACAATAGTTGTCATATAAATAAAAAAAAATACAATAAAAATATAACAATAGAAAATTAAAAAAAATAACATCAGAACACTAAAAAAATAATATGAAAAATATTTATCATATAAATAAAAAATATAATAAAAAATAGAAAAATTAAAATATGAAAGAAAGAACTAAAAAATATTAAAAAGAAAATTAAAATCTTTACTTTGACAGTGATGAAAACAAATCTGAAAGAGTTTGATAAAAAAAATTCTGTAACGAAGAACATAGAAAAAACTACTGTGTGAAATTATGTGGTTATGGGCATCCTTTTTATAGGAGAAATGAAGGGTATAGTTGGTAGATATAAAATGAATTTCTTACCTAACTCCTCCAACGGTCATTAATCTTCCCAACGTGAACGCAGAAGCTTGAATTTTTAGCTTCACGTGAACGTACGTTCAGAGGTGAAAGCACTTCTGGGTTAGAGATTCCAAAAAATTGCCAAACATAACAATGTGGCGTTCAAGACGTTCAAACGAGCTTTTATGTTCCCCAACGTGAACCCCAAACACACCCTTAGTGATGGAGACATTACTGAGATATCATCACGAGCTCCCGATCTGGTAAAGACAGTTCTGACTGGAAGCGGAAGCGATCGGAGGAGTGAGTCGCGGTAGGAAGGCGGAGAGAGCCTGACGGTGAGAGAGAAATGTCTGTATGTGTGATTGTTAGAGGTTGGTAGGTTAATGTGAGAGAGAAGAGGAAGGTTTTTATAGGTTTTAATTAGATTTACTTAATCAATTTTAAATTTTTTAAATTTTGAATTTAAAAAATTTAAAATTAATTATTAATATAAATTAATATGATTTTGTTTAGTTTTTGGACTGGTAACTTTTGGCTCCATATACTTTTCCAATATTTAATCATCATAGAATCCAAACTAAAACAAAGCATTCTTTTTATGACTCAAATTGCGTAGTCATGCACTATCCATACCGTGGCCACTTCCATTAGTGCTTCTTGATTTTTTTTTTCCGTTATCTCGTGAGTGCTATAGATTCACAGACCAAATTTACAATTGGTCAATGGTCTTATTAAATAACATAGAGCCGCTATAATTACTTTAAACTTATATGCCATAAACTTGATAAAAGTGGAAGAAAGGAGGAGCGAGAGCATTTCCAAGTTTATGCCACTATTATTGTGCATGAAGGTACCATAACTGGGTAAAAGACAGAAATTGTGTTTCTATAAACATGTTTAAAATCGAAACTGAGGTCATACAGCTAGTTAAGAAGACAAGAAATCAGTCAAGCTAATAGACTTTATCAATCGCACCGAACATGTAACTGATTGTTAGCCTGCAGATATTTTTATATCCATCCACTTGCATCAATAGTGTCAGTAACTAAATTTGACAAAAAAACTACAGTCACAGGTTCCTAAATTAATTCGCTGGATATCCTTCCTCCCGTGTTTAGAGTAGAATACTAAATTTTAGAGAATGGAATCACCATACAACAAAAAGAATGGATCAATGGAATCTTCAACACTATGCATGCATATTCTCATGCATGGATAATTACAACTGTGAACTTCAGTGTCTAATCTAAATGTAATTAGAACTAAAGTGAAAAAGATTCCTCACAAATAAACAAAACCTCCAAGGCAAATTCAACTGGTCTTGTAAACGATTCTACAAGCATAAAGCATGTTGCTCATGAAAACGGTGGGATTTTCTGATGAAATTGGAAGGATTTTGAGATGAGGAGCGGGATGCAGGAAGAAATTGCAAGCGTAGCATTTTCGGAAGCTTTGAAGGGAGAGAGAATGAGTACTACAGAAAAAACAGAGCCACTACGAGCCGTTGTAACTGGCGGAGCGTGGTTTCTCACTTTGAATTTTGCTTTGCACATGAATGTCTTCTAATGACTAAATCTTCATTTTTGTCAAATTCATGTGATTACTCATTTTGGTTCCCAAAATTTAAAATTACCTATATTGGTCTTCTAGACTTAAAAACCAAAATGGAGATTTAGTCGTCTTCTAGTACTTGGAGTTGGAGCACACAGTAGTGGTTTTTTTTTTAAAAAAAAAACAAAAATCGAATACGGCCTTCTTTGCCTTGATAATCAAATAGGTAGAGGTCTTTGTGCTTCGCAGGTGGGTTTTGTGGGTTTAAATATATGCTGAGGTTTAAAAAGCAACATGACTAATTAACTTTACATTTTAATAAAAAAGTAATTTTATTCTTAGTTAGCTAAATTGAATTATATATTTTTTAATATTTGTGTCTATATTAATAATTTTATACTTTGAGAACTAATTTTAAACTATTTTACCAAACGGTCATATTGTAACTCTTTGAATTTTGAGGGCCCAAAAAACTCAATAGTACCTTTTTGAGAGCCACAATATTACCAAACTCAATCTTATTTCGATTTGTTGCATACAAGAGCATTTTTTAAAATAAATCACTAAATTAATTATCATATAAATCTATATTAAAAATATATTATTTGTTATAAATATATTATTATGGATGTTTTAAATGGTAACTGTAATTTAAATTTTAAATTTACATCAAATTAATTATAAATATAATCTAATTGAGTCAACTATAAATTAGATCTTTGATAAATCAAGTCATATCATATTATCTCTGTTCTTTTTTTTTCTCCTCTAAACTCTAATTCTTATTATTCATAACAATATTAATACTTTTTAATTTTTTATAGTATCTCTTAATTTGACCTATCAAAATTTTCATTGTAGATAAAAATTTGATTTAAAGGTGCAAAAGATTCAAAAGAGTATATTATAAATTAGGTTTTATAATATATATATATATATATATATATATATATATATATATATATATACCTTTTTATTTTAGTTTTAAAATTTTGTTTTAATATTTTGAAAATAAAAAATATAAATAAAATAAAATAATAAAATACAAAGGAAAATCAAACCTATTATACACGTTATTTAGTTTTGAAATCAAATTAAACTAATTCCTATAGATTCTGATTTCGAACATAATTTCTCTTTTGAATCAATTCAAATCTCATTTAATTAATTAATTGAAAATAAAATCAAGCAATTTTGCTACTCTATCTAGCATTCTAACCACAGTAAACAGCGGTGCACTCAAAGCATTGAAGCAAGTACTTCTTCCCTCCCCTCCCATGGCCGATACAAATCCTCTTTGCAAGTCAGTCGACGGAATCATCAGCAGTCTACCGGACTCTGTCCTCTGCCACATCCTCTCCTTCCTCCCAACAAGTACCTCCGTCAGAACCTGCATCCTTTCCCACAGGTGGCGCCACCTCTGGAAGGATCTCCAGTTCTTCAACTTCTCCTTCATCCCTGATCTAAGAAGACGTGGTGGTGAAAGCGCAGGAAAACAGCACAGCCGATTCCTGGATCTGGCGAATGCAGTTCTGGTCCAAAGAAACCCGCTTCAGATCCGAAACTTGAGCCTGGTTTATGAAACGCCTTACCTTGACCTCAATAAAGACGCAGTCACAGGGTGGGTTGAAGCTGCCATTGGGCCCCACCTGGAAGAGCTTCGGCTCAGGGTGTGGAGTGGTAAAATTGGATTCAGGTTTGTGGTGCCACCCGGCGTGTTCAGCTGCCGTGCGCTGGTGAACCTCAACTTGGATGGTGTGACTCTTGAGCTAACTCCGGAAGCATCGTCGTCGATTCACCTGCCATCGCTCAAAACCCTCCACTTATTTCTCGACTCTCCTGATCACGTGGATTCCATTCTCTCCGGTTGTCCTCTTCTGGAAACCATGCACCTCACCATCCAGAGATTCCAGCACTGTGCCCCCAACATAAGCGCCCTCAAGATCCACGTGCCTTTCTTGAAACGTTTAGAGTTTATAGACTCGGGTGATTCTGGAATCGTGCGTTTTGAATTGGATGCGCCATCTCTCGAATACCTTTTTATCCGCCTGTGGTATCCGGTTTACTGCCAATTCTCAGTCACCAACACGCGTAATGTGGTGGAGGCACGTGTTGATTGTCTTATAGACGATGGTTACTTTGGTGACAAGTACCTCGGTCTTGTTCCTAAGCTTCTTCATTCCCTTTGCCAAACTAGATCCCTTGTGCTGGTGTGGTCAACAGTGAAGGTACGCTTCATGATTTAGTTTACATGGTTACTTCTTTCTAATAATAATAATAATAATAAGGAAAAGTATAGGTACTAATATATTATCTGTCAATTTCTGTCCATTTTTATTTATATTTGTGTTTGTAGATGTGTCTAGTAATTAATATATTTTAAATACATATATAGAGAGACACATCCAGAAAATATATCTATAAAGACACTTCTATTAAACACAGTTATAAAAAAGACATTTTTATTAGACACATCCACGAACATACTTCCATGAAACACAATTATAAATAAGAGTTAGCAAAAGTTGGCAAATATGTTGTTGGTAACATAGCGGAACCGTAATAATAATAATCATAATAATGAGTAAACAGTAAACACTCGATCTGACCATTTGGATAAAGCGATTTTATTAAAGAGCAAAGTTAGGGGGCAGCAATTTTTGTGATTGTTAGTTATCAATTAGTCATTAATGATAATTTGATGGTATAAGATTTTATTCAATGGCTCACCTTTCTCTGTTAGTTACAGGCCAAAATTCAATAGAATTCTTTATTTTATCCCAGAAAAAATTTAACTCTCAATTTTTTTATTTTAAAATAATACGATTTTTTATTAAAAAATTTACCAAATAATAACGAAAATTAATGTGTCCGATTTTATCTATAATTTGTAGAGGTACTTCTCAAAAAATTCTTTACAATAACAAGACAAACTATTATTATTACTATTAATTATTTCTATTATTTCTATTATACAACTATACTTTATCATGCCAATGAGTAATAACTCAAATGGCATAATCTTCCCATACTCAATTAAGAGGTTGCGGGTTGAGCCTCCTATCTTTAGTAAAAAAAAAAAAAACTATACTTTATCATTAATATTATTTTTTCTACCGTTAACATCAACACCAATATCATTTCACGTCAATTCTCTTCTCTTAATTTTTGTTTAATACTAATTTTTTTTGAGAAATTTTCGTATTGAATTTTTGTTTATGCACATCACTTTCAATAATGAACTATTTTTACTTAACTACTACTAATAAAAAAAGTTTTAAAAATAAATTTTTAAAAGTTTAAACTCTCATAAAATACATATAAAATTTTTATAAACTTAATTTTTTTTATTATTTGACAAATTTTTAATAAAAAAATTCTATTGGCCCAAAATAAAAAAAATTAAGAGTCAAAGTGTTCTTTTATTTTTTGGACAAAAATAACTTTATCCATCCTAAAAATGATCGTGGACCGAATTAAATATTTCTCAATAATTATTTTTGGTGTACATATAATAATCTTAATTTGTTCAGGCCCTGCTTCGTGCTCCTATTGTAGTAAATCTTCCGGAGTTCAGAAATCTAAGTAACCTAGAGATTAATCTGAAATCAAGCAACAATACAAGCCTTTTGTTGAGCATGCTTGATAGATGTGGCAAACTTCATGTCCTTACAATTTACAAGGACACGGTACGTTGATTATGAAGCCACACTTGAAAACTGAATTTGCTATGCAATCTTATCCTTAATTTTAATTTTAACTCTAGTCCCTCGTTTGTATGCTAGTTTGCCGCCGACGCTCCAACGTGGATAGAACCGGCCAGTGTTCCTAAATGTCTGGAATCACATCTGTTGGTTGTTAAATTTTCAAGGTACCATGGAAACAGGGGTGATCTAGAATTGATTGCTTATATTCTTCAAAATGGACTAGTCTTGACGTCAATGACAATTGAGACAATTTTCAAAGTGGATCCAGATCAGCATCGTCGTGTTACCGAGCAATTTTGTCATATGCCAAAAGGCTCCAACACATGCCACCTTAATGTTAATTGAGTCTGGCCTGGTTATCTTACCGTTAATTTATCATTTCTGATGTGATAGTATATAATTGGTTTGCATTTAATATAATTTAACTAAATTAAAATTAAAATTCAATTAAATACAGGTATTTTATTAATTATATATTTTTTGAGAGTTAATAGTGAAATTTTTTTCTAAAAAATGACGTATTTTTTATTTTATCTCTGAATTATTTTTTTTAATCAAATTAATTTTTTAATAATTTTTTTTAAATTACATTCATTCCTCGTTAGTTTCTTGACACCGTCGTTAATGTAAATGTGAAGTGACAAGTCATCAAAAAAAATGACAAGTCATCAAAAAAAATGTGAAGTAATAGTACAGTATAAAACGTATGTGAGTATTTTTTTCACTCTTACTCTCTTTCTTAATTCATGACCTACCATCACGAATATCTGTGTATATTAAAAAAAAATTAAAATGTAGTTAATTAGTTAAAAAATCATAATTATATTTTGATTAACTAATTTAACAAAATAATTTTAAAATCATATCTATATTTTTTAAAATTGATTAACTAAAATCAAATTTAAAAAAATCAATTTTTAAACGATTAACTAAAATCAAATTTTAAAAATTTTTATTTTTATTTTTTAGATAAAAAATTCAATTAAAAAATAGTTTTTTAAAAAATCGGTTATTTGGTCTAAAAATCGATTTTTTTTAATTCAAAATCGATTTTATTTTTCTAAAAATCAATTTTTCTATTCAAAAATCAATTATTTTTTTTAAAATTAATTTTTATTTTTATAACTAGTTAATAACCAATTTTATCATATAAAATTAATTTGGTTAATTAACTAAGATTAAATTTTTTATTAACCAAAAAACATGTTTAATCATGAAGACGAAAAAGATCGTGATATTATTTACAACCATTAGAGTAGTCGTCGTAGAACATTGTTAATGCGTCTATTCTAAAATTTGGAATGTGTTAGATTAACAACACAACAAATTGTTCTCCAACTTTTCTTAACCATGTTTTTGGTTCTATGCATGGAAACTCTCCAATATGATGATAAACCAAAGGTTTTTATCACTTATTGGTGAAACGCCACAATCGATTGTGAAACTAATGATGCCAAATTGCCAATAATAAGAATTCCGTTTCATCAATTAGGAAATTATCTTTCTCTTCTCTTTATTTATTAATCGGTTCCGCTACGTTACCAACAGTATATTTGCCAATTTTTGCCAACTCTTATTTAAATTGTGTTTCATAAAAGTGTGTTTGTGGATGTGTCTAATAAAAATGTCTTTTTTATAACTGTGTTTAATAGAAGTGTTTTTATAGATATATTTTCTGGATGTGTCTCTTTATATATGTATTTAAAATATATTAATTATTAGACACATCTACGAACACACTTCCATGAAACACAAATATAAATAAGAGTTGGCAGAAGTTGACGGATAATATGTTGGTACCCTATACTTTTCCTTTATTAATAGGAGGTGGATATATCCATAAAGAAGTTGGGTTAGACCTAATGGAAGAATAAGAGTCTAAAGAAAACAACACAAGTAATGGCAATAAACCGGATTTCTTGAATTGACTCACATCACCACCTTTGATAGCTTCAAGCCTTCAACCACCACATCGGGTGGTTTACTTTGTAGTTCTAATGCCGAATATAACACTTTAATCAATGATGGTGTCGTCGCCACTTCCAATTCAAATCTGTTCTCTCCGATCAGAATAATGGTGTCATCTCCATATGGAGTATTGCATAAGACATTTGTCTCATTGTTCTTTCTTTTTCACATAAAGGAGCTCGAAGCATAGTTAGTATATGTGAGTGCGATAACAACTCACCACAGCGATCTCCACTCTCGCTTTCCATCATGGCTCTGAAATTGAATTTTTCGCCTCTCAACAATTGCTGAATCTACAATAACACTCAAGCAATGCATTCATATTTATAGGATTATAGGAAGATAGGGATTAGGGTTTATTTAATTGAGATTCAGACACTAAATTGATATAATTTCTTAAACATATCTCGTTAATAACACATGAGATATGCTACATGTAATCTATGCTTTCACTTCGCATTCTAGGTCAACAAATCGTTAGGATAATGTCAAAAAATTATGGAGGGACGAATATGATTTTAAAAAAAAAATTCAAGGACTAACTTAATTAAAAAATTCAAATAAAATATACGTAAATTTTTTAAGGACGAATTTGATTATTAATTTTATTTTATGATATAGCTTTATTTTTTAATTTATTAAAAATTTAATTCAAATTTTTAATGTGATCAAAATTATAAAAAAATAAAAAAAAATAGATGAACCAAAAGAAAAATAGTGTAGAAAAGAACATAAAAAACAGTAATAAACAATGAGAATAAAAAAATGAAATTGATCCCCTCTCATGTAATTAGAGTATTTTCTTTTCAAGTAAATACTACTTCGTTATTCTCTACCTTTTTATTAGATTTAATTTAAGAACGAACACAGAAATGAAAAATATAATGTTTATTTAAATATCACTTTTTTAGTTTTGGTGTTGCCTTTTATGCGGTATTTTTTAACAATGTTAAAACTTTATATTTTTTTATGTGGAAACCACAAATTTAAAGAGTTAGATTTGTAATTTTTAGTTTTTTTAAATATGCAAATTTAAGGGTGGTTATATTTATTTTTTATTTTAAATTCTTTTAAATATATAAATTTAATTCTCAAATTTGTATTTTAATATTAAAAAATTTTTACATGTGCAAACTGGTCCCTTTAATTTGTTTTAGGATGAAAAAATAATTATTTCAACAGAAATCAGATCAACTAATTTGTGCACTACTATAAAATTTGATCCTTAAATATCTCTACAAAATTTATTATTCTTCAAATCTAAGGGCCTGATTTGTTATTTAAAATTAAAAGAAAAATTAATCCATATAAAAAAATTCATCAATTCACTATTATACTAAATTATATGCAAACTTTTTTTTTATTTAAAAAAAATAGCCAAACATTACTAATCTACTCTCCAATTTTTTATTTAATTTGATTCCCTAAACCCAACGTCACTGCAACCAACACGTCAACTTGTTAATTTGCTCTGCCAAACCTTTTTTTTCTGAAAAACTTAAAATTATCTTGGTAAATTACACTTTATATATATATATTGAGGAGATTTTTAGACTTTTTTATTTTATTTTGGCGATGCTCTTTTACTATGTTCAAATAATAGAAAGCCGAAAGGGCAAAATAGTAAAAGCGTTGAATAATATTCCTGCAGTATGAAATTGAAAATGTTATTATTGTTGTCTATGTATTATCTAAACTAAGTTTATGATGAATTTGACCTTAGAGGATTTAATATTCGTGGATAAAATACATTGATAGGCTCATAGGCATAACGTTTCCTGTATATATGTGAACAAGGTTATACTTCTAATAATTGATACCATTCTATGTATGAAAAACATTGGGTCGGAGAAGTGGTAAATTGAATAAATATATGTCGTGATAAAGCCACTTACCCAAGTAGGATTGTGATTAAAGTTAAACAAATTAAAATATGATATGAGAGACCTTTTTAAAAGATTCCCTTATCTAAATAAATCGGATAATACAAATTAAAATCTCCCCCCTTAAGCCAAGGAATATGATGATATAAAATGGAAAATAGAAAAAAAGTTGAATTGAAAGATACATCTGATTTGAAGTGGATTATTATAAAATAAAAATGGTCACTTATCTTATTCTAAAACCGGTCGGTTTAGAAATTGAAGGCATATTCTTTCTTATTTTTTCTTAAGGCATAGAAACTTTGAAAGTGTCCCTAAAAGAAAAAGTACGTGTTTTTAAAAAATAAAAGAAAAGAAAGCAAGTTGGTGGTTCTTTGTCAGGATTATAAAACAGAGAAATGAGTTGGAAACGAGATCAATTGTGAATTAATAATATAAAGATTCCATTAGTAAAGAAACAGCAGAAGAAAATATTAAATTAAAGTGTTGCGTACCAAAAGGTAAATAGACCCACATCCTAAATATTTATTTGATGGAAAAGGAAGCAACAAATCCATCCAAACCCTGAAAAGTTGGCTTTGGGGCAAAAGTAATAGTGCAAACCAAATGCCATTAGGATTTTGGAGCATGCAAATTAAATTATAATAATAATAGAATAGTAATATTATTGAATTGTAATATTACCCACCCTCGTACTCTTCTCAACCTTTTCAAAAACTGAAAAAAAAAGTCAATTGTATATCGCTTGTTTGTAGGTATTCTTATTTCTTCCAGCTCACTTGAGTGAGGAGTGATCCATCAACAATATCTCTATTTCATTGCAACGTAGCAAGTCAAGTATCAACAAAAGCAATGTTATTGCACCACTTTTATGTAAGGGATTGAGTTAGATAAAGACGCTGAAAACGTTTTTTTATAAAAATATTTTTTAATAATTAATATTTAATATATATAATTGATTAAATTTTATTATTTTTGTTAAAATTAAGTTAAACAAATTAATTTAATAGAAAAATGATAAATCAAATTTTGAATTGGTCTAAATTAATATTATTTTTTTATAAAAAATGACTACAATACTCTATTATAGAAAATGACTAAAGTACTTTTATTATATATATTAATTTTAAAAATTCTAAATTTTAGTTCTTTATTTTTTATCGTAGGCTTAGGATTTAGAATTTTTAAAATATATATATATATATATATATATATATATATATATATAAAATAAGAGTATTTTAATCATTCTCTGTAATAAGAGTATTGTAGTCATTTTTTATAAAAAAAATATTAATTTAGACTAATTCAAAATTTGATTCATCATTTTTTCGGTTAAATCAATTTGTCTAGCCTAATTTTAACAAAAATAACATGATTTAATCGACAATATACGTTAAATTTTAATTACTGAAAAACATTTTAAAAAAAAAACGTTTTAGACGTTTTTATCTAAATGATTCCCTTTATGTAATGTGTTTTTATATATTTTATTTTTATATTAAAAATAATTAATAAAAAATATATAAAAAAATACAAACATAATTTCTCATCAGTAAAATTATTCTAAAGTTTCTTTTTTCTTTATTCTTATCCAACAACTTAAACTCTAACACCAACCATATTGAACATTAAGTAACATTTATTAAAATTAATTCTTTATTGTAAAAATTATATATATGTATGTATATACATGAAAAGCAAAAGTATGGGGGATCATCAACACTAAATAGGTCTAAACTTAAATCCAAAAGATAGATTATTAAAAAAGAGAGAATTGTCCAAACTTAAAAGAGATCACTACTAGCTATCAATATATATTATCTCTAAACAAAATATATCTTCTCACACTTGTGACTAAATTAAAATTTAATTGACTATAAAAAATGTAAAATAATTACTTATTTCAATATGAGCATCTTCTTAATTAATTCCTTTATTGTTTCCATCGAACACCAATTTTTTCACGGCTTCAACTATACATTTTTCCATTCGAACCTAAGCTATGCCCATTGTATTAAGCTATTGACATGATACATGCATGCTTTATAAATATAATATATAGAGACACAGTTACACACACGCGACGACATGCCTTTAGTCTTGTTTTTTATTTTTGAAAAGTACTAATAGGAAATAGAAAAGGCAACACTTTTTAGCTTATACGATATTTCATTTTTTGAGCCACTTTGCTTTGATTTTGAAAGTATAGAATACAAGTAGAATTTCACAAGAACAAGCTTCTTTTTGCTGCTTCTTTTCCTTTATAATAAAACAAAAATATTAAATATGTATTATTGATAAAGTACATGCATTCCCTTTCTACCACTTTTGACACTTTGCAGTTTGCAAGCGACCCATCTGGATTGGGCCCACTTTCTAGACATTTTGGCACTGCATGATCATGACGTAGACTGTGTGATCAGTAATAAAAGCAAGAAAAAGAAAAAGAAAAAGAAAAATACTCATTAGTTGGGTTTAGTTTTTCACTTTTTCTACTATATATAGCTATATACTCTTTTCTCTTTTCTTATATGTTCTTTTTTTCCAAGTTTTTCTAACATTTAAACTCACCCCTATTTAGATTGGATATTCAATTCATTAAAATTAAATAATAACATAATTTTACTACTTCTAGAACTCATTTTTTTCCCACTATATGTTAAATAAATTAAATGCATGTTATTTTGGAAAAAAAAAGAAAGAAAAAGTTTTGATAAAGCACAATATATAGTAGTCCAGTTAGGTATAGTTTTTGAATTTGGATCCTCTAAATTTTAAAATTTATTTTAGAAAATGAAGTATGATTTATCACCATTTATTTTATAAGTGGGATAAAAAAAACATGAGAGAGAAAATATTAAATGATGAAAGATTTAAAGAGAAGTGTTAGGAGATCAGCAAGTTTTATATTTTGTAACCATCAATTAGTTATTAATAATATTTTTAATGGTATGAAATTACATCCAATAATAAAAGATCACTTACTTTTTTTTATAGCTAAGTGCTGGCCAAATTATTAAAAAAGTATTAGTCCTCTAAATTTTTTTTAATTTTATTCTTTAAAATAAAAATTTAAAATTGAGAGAATTTTTCATAGTTTTTGGCGTGTACCACATGGATTTTAAGTGAAGCTAAGGTTTATGATTGTACTAACCAATAAGCACTTTTCGCTTTATATCCCTTTCTTTCTATATAAAAGCACTTGCCATGATATTTGCTCCTCAACCCCTAACAAAAAACTTCTCCATTAAGTATATAACTTGCCTTTCTCTCTTTCTTTTTCTCTCTATGAAATTAAATGGCCCAAGTGCAAGAAAATCATCAAGGGATCAAGCTCTTCGGAGCAACGATCACATTGGACGGTGGAGATTCAAAGGAGGGAAATAAGAAAGAAGAAGATCAAACGGTGGAGAAGAAGCCAGATAAGATCATAGCGTGTCCAAGGTGCAAGAGCATGGAAACCAAGTTCTGTTACTTCAACAACTACAACGTTAACCAACCAAGGCACTTCTGCAAGGGATGCCAGAGGTACTGGACCGCCGGCGGTGCTCTCCGAAACGTCCCCGTTGGCGCCGGTCGCCGTAAGGCCAACAAGCTGCCCTGCCGCGCCGCCGTTTCCGATGGTGCCTGCTTATACGATGAAACTTCCGATGATGTCCACAAGTTTGGGTTGGAGGAAGGGTTGATTTTGGATAAGTGGGATGATGTTGCCGTCCCTCACGGTGATTTCCGGCAGCTTTTTCCGGCCAAGCGCCGGAGATCCGCCTCAGGTGCTTAATTATTGTTTTTGTTTATTGAAATCATATATATTTCCCTCTTTTAATTTTCTCTTATTATATACTCACTTACCTTGTCCTAAAAATTAAGGTAGAACTCAGGTACAGTCGAAAAATTAAGGTAGAATTTAGGTATAGTCGACTTCACGTGAAGTTGATAATTGAAAGCAGTTAGATAATTTAACTGATTTGACTAAATTTTCATCTAACGATCCTTAACTATTAACTTCACGTGAAGTGGACTACTTGAGTTTTCACAAAAAAAATTAATTATTTATAAAAAATACATATTTAAATATATTAATTAAATTTTTTGCTTGATTATTTGTCTTAATTAGTGTGTTTAATCTTTTTATTAAGAATAGAAAATTAAAGAGAATTAAAAGAAAAAGGAGAAAAAAATGAGTAATTTTGATAGGAGAATAAAGGGAAGAGAACAAAAAATAAAACTTGTGTGCCTGCGCGATGTGGATGTGAATATGTGATGATGAACAGACAAACTTAAGAGATGTGAACTATTCCCAACCACCAATAATTGGATTATTTTTTTATAATGGATAATTATTAAATAAATATTACATGTTAGCATATATTTGTACATACAAAACACGTAATCAAAAATATCTTATTAACAGAATTGTTTGTTTGTGCAGCTCCGCATCAAGGTCAATGAACCCCCTCATTCTTCATTATATTATGCATCTTCTACGAAATTAAAGCACAACTTGGAATAATTTAAAACATATATACACATATGAACAAGACTAGAGGCTTAGTTAGTTTGCTTATGTGAACGCCAAGAAAAATATATAATGCCATGCAAAAATCAATCCATGTTCATCTTTTTCAAGCTGAGCCAAGCTATATAAGCCTTATTAATAGAAAGGTCAAGTTCACATAGAGAATTTGAAGGCGTGAATGGATAAATTCATGTAGCCATGTAGGAGATTAATTATCACTTTATCTATTAGTAGTTGTTAGAGTTGATGTATCTGTAGAACACATGAAATGGTCAATGGTGACCAAGAAAAAGTAAACATTAGAACACGGAAATTTGAGTGCAACTTGAAAGTTAACTTAATTATTCCTTCCCTTTTTCTTTCTCTACTTTATTTAATAATAATAAAAGATTGTTGCATCTTGATATGTTCTCTGTCTGATACCTTCTTTTTCTTTGTGTCGCAATCGCCATATGGCGACAATTTTTTTTATTTCTATTTTTATTTTAAATAGTGATCTTTTAAGATACATTATATATTAGGGTAAAGTTTTGTTTACACATGGATCTAATAAATTATACTCATGTCATTACTAAGTATCTCAAAAGTCATCAAAATAAACAATATATAATTACGAACCACTCACGTCAAGCCGTTTAAAACGTCTTTTTTTAAAAACGTTTTTTAATAATTAAAATTTAACTTATATAATTAATCAAATTGTGTTATTTTTGTTAAAATTATATCAAATAAATTGATTTAATCGAAAAATTAGTAAATCAAATCTTGAACTGATCTATGTAACGATATTATATATATATATATTTAGAAATTTTTTTTAAATATATATATTTTAAGTTATTTTTTATAATAGAAGTATTATAATTATTTTTATAAAAAATATTAATTTAGATTAATTCCAGATTTAGTTTATCAATTTTTCGATTAAACTGATTTATGTAGTCTAATTTTGACAAAAATAATACAATTTAATTGATTATATAGATTAAATTTTAATTACTAAAAAATTATCTTTTAAAAAAAAAACATTGTAAACGTCCGTATGTGAGTGACTCTTTATATAGTTAATTGAAATTTCAAATGAATCGCTAAAAATATAAAATAATAGATTATTATCTCATACAAAGATTTTATGCCTCTAAAGTAAACCCTTACATACTATTGATCAATTTTGTGATCTAACTTCAATGACGAAGATTAAGAGTGAAAATCTTCTATACTACTTAACAAGAAAATGTTAAGTTTTTACATGAAAAAAATATATACTTAAATCTTTCGGGTTTAGTAAATCAGTGGCTAGATTAATGATGGCTTTTATGTTGAACCATGAATACAGTCAAGCTTTTGTTAAAGTTAAACTTTGGCAATGTTAAGAATAGGGTAAATATCAAAATGTGCTACCGGTCTTCTCTTAAGTGAAGTGTAAAATGAGGTTGTTATCAAATAATAAAGAACGTTTTCAAACTTATTATTGCAATGAACAAATATTCCAAATTTAACTTTATATACACACTTCATACATATATATATATATATATATATATATATATATATATATATATATATATAGTTGTGATGGAAATTTTTTATTTTAAATTTTCAACTACTGTTTATTCTCCAATTACACTTATACACTAGTATATTGCACATAAAATATAAGCGATTCCCTGTATTAATTAAGAGCGGAAGATCATTAGTAATCTCATTAAATAGTTTGAAATTGAACATATATTATTATGTAAGACATACTCAAATTATTATTGGGAGTCCACCAAAAGTGATATTGATGATTGCAAACATATATATGTATTTTATTTTAAATTTTGTCATCACTTCGAATATGACGGAGGGAATTAGAATATTCTAATTATCAAGCTTCAAACAAACAAGATAAATTAAATGAAAACATTAAACATGAAAACGATAAAATGTAAACACATATTAAAGGAGAAATAACATATATATAATTAAACTCCAGCAATTTGTACCATTATAAATAAAAGATTTATTAATTCAGAGACTTGAAGTATAAGAAGAAAAAGAAAAAACTTACATACCCCGGTGACACAAAACCTTATATTATATCATTACAGTTCGTGTGATTCTAATAAAAGGAAAGAATGAAAGAAAAAAAAGCCCCTCGTCATTTATTAAAGCCAAGAAGTGCGAGAAGGGGGATATGAAATTAAAGTGTGATGCTTAATCATTCTTGGGGGTACCATCTTCACGAATTCCAAGCTCCTTGAGGATCTTAGCACAATCAGGAAGACGTTCCTTCTTGAGAAAACCGAGAGGGTTGGCCTGGCGGTAAGGGGAAACGATTCCATTGTTGTTGGTGATGCTGATCCTTGCAGATTGGTCAAGGTGCAACTCTGAGTCAACTTCTGAGCAATCGCTCCTTGGGCTCTTCACCAGCTTCACGGCGCATAACTCATCTTCGTGGTCACCGTCCACCTCCAGTTTATAGATTCCGTTAGAGTCAGTCACTGCCTCTTTGCTGAAAGTAACGTTGCCTCCCTCTTGTTCCTTGCATTCAACTCTCACAGTTGCACCTTCATTGTAATAATATATAATAGAATAAAGATAAGATAATAATAAAGACTAAAGTTATATCTAAATTTATATATTTTGTTGAGCTGAATTTGTGGGTCGTGAGACTTTTTTATTATTGTCATGGGTTAAAGTAGAAGAGTGGTTTAATATAATATATAATCACAGTCACAAAAAATTTGTTAAAATTACATGGAAATAATGGAAGATATATAAAAGTGGAATTCAAGAAATGAAACATGTACCTTCAAGGAACTCGGAGAGCTTGGTGATGAACTGGAGGCGGCATGTGTCACAGTATACTTTGCCCTCAATATAGAAGCGTTCATTAGAATAAGCAGAACCGAAAAGTGATAAGAAGCAAAAGAAGGAGATAAGGATCACGCTGTGCTTCTCCATTTTGAATTGCAACTTTTGTTTTGTTTTGCTTTTGTGTTGGGTGGAGAGAATGAATTGGTTATTCAGAGGTGACACATTTTGTGGAAGCATGAGTCTTGCCTTTTATAGCGTAACTATGTATGCTAAATTTAGGTTCTTATTTCTGTCTTCTTATTCATGGCTAAAAATGTTGTTTGACCCGCTCTTCACTCTTTTCCCCTCTTAGTTAACGTTTTTTTACTATATATAACTGGTGTCTTCGCTCCTGTAACTAAACTTTTTCACTGCTCTTTGAATTTCAAATAGTTTTTTTGGAATTATTATTTTTAAAAGTTTTACAAATTATAAACATATTTGATTTATGATACGTATTCTTATGATTATTGAGGAGTATAATACTAAATTTCAATTTTATTTCCTTAACATTGGAGTATTAAATTGTGAATAAATTATTTTAAAGAATTAAATTTTAAATATGAAACAATAAAAAGTACTATATTACCACGAGATATTTCCACGGAAAAATTAAAATAAATTAAAACAAACTCTTACTTAAATAATTTTTTTAAGTATTGATAGAGGAATTCATTAAATTAGATATTATTTCTACTTTGATAGTATGATTTCATTAATAAAGGGAAAAGTAGATAGTATTACATGAATATATACCATATTAACCATGGTTCTGAAAATCGGACTGGACCGGCCGATTCAACCGGAAAAATTGGGAATCGGTTATCTAGTCGGTCCGGATAATCTCAAAAATCGAATGGTAAAAAACCGGTAGAAAAATCGGTCGAACCGACGGTTAATTGGCGAATTGGAAGAATTGTCTGGTTTTTTGACAGTTTAGTGGTTTGAAAATTCAGATGCCAAACGACGTCGTTTTGGCTTTTTTTTTTTAAAAAAATATAGAAACTGGTGTACGCGTTAACCTAACCCTAATCACTAATCAGCCACCAATCACCCAAGCTCCCAGCCTCTCCTTTCTTCCCCCCTCACCCACCAAGGCCATCATTGCCACCGCCCACCAAGCTCTAGATTCCAGAGCGCTCCTCATTCGCCACCCAGCAGCGCTCCTCATTCGCCACCCAAACCAATCCACATCAGCCACGACCACCACCGCGTTGAGCCAGCCTCCTCGTCGCCGAACCTCACCGAGCCCGCCGAGCCCGCCTCTCATTCGCCGGTAAGACTGATTTTCTTGTCTTCTTGATTTTGAACATGCTTCCTTCTGAATTCTAAGCTTGCCTGATCTGTTTGAAAAAAAATAACAGGGCATCTGAGTTAAAAAAAAAATAACATATGAATCCAGTTAAATATGCTTCAGGTTCAATCTGTTTTTCAAGTCGTGTTGAGTCTCGAACACTTTTGTTGCTTCTGTTTGCTGCTTCATGAATCTATTTTTGATTCTCTGTTTTTGCTGCTTCATGAATCTTCAATCTGTTTTTGTTGCTTCATGAATCTTCAATCTGTTTTTGCTGCTTCTGTTTGCTGCTTCATGAATATGTTCTGATCTTAATTTTTGTTTTTGATTCTCTATGCTGCATGTTCTGTTTGCTGCTTCTCTTTGCTGGTTCATGAATATTTTTATTGCTTCTGAATGGAAATAGTTTTAAATTTTTATTTTACCTGAATCAGTTGATTTCTGTGACTGTCAAGCTGCATGAAGTTGATCTATGTTGCCTGTTCTGTTTGCTGGAAATAGTTTTTTATTCTCAGTTGATTTTTGTGACTGTCAAGCTGCATGAAGTTGATCTATGCTGCCTGCTCTGTTTGCTGGAAATAGTTTTTGATTCTCTATGCTGCCTGTTCTGTTTGCTGCTTCATTATTTTCATAGTTTTCTGAAGTTGATTTCTTGTCTTTGATTTTCTGATTGTTATAGATGGAACAATCACAAAGTAACTCACAGCCATAAGATAATGCTGTTCAAGATTCTCAAACTGGTTCATCCATAGGTAAATCTGATCCAGCTTGGCAGTATTTTACAGTGAAGTATGACAAAAATAACAAGGCTCAATATACATGTATTTTCTGCTTGAATACTTACAATGGAGGGAGGATATATAGAATGAAATATCATCTTGCAAAAATTTCTGGACAAATTAAAGTTTGTAACAAAGTAACAGAGGATGTTGAACTTCAATTCAAAAGGCTTTTGGAGGAAAACAAAAAAAATAAGGCAGAAAAAAGAAAATTTACATCTGATTGTTATGATGTGGAAAGTGAAAGAGAAGCGAAAGAAGAGGGTGAAGCGCCTAATCCTGTACAACCTCCGGCTCCTGCAACAATGGGAGACAAAGGAAAGAGAAGAGTGATTGCTGCTACTCCAATTGGAAGTTATTTTAAGGAAAGGACTACGACAGGCTCTCAACCAGCTTTGAAAAGTGTCTTGGCCAGTAAACAAGTTAAACACAAGGTTAAGTTGGGGCTTGCAAGATGGATCATTAATGCACGGATTCCATTCAATGCAATTCAATCGCCTTACTTTCAACCTGCCTTGGACGATGTTGCTGCAATTGGACCTGGTTTCAACGGACCGTCGTATGACGAAATGAGAGTTCATTTGCTGGCCGATCTTAAGAAGTAGTGTCAGTTGCTTGTTGAAGGTTATAGGAGCTCGTGGAAAAGAACTGGTTGTACACTGATGGCAGATGGCTGGACTGATCAAAGGCAGCGTACGTTAATTAATTTTCTAGTTTATTGTCCTGCTGGTATGTCATTTGTTAAGTCTGTTGATGCTTCTGATATGATAAAAACTGCCGATACCTTGTTTAAATTGTTTGCTGAGGTTATTGAGTGGGTTGGGTCTAGTAACATTGTGCATGTGGTTACTAATAATGTTGCAAATTATGTATCTGTTGGAAAACTCATTCATGAAAAGTATCCAAACATTTTTTGGTCTCCTTGTGCTGCTCATTGCATCAATCTTATCTTGAAAGACATAGCAAGTCTTCCTCACATAGCTGACATTGCCTCTCGTGCTTCAAAAATGACTGTGTTTTTTTACAATCATATGATTTTCTTGTCATGGCTTAGAAAAAGAAAAGAGTGGAAAGAAATTGTTCGACCAGGAGTAACACGTTTTGCTACTGTTTTCATTACTTTGAAAAGTATATATGATCATAAAGAAGACTTGCAATCATTGGTGATTGACAAATATTTCACTTCTCATAAATTATCCAAGAGTGTCAATGGGAAGATGGTTAGTTCAATTATCTTGGATAGTAAGTTTTGGGAGGATTGTTTTACTACTGTTATGCTTGTTGGTCCTCTAATTAAGTTATTGAGACTTGTTGATGCTGATGAGAAACCTTCTCTGGGTATCGTGTATGCGGGCATGCAAAGAGCCAAAATTAATATCAAGACAATGTTTAGAAATAGGAAATCTGCATACACACCTTATACAAGTATCTTGAAAATGCGGTGGGATAAGCATTTGAAGCGTGACCTCCATGCAGCAGCATACTTTTTGAATCCAGATTACTTCTATAGTAAGGGGTTTGTTGAGAAGGCAAATATCTTGAGGTCTTTACTTGATTTATTTGATATTGAAACTCTTTGCGATGACTCGGTTGCCGCAATGCAAGAGATACAGTTGTATCGAGATCGAAAAGAAAGTTTTGGAAGGGAAAGTGCATTGAAAGCAATTAAGAGACTTGAACCTGGTAAGTATTTATATTTCTATGTTCAATTTACTTTGAATGTTTTTTAAATATTGAATGAGAATTGATGGTTGAATTTCATATTCTGGTAGGTGAATGGTGGAGGCTACACAGTGGGAGTGCTCCTAACTTGCAAAAAATGGCAATTCGTCTTCTTCATCAAACATCTTCATCATCCGGCTGCGAGAGGAACTGGAGCCTCTTTGAACAAATCCATTCAAAGAGGAGGAACCAATTAGAGCATCAAAGGCTAAATGACATTGTTTATGTCACTTATAATCTACACCTTCAATCTAGAATGCATCACAAGATGAAGAATTATGATCCAATTGACATTCAAAGCATTGACACAGTAGATTTTTGGATAATGCCAGATGAAGATGATCCTGAATTTACTAATGGAGACATCGAAGACATTGAAAATTTAATTTATACGGATAATGCTATGCCTTCATATCCTACAGGTGATTGAAATAGCAAAACTTGTTTCATTTCCTCTCAATATCTGATGTAAAGTTGTAACTTTAATTTTTCTTGGTTTTCTATTTTATTTTATTAGATGGAGGAGATATGGAACTTGATGTGAATTTTCCTAATGTTGCTGATTCTTCAAATACAGCTTCTTTTGGTGATACTTCTGATGATGGTGGCTTTGGATTACCTGTTTATGATGGAGATGTTGGAACATTTAATGATAATTATGATTTTTAATGAGTTGCACCTTTGATTAGTTAAAAACTTGCTAGTAATTGTATCTTTTGAATGTAGAACATTATGGGTTTGTCATTATGTACGTTTTATTTTTTGTTTAGTTATAAACTTTGATGTTTGAAGTTGTTTGTGAACCTCTAATATTAAGTAATTGATAATTTATTATGTGAAATATTAAATTTTATTAAGTTAGAAATTATTGAATTTATATACTTAAGATTATTTTAAATTTTTTAATAATTTTATTTAATATTTAATTAAACCGGTTGAACCTCAGTCGAACCAGTAAACTATTAAATCAGTGACCTCACCGATTTATTGACCGGTCCAGTTCTCTCAACCTTAATATTAACCATCAATGAGCCACTATTAATTAATGTATTTTAGTATTTCCATGTTTTTTATTAGCATCCTTTTTGCAATTTTTTTATTTCATAATATCAGATGAGTTTCTGTGACTTTTTTTTTATTATATAATATCACATTATAAAAAATTTGATTATTTTAATAAAAGAATATATATAAGAAGTATATAAGCATACTGAAATAAATAAACAATATTATTTGTATACTAAAATCAATCACTAAAATTAATTACTAATGTATTTATGTATAAATAATATGTAGTTTAATTTATTTTTAATATATTTATATTGTAACATATATTTTATACTAGTAATTAACTTTAGTAACTGATATTTTTGATGTACATTTTACTTTTATTAAAATTTGACTAATACTTAACTAGTAAAAAAAAATGAGTAATTTTATTCCATTAGATAGAATCACATATCATTAAAAATACTAATAATAATTAATTAATTAATAATTATAAATCATAAAACCTCCTATCTCCTAGACTTGAAATGATTTGGTAACATTTATTTGTTCACCGCAATAGTAACTCATATACTTTCTAACTAGACATTATAATGGGCTTGCTGATTATGCAGCCAAATGATATAAAATTTGGGAACAGATCAGAAATATTGTTGTCTTAGTAACTCAAAGTTAATTCAATTGTCTTATTATATCTGCTTATTATTGTTGTTTGTAGACGGAGTAACAGTCTCAAATTCTGCTGGAATGATTTAATTGATAGATGCATAATGTTTGCGTTCAGAAAAAGAAAAAGGGGAATAGCCGTATAAAAAGTTCCGACGTTCAAAAAAAATTAAACATAGTTGCTGTGTTTTTAAAATGCTAAACCAAACACTCGCTTAATCGATAGATGCATCATATTGAATGTGTCATGTGATTTGCTTCCGGCATTGAAGCATAAGAGAATCAAGTGCCTCATAACTTGACCCACCTTTGGCCAACGATTTCAACGCACTTTTTTTGACCTCTTTGACTCTCTCTTTCACCGCCTTCCCTTCTTCACCCTCCATTACACCCCTCACCACTCTACCTATCTCCTCCCTCCCAAACACCTTCACCTTCACAGCCACCCCAATCTCCTCCGCTATCATGGTGGCATTCATCATCTGGTCAGCGTGAAGTGGCCATGCAATCAATGGCACCCCGTTGCATACGCTCTCCATCACCGAGTTCCACCCGCAGTGCGACAAGAAAGTCCCCGTTGACACGTGCCCCAACACCCTCACCTGCGGGACCCATGAATCCACCACCATCCCCGTCCCACGTGTCCTCTCAGCAAACCCTTCCGGAAGATCCTTCTCTTCTTCTGCACGCGCCACCCATAGAAACCGCTGCTGACTCAGCTCCAGTCCCCACGCTAGCTCACTGATCTGCTCTGCACACAACCTCCCGAAGCTTCCAAACGCCACAAGCACTACAGAACCCGAAGGCTGCTTATCAAGCCAATTCATAATACATTCTTCTCTGCTTCCGCAAACCGGTTCGGTTTCTTTCACCAGTGGTCCGATCGGGAAAATCGGCGGCGTATCTATCTCTTTGTAGAAACTATTTTCTCCGATGGCTCGAAGTGGTTCCGGTTCGAGCTCCTCGAAAGTGTTGAGCAAGATTCCAGAAGCCTTGGGCATCCTGTTGATGTGATAACGGTACCATTCATCATCGAGATTGTACTTGAGGGGGAGATCAGCGGTTCTGATGATGAGAGGTTTGCAACCGCCGGGGAGTTGGAGAAACTCGCCGGAGGCTTTGTTGTTATCAGCGGTGTCGCGGAAGAACAAGGAGAAGGATAAGAAGAGTGCGGAAGTGGTGAAGAGTATGTAAGAAGGGATGGCGAGTTGGGCGCAGGTTTCAAGGGCTTGGGTGCAGAACATATCGGTGATGAAGGCTTGTGGAGTTTGTTGGAGGTGTTGGAGTAGTGTGGGTTGGGAGCGGAGTAGGGTTTCGCGCACGGTGATGCAGTGGCGGGAGAATAACGGGGTGTCGCAGGTGGTGAGGGCGGAGATGTCGGCCAGGGGGAGGGGGAGGACGGTGACGGAAGAAGGGAGATTCATGAGATAATGTGGACGGTGGTCGTCTTCGGCGGTGAAGTGGAGGAAGGTCACGTGACAGTGGTGGATGAGGACGAGGCGGTTGGCAAGTTGCAGCATGGGTGTCACGTGACCCATCGCGGGACATGGGAGAAGGACTATGTGTGGTTTCATCATCACTATTTGCCTTACTGTTCCATGGCTGCCCACGCATAGGATCATCCTATATATACATTATAACATTAATGACGAGTTGACTACATTATGTTGGTGTATGGTAGTTAATTATCATGCAATGATGGATGGCCTTTTATGTAATTTTACACCACTCAGAATCTGAGATATATAGAAATACAATTTTTATTGATTTTATATCTAAAACTTGATGTGGGAAATATAGTATTACACCAAGTCACCATTACATGAATTCAACTATTAAGGTGATGAAGTTTTCATGACACTCATATTTCAGTTCAGCGGGGTCAAATACTCAAATGTCAAACACAAGTCACCACCGGTACCCTATAAAAATAATTATAATTAACCTGGATTGGTGTAGTAATTTCGGATTAAATAAGTGTCGAGATTTTAAATTCTGTCTTTTATATAAAAGAGTTAAATTCATAATAAATTAATTTTTAATCTATCGAATTGAATAATATAACAAAAAAAAATACATATAATATTCCTCTTAACAATAATAAATTAAATTTACAAAATTTATTCACTTGCATCAAATTTATTATCTATTACATAATATTAAAATCGAATTTCTTTAATTAATAGCATAGTTAGCGTCATGTATTTTTGAATGTATTTTACTATTTTTAGATTATTTTATTTGATTTATTTAAATGCTTTAATTAATTATTTATTTATTTAATTTAATTAAAATAAATATCAAATTATTTTAATATTTTTGTTAAACATAATTAATTATAAATAATTAATTATATTAATTATTTGATTTAACTAAATAAATAAATTAATTTTATTTTAATTTGAATTAATTTTACGTTGTATGTTTGTTTTTAAAAGTAATATAATTAATTATTTATTTAATTTGATTAAGATAAATATCAAATTATTTAATATTTAGTTTGACTATATTAATTATTTGATTTGAATGGAATAAATGAATTGATTTTATTTTAATTTATATTAATTTTTTTGCCATGTGTATTTTGATTAATAACTTTTAAAAGTGTTATAATTTTTATATGATATATTTATAAGATATATTTTATTTATTTAACTTACTTTATTGATCCAAATAATTATAATTAAATTATTATATCAATTATTTAATTAAATTAATTTAAATATGTTATTTGACTTAATTTATTGTCACGTTAATATTTGAATCGTTGTTCGCTAAATTTCATCTTCATTTTTTTTCTTAATTTTAAATATTTTGATTTTAAATTTCAAATTTTTTTATTGTTTATATTTTTCCCATTTTAATATCAAATATAATGTTTCTAGTAATATTTTCTATCATTTTATTGTCTAATAGATATATGTCCACTATCCATTATATGATCGTGAATATTTTTTAAAAATTTATTATAAAACACAATTTTATTCATTTCTTTATTATTTTAACTATTTCTGTATTTTATAACTTATTCACGGTAAAAATCTATATATATTATAGGAGAATTTCATTTTTTGTACTGATTGATCTTCTATTTGGTATTACTTTTTTTCTCCTATGATGAATTATTTCTAATCTTTGATTTTTTATAAACTATAAAAGATTATTATGTTATTATACTCTATCTCTTTAATTCTTTTATATTTATTTAAGCTTTTATAATTCTTTATTTGTAAATTTTATTATTTTTATTACATACAAGTTAATTTATCATAACTCTTCACATGTTGATTCTTCTCAATATTTAAATTATATTCCTCATATAATTAATTTCATTTGTAATTTGAAAATTGAGTGACGAAATAACATCGATGAAGACTATCGTGCATCTTCTTTTTCGTCTCTTTGACTTACCTCCTTTTTTGTAGGGATCATGAGTAATTTATATATAATGGTGCTTTTGCATAAAAGGTAAGTATAAATTGTGTGCTATCTTCTCTTAGTAAAATTTTTGCTATGTATCTTGAAATAAAAAAGAATATTGTAAATTATGGGCAATTGTAGAATTTTGAGAAAATTATAATTATTCAATAGTTACTTTATTTGGCCTAATATATTAGTTTTTTTAGTCGAATATTATGTTGAATTTGTGTTGAACTCGAACATTTTAATAAAAGATATTTAAAAGAGTAAAATCCTTTTTAATTAAAGAATGAATAAATTTATATGCTTATTATAATAGTTGACGCCTTAGACTAAAATAAAGAAATTGAATTATTGATTGATAAATTAGGTGAAAAAAATATAGCATTTTAAAAAAATATATGTTCTAGTAATTATAAATAGTATGCTTTATACAACTTGAAACAGACTATTAAATTAATATCTTACTATATTATACAACACTTCTAATTAATTCTAAATTTGTTGAAAATTAAAAAATACGAGGTCATACTCCACTGCAAAAATAAGCTGGTTTTGGGCGGTACCACAAACATGCCATTAACGAAGCCCAAAAACCAAAACTCTATTAATTAGCTGTATCCTCTCTCAGCCCCATCTCTTTTTGAACGGGTGGTGGCCCAAATTTGGCTGGGCAACATGCAGTTTCATATGTACAAAGCGTCTGACCAAAAAAAAAATCTCTACAAAACGCTGAATCTACTTAGAATTTAGAAATGAAAATGGAACCAGACCCGAAAAAAGGAATTGGAAAATACATGAATTGCTCAATACCTTTCACAAGTTCAAATAAAATATTATTTATGAGAAGGCTATTTTTGGATAGATATAAGTAAAATCGAAGCATCAAACTAAACAGCAGAAAAATAACATGCATCACAAGTCCTCAGTGGCAGAAAGACATGCACAGAACCTAATGCGACGGTGACAATCCCGCATTCCATTGTTCAATTATCTAGAAACTAACTTGATGTTATATTACACCATCTTAATGGTGAACTATGAAATTTCTCCATCGAGAAAGCAGGAAAAAGACATGAAAAGGTGAGGCAAAGAAACACCAAAAGCTGCATTCACAACACAAATCCCTAGCCAGTAACACCCGCATCACTTTACTGCAAAAGATAAGTAGATAACGATGTCAAGGTACAAGTAGTAAAACCCGACGGAAATTCTGCTAAGAGGGTAATTGATGTACCTCTGCAGCTTCACCTCCTGGAGCTCGGGCAGATTCCACCTTTTGTTCCTCGGCTGTTAAGAAAAGAAAGGAACTTAACACAAGTACAAAAATAGAGATCAAAAGGAAACAAAAATTCAAAGACCAAGTTTGAAACAAAGGAAAAATGACTAAAATAAGGACAGTAGATAGTAAAACAAAGGAACAATCACAGTATCTCTCTCTATTCCTTATTACTATCTCTTCTTTCGGAACCTGTTTTAACACTAAATATAGTTGGAAGCTCTATCTAGTTGGTAGGAGAACATAGCCAGAAAGAAGCCCCAATCTAAACCCAGTGTGTTAACTTATCAAAACACTCCTGCCTTTTTTTTATTATTTTTAAAGAAAAAGAAGAAAAATATTGGGAAGGGTTCTGCCAATCATAGTAGCCAACATATCAACATTGGACAACTATATATATCACCAACATTGCCAATTAAATCTCAAAAGGATAATCTACCAAATTTAAATGCATTTCATATACAACATGGCCTTGCAGATTAGTTAAGCAGAGTCACAGAGAAACTCAAAAACATTAATTTCCACCTCCATCTTCAGGGATGTCAGAAGTCCACAAGGTGAGGTTGTCCCTCAGAAGCTGCATAATTAGTGTGCTGTCTTTGTAAGACTCCTCACTCAGAGTATCCAACTCAGAGATCGCTAAATCAAAAGCCTGTTTAGCAAGGTGACAGGCCCTGGAATATAGGATGTCACAATGTTAAATATACTCATGAGGGCTTTGCATTAACATATCAAAACAGACGGGAGTAAAATGTATTTCGACAAGAAGATTATGTTATGCATACCTTTCAGGAGAGTTCAAGATTTCGTAGTAGAAAACAGAGAAATTCAAAGCCAAACCCAATCTTATGGGGTGAGTGGGTGGTAATTCAGTGTCTGCTATGGAGGAAGCTTCCTGCAATAATTTTTTTTTAGGAATTACTAACATTTAAAATTCATGACATGTAAGGAATTCATATTGTCTGAATTCTAGCTATAAAAGGATGTGATAATCAGTTACCCTATCAATCAATTATCCAAACCACACAGATATAAAAGAGATAAAAGAGGCATGATTGCCAGCTAGCATACCTGATATGCTTTCATGGACTGATCAGCAGCCTCTTTTCTCTCATCTCCGGCCTTAAACTCGGCAAGATACCGGTAATAGTCACCTTTCCTATAACAAATTGGAAAGCAAAACAAAAAAAACTGATGAAATCATAGAAGACTCTGTGTGGCTTATTAACAAGGAAAAACCACTAGGAACAAATAAAGCACTAACATTTTGTTGAAAAACACACTGGATTCACCAGCGGCCATGGGAATAAGATGATTATCAATAACATCCATGATATCACTGCAAATGTTTGACAACTCAGATTCCACTTTCTTCCTGTAGTCCTTTATGCGCTGAACACTGACATTGTTCCCTTTAGCTTCCTCCTTCTGCTCAATGGAGGAAAGGATCCTCCACGAAGCCCTGCGCGAACCAACCACGTTCTTGTACCCAACTGAAAGAAGGTTCCTCTCTTCAACGGTTAATTCAACGTTAAGCTTCGCCACATTCTTCATCGCATCCACCATTTCTAAAGAGGGAAAGCAAACAAGGACACAAAACATATATTAAAAGAAATTCTCCAAAACCCTAAAAATCACACGTTCATGTAAGTAACTAAAAGCAAGGGGAGAAAATGAGAAAATTCAAAATTAGTTGAGGAGGGAAGAAACCTTCATAGCGCTCGGCTTGTTCAGCGAGCTTGGCGATGTAGACAAAATTTTCACGGGAAGCCATGGGTGGATCTATGAGCTTTCTCTCTCCTAAATAGTGGGTGATTTTTTCTCGCTCTAGAAATGGTGGTGTGAGCAAAGACGACAACACTTTTTTTTTTTTCTTACTCTTGTTAGCCGTGTATTTAGGTTCTTCAATTTGTCTATTTCTCGTGGGTTGCGATCTCTATAGTTTCAACTGAATTGGACCCAATATCTTGATAAGATCAATTTTTGTTTTCAATTGGATTCTCCTCTACTTACGGCTTTATTAATCAAAGTTATTATTACAAGGTAATAAACTAGTTTAAAACTTTAAATCACTAATAAAACAAACTATTTCCTTTTATTTTCAGTATATTTAAAATAAAGAAATCATACATATATGCCTTTTTTGTATTTAAAATTTTATTTTCTAATATTTTTTTTTCAATTTTTACTATCAAAGTTGATTTTGGTGTTAAGCTATTCTTAGTCATTTAAAATAAATTATCTGCAGATCCCATTATTAATATCAAAAGCTTTTTTATATTTTATTTCATACTATAATATTTAGGGTTTTAGATTTATTGTTAGAATATGAACTAAAAAGTCAACAAAAAAAAAGGTAAGATATATAGGTCAAGGCTGACGTGTACATAACGTGGAAATGAAATGACACATAAACGGATAGGTTTGTGGCCTTCAAGTTAGAATTGAATCACCTAACCTCACCTCAAAAGTGCAAGAGTTTTTTTATAGCGCATGGGAATATTTGAAAAAAGAGCATGGATGACGTCCATATAACGTGGAAGGAAGATCATGACTCATATTAGTCTACCCAAAAAAGATCATGACTCGAGAGTTGATTAACTGTTCAAGATATTTTTAATTTTGAAGAGCATGAACTAATGTATATTGGAACAGCCAAATAAGATAATATTGAAAACAAAGGGCTTATCTAGATCATAAATGTGGTGTACTGCTTGACATAATTTGTATAATTTTTTTTTGTTAGAAATCAAGAGAAGTCATTCTGAGAATTATCCAATATATCATTTGAGATTTTGAGTATTAGCTTCTGAGCTGTTGAGTTCGTTAGTAACTAAGTAGTTCCATCATCCTGCATGATTAGACAATTTGTCTTTTGCTTTCCCTTGCTACTGTAAATATCAATGGCCTTTGAATTAAAATAATGATTTTATTTCTTTGAAGTTAGAAGCTAGGAGCCAAAATTGTTGCTTCTGACTGTCTTAAGCTGTCAGCAACATGAGCAATCACTCCTACACCAGCATTGTGAAGCCTTTCATTTTTCACCTGAAATTAGAGGAGTATTTCAAGTTTAAAAATATAAAAATAAAAGAAAAAAAGGAAGAGACATAAACCATTGTCTTTCCATTGTATCATCTCTCAATAGAAGACTTTTGGTGGATGCAGTACATGAATGTTGTAATGAGCAAAGAAAGGCAAGGTTGCTGAGCGAAAGTTGACATCTACTTTCTTCCATCCCAATTGCTGCAATCCCCGGATCATCTCCTCTATTGAAATTTGAAACCACACCAATAGGTTTTAGTGAATAGTGATAATGCAACAGAGTCTCAAGGATGTAAATCACACATCCTTGGTTACTTATGATGATGATGATGATAATCACCTTCCATGATTTGATGGTATTCCACAGTATTCTCAGTATAGCTTGCATTTTGTGCTGTCTCCTTAGCTTTCATTGCCCGGGGAGTGAATTGGGACCCATCAGAAGGAACTGGGGTGCAGTATTTGACATCAACAACATGCTTGTATCCATCCACAAATTGGCTTGGAGGCTGTCAATAGAACACAATATTAGTACTATAAAAACACAGTTATTTATGTTATGGCAGGGTAATAATCAACTAAGAGAAAACAGACTCAGCAGTTACGGCTAAACGAACTAAACTTCAAGATATATTATAACTAACTACTCTAACTAATAAATGGCTCAACGCTAAATACATTGTGTCCCCTAATAGTATTATCTACAATAGGACAGAGAAAGAAGCAAGAATGATTGAAAAAAAAAGGGGGAAATTATCTTCTTCACCTTACCAAGTTCGGTTTCCCTCCTTATAGAGGACGTTCGCCATCCAACCATATCTATATAAAAGTTATAGGAATTACCAAAAGAAAGAAAGAGCTAATAAGTTTGTTTATGACTTATGAAAAGAGTTTGATTAAAGAAAATATGCTTAATGGATACGGTCATATGATACATTGGCATAAACAGTGCGAAATCGAAATGTTCCGAGTGCAGATCTACAAAAGCAGTAAAATCTTGTAAGCACTGGATTACTGAAACATATGAATCCATGGCTAGCACATAGGGACTCATTACATACATGAATTTTCCATCTTCACAATCAGAAGCCATCCTCAGAAGAAGAGGTGGTTTGTTGGGATTACCATCTGTAAGGAACAACTGAGTACCAGTCCGACCAACAAATAAAGAAGCTACCGGTGCAGCAATCTTTTCTAAAATGGTGACACCAAATAGAAATGGAAGCTGAAAAATATTCACATTAAACAGTCAAAAAACTAAAGACTGATATATTAAGGAAGAGTTCTTAGCATTATCTCCTATTCTATTTGATCCTTCTCCCACTTTTCCTAGTCTGCTCTGTGTTAAAACTACTACGTCAAAATCAATATGTAAGCAGCGAATTATGAGTAAGGAATATAGCAACATTTCTAGATATGGTTCAGATAATATTAAAAACATCTGCGCTATAATAATCCTAGACAAACCTGGTTTTTCCCCCTTACACCAAGGTGTGGTGTTGCTAAAGTTATAAAATTAATTGGCTCCAACCCAGCAATCAACCCTCCTTTTGAAAAGTTTGTTCTCTCTGAATTTTCCATCGTACAGTTTTGTGGATCACCAAGTTTGCCACTAGTAGAGGTATCAGGTGAATAAAGTACAGCAACTGCATATCTAGCAAAGAGGCCTCCTAGAGAATGAGCAAGAAAGGATATTCTTTTCAGGCTCTTTGTCTTTTTTACAACTTGCATGACCTGTTGAGGTGTAACATCAAATAATTGATGACACATACAAGCTATCAAAACTAAATTTTGGGGCTAATCATTACGGCAGATAAATGTTTCCATATATATTTCAATACTCACTTCATCGGCTAATCGCTTTCCAGCTTCATCAATCCCAGAAAATGTCTTGGTGTAAGTATTTGATGAACTTGCTGCAAACATCAGGTTTTAAGGATTCTAGTTAACACTAGCTTCAAATTGAGTTAAGCAAGCAATTCAAAAGAATGATTCACACACCATACAAGACAACTAATGTCATCATTATACAGTTTAGGTTATCTTGAATGCACTAATTGAGAGAAAGTAGATTTTCCCATGCATTACCCAATGATATCTCAGTCAGAATAGAGAGTACCACAATGAATCAATGTGTTATTCAATTCTTTTTTAGTTAATTGTGGACACAACAAGACTTTCCTAACAAGCAGATCCCAGATAACAATTTTTGCTTAAGAAATTAAGATAACAAACATGCATGGTAAGAAACCACAATTATAAGAAGGCATAGTTACCATAAATCAAAAAGTTTTTCCCAAGGTGCCTTGTTAACTCTGCTTCTGTGTATGTCCAGTCACTTGAGCTGTGCAAGATAAAAGATCAGTCAACTTTGTAAGAGACTAACTGAAAGAAATGATTAATAACAGACAGCCATTTGCTAGAGATATTGTGCATTGTGTCTGAGAGACTTTTCTTCCACAATTAGCAACAAGGTTCCTCAACTAAGTTTCAGTTTCCACTTCAGGGAGACATGCAAAAGGATTTAAAGGTGGAACAAATCCATTCCTTTTCTCAGAGGCTAAAAGACTAATATATTGATTGTGAATCCTTTTTAGCACAACTAGAAATAACTAGAAAAATTTTTTTACCGATAAATCTATAATTCTATTTCTATATATCCCCTTCTATTTCTATAATTCATAAATCAAATACTGGGCAGTTAATGGAACAAAGAAATTTCGTAGCCAAAAGCCCTAAACCCTAAACCCTCCTGCCAGAATTACAACCTTAAATATAAAACAGTCGTCAGTGAAATATTGTTATTGCATTGAATTTTGAACTCAACTAATCTGAACACAGAGTAAACTCGAATAAAACTTTACCCTCTTACACATACCTGGACATGATACCATGAACCAGAACAAGCAGATGCTCAGGACCATTGTTGATATTGGAAGGAGTTATAGCAATAGAGTTTCCTTGAGTAGTAGTACTCATAGCTTGAGCTCCAACACTATGCTTTCTCTGTCCTCTGTTTCTACCTGCTTGGATTAATCTACTTCCCTTAATCTTATTGATGAATCAAAAGCTTTGGAATTTACAACTAATTTGGTTGACCTTGACCCAGTAATTTAAAAAAATTAATAAAAAAAATCCATAGATAGTGGTCGCTTGAACTATTTTAATATATATTGAAACAATTGAACCAATCAAGACATAAATTGTGTCCACATACATTATTTTTTAATGTACTAAAAATGCAAAAACAATATTTATTTTGAAATAATAATAATAATAATAATAATTTACCAGAAAGGAAGATGGAAGAGAAATTAGAGGCAGAGTATGAAGAAGAAGAGGAGGAGGAGGAAGAATAAGAAGGCCTTTGTTGGGATCCATTAATGCGATAATGAGAAGCAATTTGTGGTGAGTGCACATAACGCGTGTGAATCAATGGAGCTGTTGCCATAAATACATAACAGTTGTATTAAATTTTATACTATGCAATAAGCCAATAACCAGTAAGGAATGCTAAGAAAAATTGAAAGGAGAAGGTTCATATATATAAATGAATGGATGAATGTGCTTGCATTCCCCATTTATGCGAAGAACAAACAAGATTAATGTTATGTGTATGAGTGAGTCAGAGTCAGCAGTTAACGACAGTAACTAGTAATAATAATAATAAAGACAATAAATAAAGAAAAAGAGAGATACATCATACACGTAGCTATGGAAAAGAAGACAAAAATGTGGCCAACGATTGTTCTCTCAAATTTGGCTTCTCATTATGTTTTGTACTTGCCTTAGATATTTGGTGAATATTTATTCCGTGACAGTGATGATTTTATGTTGAATTTACAAGATCTTAAAAGAAAGAAAAAGTATAGGTAGATAATGAAAATACTAAATAATATGAATAATAGATATATCGGATGTTTATTTTACTAGGTGTGTGTATGGTTATTCTAATATTAAGATTTAGTTTGGTAATTTGAAAGTGTAGTGTATTTTTATTTGATTGATGATTGTTTATGTTGTTCAAAAAAATCATTAATTACCTAGTATAACCCAATTTTAAAACTAGGATAAGTTTATGATTGGTTTTATTATATATAAGTAAATACACACATAAAGATAATATTTTTATATAAAAATAGAGTAATGTTAAATGTTTAAATCTTTTTATGAATTAAGTCTAATTAAATTAAACAATAAAATTTAGAATAATATTATTTATAACTGAATTTTTATTAATATTAGATTATCTTAGTTAAATTTAGTTTACAAAAATACTCAGATGTGTAGTATTATTAAAGATAACAGTTAAGCAGTCGCTAAGGAGAAAAGCATATTATTTGTTTTAGAAATATATAGAATAAGGGCTGCTTCAATTAGTTAAGACAAATAATGGCTGGGTTAGGTACTATATTGAATTACCAATCAATGATATTCCGCCAAAATTCACTACCTAATATTACAACTACGTACTGACCTAGCTATTCTTGGTCTTGGAGGCTAAACCTCGTTCATCCTATTCCTACCGCATGTTACACGCACTGCAATTCATTCGTTTCTTCATTATTTTCTTTTGTATGTTTCGAAAAAAGACAACATTATTACTGAATAGTACTTCGTGCCTTACATAATAAATTCTTTACTTTGACTATGTTCCTTCATGTTCAAGCTAATTAAGAAACACTAGAATGTTTAATACTGAATAGTAATTTGTGCTTTAAGTTAGCACTTGTGATTGTTTAATGTTGAGTAATTGTGTGATCACATGAAACTAATACTTGGCGTTCTAAGGATGAATGGTGTTTTTGATTGGTATATAGGCCGCACCATTGATTCCACAGACCCCATATGGTAAATTGGTGTTCCTTTTGATCCATATATAGCCATTCAATCCCCAGTTCTCACCCCACGAATTCTTCAAAATCCAAAAATCTTGTCCCTCTTTGGAATCATAACCCACAATTAACAGACAGTGATTTGTATAATCAGTTGGCGCACAGTTCTCACCATCATATATTCCCTGAAAATAAGAAAAAAAAGTGATCCCTTAATTCTGTATGTATGTATTGTTGGGACTACTGTCAAAACCTTAAGGTAATAAATTAACAAGTCTTTCATTTTATAAACTCCTCACTCTCTTTTACTTTTTTTGATGTGGGACTAACTTCATACACTCTTTACACTTGCAACATTAATGTGTATGTAGGTACGTATATATATTATATTGAATAAATTAGCTAGAAAAATTAGTATTGCCAAAATAAAATACTTACAGAATGGTAAAATTGAAATTCATTTGCGTTGAGGCACACACTAACAGGTTGTTTAGCAGTGGCACACAAGAGTCCCTCGTCTGATTGTGGAACGTGTCCATAGCCATCAATGGTTGCAGTATTGTGTACAATCTGTTAAATTCAGAAACAGAAAAAGAAAATAAATTAAGCTAAAAAACTTAACAAGGAGAAATAAAATTAATGTAAACAAACTTGACCATGGATGATTGGCAGGTAAGCTTCTCTCCTTCATAAGGATAATTAGCATCTAAGGCAATGCCACCATTGCTCATAACCCAATCGAACGCTTTATCCACATATCCCACGTAACAACCATTGCTTTCTGGATCACAATCCAGAATCTGTTGCTCTGAAAGGTTAATAAGCTCCCCTGTTGCTATAGCGTTTACTCCTTCAATTGCACCTGCCGCTGAGAATGCCCAACAGCTTCCTAGTAACAATAAATTATTCAAAACATATTATATTTGCGCATACTCTGAATTTAATTTTGATAAACTGACGTGTAATTATATTCGATTTCCTGGATAATCATTTACGAAGTTGATAAAAGAAATAGTTATTTTTTCTGATATAATATTACATATGATATATGTGTAAAATTATTTTTTCTGTATTGGTCTTCTAATTACTAAGGTAGTGTTTGGTAGAGAAATAGAGACTGAAAGACTGATACTGACAGACAGAGACTTAGAGATAGAGACGGAAATAAATCTCAGTATAGTATTCTGTTTAGTGCAAAGTGGGAGACAGAAATTGAAATAAGAATAAAACTCTAATTTAATTTGTACAAAGGATAAAATTAAAATTAATTACTTGAAATGAGGATAATTTAAATATAAAATGTTATTAAAGTTTTAGTCTCCGTCTCTAAAAATTTTAATTCCCTATGTCCTCACTTTTTGGAGATACTGAAATACTGAAATTTTGGGGACAGAGCCAGAAATTTTAGTATCAGTCTCTAAGCCAACAAACATGATACTGAGTCTCAGTCTTCCAATCTCTGTCCCAATACCTCAAAGCAAACGCTACCTAATTGAAGTAAAAACTTACCACAAGTTCCTTGGCTCTTAACCGGGGTGACAACTCCCTTTTGCCTCCAATCCAAGGATGAAGGAGCTTGACAAGATACCTCATTAATTCCCTTCATGCCATTCTCATCAGTGGCTATTTCAAAGTCGTGCAGCAAGTACATTTCTTTGAACTCAGTTGGGCTCAAATCAGCAAACTTACTCACACCAAGAAGATGGTGATGATGAGAAGGTGATAATGACATTCTCTTTGCATTCGAACCCGTTATGTAGTTCAAATTGGACACAAAAATCTCAAATCGCTTTGTCATCTCATCTAGGTCATTGTAGACTCGTCCATGCTCTTTCTTCCATTGTTGGAATAGTAGCATGGCTTCATCCTTTGAAAGAGCCCTGTCCAGGTTAGGACCCAGTATGGAGTATTGGGTTGGAAAGCTTGTACTAGAAGAAAAAGATATGAATAATGTAGTGCATAAGAAGAGGAGAAGAAGAATGTTTGAGGTATGGGAAATCATCTTTTATTCAAACTTAATTATATTAATTATAAGCAAATCAAATAAGTAATGTTAGAATGAAGATAGATGTGCATTCCTCGTACATCATCTTAACATATTTATAGTGATGGATTGAGAGTGGTTAGGCCATATGCATGCATTTTGATGAATTTCCACTTCATATAAGGGAAATTTGCAAGTTGCTGAATAATATGTAGTTATCTACCCTTGAATTTGAAACTTGATGTAATGGATGATGATGATCTCTATAGGAGCAACTCGAATAGGAAATTTTCTTTAGTAGTCTGTGTTTATGATTTTCTTGTGATAAAAGGTAATTTTACATCGTTATCATTTGTGTTATAAATAATAAATAGAGAAAGGAAAAAATTAATATTAGTCAAATTTCATTATTCTCAATTTATTAGTTTTTTTATTGAGTAATATACCATAGTAATCATACTAATCTCTAAATGTTGTGATGAGGATGGATAAAAATGGATGTCCATTTATGAGTGATTTATTTTTTCTGTGTTGAAAAAAACAAGTTCCTAGAATGAAACAAATTTAACGAAGTTTGAAAAGCACATTTTGTATGCCTATAAAAGCATGAGCTAAGACAAAAGGATTACATACAATCAATAACAATATTTATTTATCTTTTCTATTGCACCATCTTTTCGTACTAAAATGGGACCCAAAAAAAAATTGGGAATATACGTTGAATATGATTCTCCCTCTATAGTAAGGTATCTTGAGATACAAACTAGAGATGTATTTAAAACTCGATTTGTAGATTGTTATTTTGATAAATCAAAATTTTCAACATTAGGGGAGAGAATAAACTTCCTAAAAAGAAGCTTAATTGGAATGCATCATCCTTGATGCATTTAGATCCTCGATAAGGGTAATGTGAACTAGAAGTTCAAAAGATTATACATTTGCAAAGAATAGCAAATGAATTACCTGATTTACTTTTTGATACAAAAAGAATTACTAAATCCTATATACCAGCTGAAAATGCTCTAATCCGAATTATTGTCCCAATTTGACAAATGGCTACCGAAGCAAATTCACGTCAGAAGCGTGATGGGTCTGTTGTTTCTAAAGACAAAAATCCTCGAAAAAGAAAATAGGTAAATACTACTCCTGTTGAAAAAGATAAAGACATAGTAAAGATACCTGCAGTTGTCCAAAACTCTAATATAGTTTTGACGCCAGAAGACGTTCAGGTATCTAAAAATTTTGAAAATGACGAGATCTCGATAAATTATATCTTTAAAGGAGAACAATGGGACCGAAATAAGACAATTGTTGATGAAATATTTGCATATAATGTGAATTACACATCATGCATGAAAGTAAGGACCTTGAGCCAAAAAAAGTTGAAGAATGTCGACAAATGAATGATTGGCCAAAATAGGAAGAAGCTATGAAGATTGAGTTAGACTCACTTACAAAACGTGAAGTTTTTAAACCTGTAGTCCGTACACCAGAAGATGTAAAACCTGTTGGATACAGATGAGTATTTGTGAGAAAACGAAATGAGAAAAATGAAGTTGTACACTACAAGGCTTGACTTGTGGCACAATGTTTTTCACAAAGGCTCGGTATAAATTATGAAGAAACATATTCCCTAGTAGTGGATGCAATAACATTGCATTATTTGGTCAGTTTATTCACATATCATAAACTACATATGCATTTAATGGATGCAGTAACAGCCTACTTATACAAATCATTAGATCGTGATATCTATATGAAAGCTCTTGAAAAATTAAAGATATCTAAATTATCCAATGAATATTCACATGGGCTATACTCAGTCAAATTGCAAAGATCTTTATATGGTTTAAAGTAATCTGGACGAATGTGGTATAATCGTCTTATTGAGTTTCTGGTCAAAAAACGGATTTAAAAATGATGATATCTACCCATGTGTTTTCATAAAGAAATCTGCTTCTGGACTCATTATAATTGCTGTGTATGTTGATGATTTAAATATCATTGGAACCCCTGAAAAGATTCCAACAATTATAAAAGTTCTAAAAGAAGAGTTTGAGATGAAAGATATTGGAAAGACTAAATTTTGCTTGGTCTCTAGATCGAACATACAAAAAATGGAATTTTTATTCATCAAACAACATATACAGAAAAGATCTTGAAAAGATTTTATATGGATAAGTCACATCCATTAAGTATTCCAATAATCGTAAGGTTTTTGGATGTGAAAAAGAATCAATTCCATCCTAAAGAAGAAAATAAAAATATCTTTGGTCCTGAAGTACCATATCTTAGTGTCATTGGAGCGTTAATATATCTTGCTAATATACACGGCCTGACATATTATTTGCAGTGAATTTATTAACAAAGTATAGTTCCTCTCCAATAAAAAATATTGGGATGGAATCAAACAAATCTTTCAATATCTTCATGGAACAGTTGATATGGGATTATTTTATCCATATGGATCCAAGTCACAACTAGTTAGCTTTGCAGATGCAGGATACTTGTCTGATTCACATAAAGGGAGATCTCAAACAGGATACTTGTTCACATATGGTGGTACAACTATATCATAGAGGTCCACGAAACAGACGATTGCAGCAGCATCCTCTAATCATGCGGAAATACTAGCAATACATGAAACAAGTCGCCAGTGTTTTTGCCTCAAAATTTTAATTTAATATATTCTGTCATCATGTGAACTGATTGATCATAAGATAACCCTAACGATTATGTTTGAAGATAATACAACATGCATTACTCAACTTAAAGGTGGATATATCAAAGGTGATAAAACAAAGCATATCTCTCCTAAATTCTTCTTTACTCATAATTTTCAAAATCAAGGGACAATTGATGTCTAACAGATCCGCTCAAGTGATAATCTGGCAGATTTATTTATAAAGTCACTCCCAAATCCTCCTTTGAAAGATTGGTACATCAGATTGGGATGCGCCAATTTCTAGATATTAAATAATGTCGATAATAGGGGGACTGTATTCTTTTTCCTTTGGTCAGGTTTTTTCTCATTGGGTTTTTCTTAAAAAGGTTTTTAATGAGGCAGTCTCCATCACAAAAGATTTTGTACTCTTTTTTCCTTCACTAAAGTTTTTTTTTTCTATTGGGTTTTTTTTTTGGTAAAATTTTAATGAGGCATAATCAGAAATAAACATCTAAAAGAAAACGTTGTGATAAGGATGGATAAGAATGGATGTCCATTTATGGGTGGCTCATTTTTCCTATGTTAAAAGAAACAAATTCTTAGAATGAAGCAAACTTAATGAAGTTTGAAAAGCACATTTTGTACGTCTATAAAAACAGGAACTGAGACAAAATGATTACATACAATCAATAATAATACTTCTCTATCTTTCTTATATCTTCACTGTCAATATATAAAATATTATTATCTCTTTTATATATACGTTACTACATATATTAGTAAATATATATAAATTACTTCTATAGAATCTTCTATTTATATTTCTTTATTTTATATTTATTTATTTATTTTTTTTATTTATTTTACAACACCAAAGATTTTTTTAGTCAAATAATTTTATCCTAAAAAATTTTAATTATCAAATCAATCTTTAAACTTTTATTTCGTTAGACATATCAATTTTCGAGTTAAATTTTAGTTGAAAAAATAGACAAATCAATTTATGTTAGTATTTAATAAAGTCAAATTCTTATATTACTCTCTTAATATATATAGAACAATCATTTAATGTGAAAACTTATTTTTTTAATAAAATAAACATTTAAAAATTAATTTAATAAGTAAATTTATTAAAACTTAAAACATCTAACTAAATTTTTTAAGAACTAATTTGGGTATTCCTCTGTTTTTATCTGCGGTCTCATCGCTTTATGTATGAACCCTAGAGTAAATACCTATAGTCGTTCTTGAGATTCGTGTAAATACTCAATGTAATCTTCAAGATCTCGATTTCTCCATTTTAGTCTTCCAGATAGAACTCCGAGCACTCAAAGTAGTCCCTAAATATATTTTTTATGATGAGTTATTACCGGAACGCTGACGTGGCCTCTGTTTACTATACTAGATGGTTCCAATTTCTAATTTGTACTCACATTGGTCCTTCCCTTTATATCTAACCCTATATTCTCAAATTTTCGTAAACTTCATCTCTTCTTCTTGTTCATCGCACTCTCCTCACTTCATCTTACCTCCCTCCAACATTTAGCCAATGTTGATTGTCCCAAGTTGAAGAATATGGAGGGAGAAAAGCTGCTTGCCTCTCTAATACAACTCTAACATTTACAATCCGCTTCTGTCTCTGGTTCCGTCGCCGTTTCTGTACAATTTTAGTTCATAAGGTAAAAAACGATTTTAAAACCAAGTTAAACTTTAATGACGATTTTGTATAAAAAAAGTTTGAAACGAAAAACTTTTCGATATATACCTTAAGGACCAAAATCGTACTTAACCCTAACTATATGGTATTGATTGTGAGAACTTGCATTGCGTGACATAACCCTAACTACAATGCCTTGGCATTAATGTGGCTTTACATGCATCCTTGTTCTGATGTTTAATAATGAATAATCGTTGAGGAGAACATGAACTTAAAATTAAATAATTTTCATGCGATAGCTAAGCTCAATAGTCCATACACCCACAGGAAGATAGCCCGGTTTTTTCGGAAATCCATCTAGTAGAGACAATTTTGAATTTTAGAACATGCTCAATCATGAACATGCATGTACTGAAACTCAGCAAATTGATATGTAAGTGCAATTGTTCTTTATTTACATTTTATTCAATTCTTAATCAATAAAAACGTTTTTTCTATATATAAAATTATAAACAGGTAGTAATCATACTTGCAATTATTATTATTATCTTCAACTATGGTTACTACGTACGTACGTATATATACCTTTTTTTTCTTTATTAATTCTGTCGATGTGAAGTGAATATTCATATCTTTTTTTTCTTTCCAAGTATTAACAACAAATTGAAGCAAATATGATAGCAGTTTCACAAAGCACATAACAAGTCGATATTATTTAGAGGCTTTTCAACAAAAAGAATCCCAGCATGGATGATAATGATAAGGGGGAGCTTGTGAAGTCCCCTCCTTCAATAATAAGTATGAAGAAGAAGCATAGCGAGGCAGGGAGAATCATTCTATGATGTGACATTGACACAAATACTGATACGAACACGACACAGGATACGTCAATACACAAATTTTAAAATCTTATAAGACATGGGATATGTATACATATAAAATATAAAGTATTTTCTAAATAAATCGTAATGATATTTTAATATTTTATTGATATTAAAACATAAATTAATTTTTTAATTATTTTTAATGTCTTATTTTAATTATATAAAATATTTAAAATATTTTTGTTTTAATAAATAATAATATATACTATTTCTAAATTTATTTTAAGAATACATGTTAAGAATAAGATTCGACACGCTGATACGTGATGGTATTTTGGTGCATCAAAACAATAATTTTTTATTTTTTATTAAGACACGGTTGGATACAACAGACATGCATATCGGACGAATATTGGTGAGTGTCGTGTCCAAAATATGTCCGACATACGGACACGATAACTCAGCAAGTGTCCATACTCCATACAATCATTTGTTTTAATTAATTCATTATTTTATATATAAATATAAGGTCTTCTATGAATTAAAAAAAATGCTAATGTTAGATGGACAAAGCGACGTTACTGGGTGAAGTTGTTAAGCAAGTGAAGGAATTGAGGAAGAGGAAGCAAGCAAAGGGTTCCTGATCCCAATGGATTCCAATGAAGTGAAAGTTGAAGCAACTGAAGAAGGAGATGAATCATCAATGTCTTACAGGGCAACCGTGTGCTGCGAATACCGGCCTGATCTGCTATCTGATCTAAGACAAACATTTGATGGCTTCCAACTTCAATTGGTGAGTGCACAAGTATCCACTCTGGGAGACAGAGTGAAGAATGAAGTTGTGTATACTTGTTACTGCAAAGGGGATATATATGATGAGTAGTGTTGAGGCATGCCAAGTTCTTGCAAGGAATCTTCATCAGTCACTGTCTTCTCTACTCACCTCACATCCAATCCACAATAGAAGACTATGCTGTCTTCAAACATCTGCTGCCTCATGCTACAATTAATAATATTTTTCATCTTCATTCACAACATATGCTTTGTTAGGAGTTGTTTCATAAGTGTCTTCTGTTTCATAAGTACCAACACCAGTTCTGTCAACTTATTGCCAACAATAATTAATTATATTTTAAACATATATATAAAGAGACACATCCAGAAAATATATCTATAAACACACTTTGGACAATTGCGTTTACGATTTTCTTTAAAAAATTCTATGTTTAATTTCATTTAATTTAATTTTTTTAGTTTTAATTTATTTAATTTTGTTCATAATATTTTTTATTTGTATCAAAACTATTCTTAGATGTTTTTAATTTTGTTTCTAATATTTTAGATCAAATTAATATGCTGGAGTAATTTTGACATAAATTAAAAATATTAAAAGTAAAATTAAATAGAATTAAATATTAAGAATATTTTTAAAAAAATTATAAATATTTTATTTTAAATAAATATAATTCTCTATTCATATAAAAATATTTTTATGTAAAAATAATAATTAAAAATTATTAAATAATTAGCATATTTAATTAAACTATTCATCATAATAAATGTCTAACATTTAACTGTTATTTTCATATAAAACCATAAATAAATGAGTTTATTAGTTGTGGGGTTAATTACTCTGTCACATCATATCTTTCATGCCCTTGAAATGTTCAATGTGTTTTTGAATTTGAAGCTGTTTGGCTTATACTTTTTTTTATATTTACATTTTTAAAACAGATTATTTTGTTCTTTATATTGAAAACGAAGTTAATATTTAAAAATTTAAAATGACGAGTACATGAATTAATAATCAAATTTCATTATCAACAAAGATACAAATAATAAAAAGTGCCACCTGTCAATGAGTTATAACTCAAATAACATAGTCAAATAATACTCATCTAAAAAATTATGAATTCAAGTTTCCTTATTTGACAAAAAAAAAATGAAAAGTGCCGCATAATGGATTTTATTTATTCTTTAAAGCCTGCCAACCCCGAAAAGCCTAATAGTCAAGGGAAATGCAATGCAATGCACGCATCACTTGTTCCGTAGTGGGCCTATACGCTTCCTTTGTTGTCTCAGAAGCCATCATTGGTTCAAATTTCAACCATGACCATATCATACATGTATTCACCCTTTAGTGGCACACTGCAGTTATGTTAGTTGTGGAATTTGTCCCCTTTTTTTGTTTTTAAACTGATGAAACGACATTAGTGGAATACCCATTATGAGTCCAACATTTCATTTTTTGCAAGGTTATTAGCTCATGCTTATGGAGCAATAGTGGAAGTTAGGGGCTATAATAGCCACATATATCGACCTATCTATATATTATAGGAAGAGTTTCAAGTGTATCAATAACATTAGTGTTTCAGTTAATCTGAATTATAAAAAATATATATAATATTTATTAGTTAAAATCAACCGTTAAGATAATTAAAATACTAATATTTTTGATACATTTAAAATTTCTCTTATATTATAATTCTTACAATTCTAGAACATCAGATGAATATGTATTGTATTTATATAGAAATAAATAAATAATTACCACCAGTGTTTTTAGAAGGGAATAGATTGCTGACTGCTCATTACCTATTCCAATTAAATTTCCTACGTACTACATTACTGACCTTAACAAACAAATAAATGGTCCCATAGAAATATAGAATGAAATGAAGCAAGTTCAAACTAAAAATTGTTTGATCCTCTTTCCCTCGTGAGGGACTTGTACAACACCATGCTGACATATTTGTGTCCAAACTTCTGGGTGGAACACAGGCCCCTGAATTCACCCCCGGGCCCGTGGGCTTTGTGGATATATAGATGATTGAGTTCCACATGTGTGAGGGCCTAGGGAGAATCTTGGATGAATAAGAAGGGTCATCACTTGTTATCAGTGGTAGTTTTCGTGGTAACTTGGGCGGAGGCTTGTCAAACTCTTTGTCATTGAAGGGCATGTTATCATAACTCCACGGTGGGGATGGAGGACATTCAGTATCACCTAACGTTGCAACCATTTCTGGAATAAAATCCTGCAAATATGGATATGGTTAAGCATTAACAACATAGGAAAAGCCTAGGGGGCCAACAACTTTATTAAATTCTGGGTAGCATGTAACCAGCAAAGAAAAATGAGCCATTGGATGAAATCTCACACCAATCTCACACCATTAAAATCATAATTGATGGCTATTTGATGATTACAAATCACAAAAGTTGCTGCCCCTAGCACTCCTTAACAACATATTAGAGGAGAAGTAGTCCAAGATGTGTAGAAGTACCCGCAAATCCAAGATATTGTAGGGGCAACCAGAATCATCAAGAGCCCAGGGGAATTCTGGAGCATCAGAGCATGAGTGTGATAGCCACCTACAATGTAACGGTAATGATAGAGACCTGTTTTGAGTGCTTTAAAAATGCCATAAACATGAGGGGGAGTCTGCAACTGCAGGGCTTCCCTGGTTTGCCAGTTGTCCCATGATCCTGTAACAGCAACATCCCACCTTACTGGGTGCTTCCAAGTAATATTCACATATTTCAATCCTTCATGTACCACTCAGTATTTGCCGCTGGCTCATGCACCACCAGTTACATACACTAGCTTAGCCTTGCTTTTTAATTTCATATTCATACATACATATATACTCATCAACTAATAACTATCACAAAATTAAAGCTATCATAACTTATCATGACATACAATAAGCCTGACTGAAGACCCTGCTATTTATGAACTGCAACAACAAAAGTATTTCAATAAAGAGTATGTTTCGTTACTTTGAAAGTTCAGTCCATGTGTGTGAATGTAATATTCAGATATATACACTACACTTTTTTTCAGAACGGTTCTATGGTTAGTGATCAGTTTTCTTTCTCTAACATTCGACTTCATTGTTAACTCCAAAGTAACCAATGCAGAATCACATTAGCTTACGTATTAATGAAGATAATATTCATACACATACACAATATATATAAAATTGTTCTAGGTAAAACTACTTACAGCAGGGTCGTCACTGATCAACTGTTGACTCTGAGTTGGATGGGGAAAAAGATTATTGTGCATTCTGCTTATAGGCATTCCAGCAATGAAGTCAGACTTGAATATAAAAAATACTAGGATTAAGGTTAAAAAAAATACTTTTAGATTCTTGACTCTATTATTTATAGCCTTCAATTGTTAAAATAAAAAAAAAAATCTTTATCAGATTCTCTCTTATTTTGATGAGATATGATTTAATTTTGTTGTATAGTCCTTTATTAGGCTAGTGTCTAAAAAGGCATTCATTGATCATTATCGTTAAATTTCATGAATTAGTCCACTAAAGATTTCAATTTTCAACTATCTCCCAAAGTTTGGCAACACGTGTGGAACTTAATCCTGATCAAGGAAAAAGAGACTATTGAAAATCGAAAATCATTCACTTTTACGGTAAACGAGATTAAAATACTGAAATGTGTCACACGAGTTCCACTCTCCTAATAGCGTTTATGCCGTGGGCCGTGGCAAATCCCATCTTTATATTGTTGATGTGATAGTTTCATTGTTATACATACTGCATACACTTAGGGGTGGGAATGGGACCAGGTGGGTTTTTGCTCTGCTCAATCCCATTCTATCATATAATAATTTGCATACTTGTCCTGTTCTTATTGTGGATAGTAAAAAGTTGAATTCTAATCCACTCCTGTGGGTATCCGTCCCGTCTCTATCCGTTTATATAATTATTAAAATTCAATAAATAAAATAAAATTTTAAAATTTATATAACCATCATCACATGCATAACAAAAATTAAAATAAAAATTTAAATATAATATAATATTATTAATAATTTTATTAATTATTTTACATATATTACTCATATTATATATTAAAATTAGGCAGATATTACCTAAATTCGGTCCGAAATAAAAATCTGCCTCGCTAAAAATATACTCCGAATATATAAAAATGAATGAATACCTAAAATTCGGATGGTATCGCCATTCTTACCCACGCTATAATAGTAATGTTATTACTTATTGACATTATTTAATTTGTTGTATATGGTTCAAACGTTTTCATCTTTAACTTGATTATATTGAATTTGAATTGAACTACTTTATTGATGTGATATTCTGTAAATTATGGTTAACTCCGTTGATAAGAAATTAACTCTTGTCTCACTAGTCATTAAGATTTAAGTTCAATTTTACCGACAATGTGAAGACAATTTTAATGGCGGATCTGTTACTACATCTCACAGTTTTAAAAAAATCTATATATAAAAAAAGATTTAATCTGAAAAGAAGTTACTGATCTGATATTCTTATAAATTTTATGTTAAGCCCATCTCATTCATAAATCAATAATAAAAATATATAAAATAATAGTTAAAATATGAATACATACTATATTAAATTATTTAGTCAAATATATAAAATTATTAACAAAGAAACAAATATTATACGCAAGTTCTGAGAGTGGCACACATCATAGGCGCACGCACCAGAATGACAAATAAGGAGCCTCCCTCACACGTGGGAAACTTCAATGCCTCCAATTCAATTGGTACAAAGGATAAAACTTTGGTAGTGCACTCCAACATGGAAAAATAAAAGAGAAATGCTGGCCAGCATTTTTGTTAAATTTTGGCTAATACTTAACTATAAAAAAAAAATAAATAATTTTATATTATTAGATATAATCTCACACTATTAAAAATATTATTGATAGTTAAAAACCACAAAATCTGCTGACCCTAAATTTTTTTAAAATAAAAAATCACGCCATAGCCATCGGTCTCAAATATAACACCCCAATATGGATCTCCACCTAAGTAGTTATACCAGAATTCGTTAATTACCTGCTTCAAAATTGGTGATGCCCTAGTTGGTGCACTTATATATATTAGGCCCTTTTTCCTGGAAATATCCTTGCCAAAAACGCTACTAATTGCTTCATTCACCACAATTATTGAATAATTGGATTTGTTCATTCGCTCAGAACACCTTAATGCCGACACACAGCTAAATAATACTATTTTTTTGGTACGGATAATTATCTATTATTATCACTATCATTAGTGAAGATGCTCTTTAATGCTTTGTTATAAATATGTCTATCTGGCTTCTTCAGTTCTAGATAGATTACTAGTATTTCTTGATAAATCCCATTCCATAGCCTAAGTACATTTTCCATTTAGGTTCCTGGCAGCTCAAATCTCTATGATACATCTACAGACTAGTTGGTTTTAGGTGAATTTGTAATCCAAAATATATAAATTGAATTCCTTAATTTCTTTGGAGCACAATCAAATGAAATTAATGATTTATGAGTGATGCTCTTGCTCTCATGCAAGGGGGAACTAAACATGATATGTAAGTAATTAAATTAGGTTGATCAAGTGATCAACTCACTTATCCGCTTAAGTAAGTATTGGGGGTTCGAATCAATGCAGCAACCCATGCCCAATAACAAACCCTTAAATAAATCTTTGATTCGCGACGAATTAATTTTTGACATGTCGGATTGAGAGATACTCTGAGCGCCCAAACAAAAACATGATATACAAGTCACTAATGCATGTGAGAATATCACAGCCACTGATCCAGATCGGATTTTGTTTAGCCAATGAAGAATTATGAAATGATATAAATATTAAATAAGCTAGCTACATATAAATAAGTTGTTAATTAATGTTGACGCGTGTGCACTGCCACAATTTTTATGGTTCCATAGGGAACATACATGGCTGGGTCTCCCTTGATTCTCACATGCAATCGATGTGGGTTTACATCAAAACTAAAGTCCCAAATTTGAGTTATTTGTTGTCACCTTTTAATGAAGAAAATGGCGTCACATATTTCTCTTGATTACATGGGACCATTCATCAAAGACTTGCCCCTTTTTTTTCTTTAATTATATTCCTTCCCGTAAGAACGTCCTAAATTTTGAATTTGGTGAAGACTAAGGGTCAGTTTGACTAAACTTCTTAAATAAATTTAAAAAAAAAAAGTTTAAAATATAAAATTTTTTATTAATAACAAATTTTAAATAAGTTATTTTGTATTTGAAAAGTTATTATAAAAGTCTTTGTTTTAAAGTTGTGTATTAAATAAGAGTGATAAAATAATTTTTAAAAATAAAAAAAGTCACATTTTTTAATTTTTTCAAAAACTCTTAAATAACTTTTTGAAAAGTTAAAAATTTATCTAAAAGATTGCACCAAACACTATTAATATAATTTTTTATAAGTCAAAGGTTAATAAAAAAAAGTAGTTTTGGAGTTTCCAAACGGATCCTAATTGGGTTGAGAGTTGAGACACAGGTAGAGAGAAAAAAATAAAAACAAATGGTGAATTATGTTCGTATTTTATACTTACCTTAACTAAACATATAAGACCATATTGAATATATAAATTCCAAATAATTTTCAAACTCAAAGTTAGTGATATTTTGCCAAAATACAGACCATGGAGTATTAACAACTTTTCTACCAAAAATTTTGTTGTGCATCTGATATCTTAGTTTCAAACATGGTCACGAATAAACAAATTGGCACTCATATATCAAGTTTAGGTACGAAAATCTTTTAACTTTACAACAACGATTTTGAAGGCCCTAAAATTAAAATGGTGCCTAAATTCCATTCACTTAATAAAAGAATAACGTGAAGGAGGATCCTGTATCATTCATAATTACATAAAAATGGGACAGCACTGTTCAATTGCATGTGCTCTGTATTTTAAGATCACAGAGCTCTTGTATTAGTTTTTTCATTCATTCACTTTCTCTCTCTGTCTCTCCCTTCTTCTTTCTCTGTTCTCTCTCTGTCTCCAAACTCACAAACAGAAACTCAGTTATAAAAGGAACCAAATCCCCCAACCACTTTTTTCTCAACTCTCTCTTTTGTTCTCTCCTCTGATCTCAGTTTTTCTCTCCCCCTTAACGAACCAACCATGCATATTCTTCCTCCTCCATCATCATCATCATCATCTTCTTCTTCTTCTAATTCTATTTGGGTATTGTCTAGCATAAAGCTTCAATTCTTTGCACGAATCAGAAGGTTCCTCCAATCAAAAGCGACACGAAAGCGCCGAAACCAACCAAGAAACAGAGCTGAGCAGAGCAACAACGACAATAACAAGGTCGAAAAAGTTGTTGAAACGGTTCAAGTCATGGAGAAGCATGAGGAGGAGAAGGAAGAAGAGGAGGACTCTGGTATCGTGTTGCAGAGGACAGTGAAGAAGCTTCACTTTGGAAGCTGGGAAGAGAAGGAGGTGGCAGCCAAGGATATTGGAAATTTGGCAAAAGAAGATTTGAAGGTTAGAAAGTTGATAACAGAACTCGGTGTGGTGCCTGTGTTGGTCTCTATGGTGGCTTCCGACGTGGCCACCCGTCGCAGAGCAGCGTTGGTGGCGTTGATCCACCTTGCTGATGGAACTTACACGTAAGTTTTTTTTATTTATGTGGTGAAAACTTAGATGCAGTCAACTTCATGTGAAGTTGATATTTGAAAGTCGTTAAATAATTTGATTGATTTGACTAAATTTTCATCTAACAGCTCTCAGCTATCAACTTTATGTTAAGTGTACTGTACCTGAGTTTTCACCATTTTTAATGTAACTTTGTGATCAGTTCATATTTGAGTGCTTATGGTTGCTTATTCATTATTTCATTTCATAGGTTCTTTGGCTCTTATAATTGGTTAATTGAGTGTCCATGAGTTTTAGAGTCTAATGAATTGTTAGGTATGGCTACCATACTCGTAGCTATCATAGATAGTAAAATCTGTTAAGTTGAGATTAGTGGTAGAGAATGATAGAGAAATTTTGAATCACTTAAATCTATTGATACTCTCAAAATGCAAAGTTATTGAATTTGTGGGCAAGGTTAAGGTCCACTAACTTGTAATCAGTGCGTGAACTAATAGTATTATAATATATATATTTTTCCATTCCCCTAATTAAATTGTTTGAATCATACTTTAAAATAAAAAATGTGAGAGTGGAGCAATAGTAGCTTGTGAGTAACCGCATATTTTGACTTCTAGAGAGCATAGAAAAGGACTGATAAATCACAAAGTGGCTATTGGCCTTGGCGGGTATGGCTCATGACTCCACAGTTACCACAGCCACATTGGTTTTCAATATTAGAGGGAAAAAAATTATTGATAAAAACAAAGGAAAATTAACATCTCAATTGGAGGCAAAGGTTGAGAGAGACTAGAGAGTTTGGTGCAGTACCTCGCATTCAGAGCTAGGTCTTCCTATACAGGCTGTTAGTAATACGGGAGTTATAAAAAAATAAAAAATGCTATTTGTACGCCAAAACCAGTCACTAAAATTAACTACTAATGTATTTGTATGTAAATACATGTGTGATTTAATTTATTTTTAATGTGTATTTGTATTTAGCATATATTTTATACTGGTAGCTGAATTTAATGATTGATTTTAGTATACGCGTAATATAACTCTAAGAAAATAGATGTAATCGGATCCATGGCATTAAATCTGAGATTAAAATTTAGCCAATATTTTCGGATCAAATTTCCCAAAATCCCACTAGCACATCACCATGCTGTAGTTGCTAATAATTAATAAATTTTAAAAAATGGCCAAAATGTGTGCTGAGTTGCTTGGTTGTGGAATGAGCTACTAGGGGGACAAATTTCATATTGAAGCGACATTGCTGTCGTAAAAATTCATAAATAATTTATTAAAATATAGCGTAGTTGATCAGATTCCTTTATTATCTTTCAAACAACTCGTGTCTTTTTGTTGACCTACATTTTCCAACACATATATTAGTTTGAGATCCTGGTTGACTTCAGTAATAATATGTAATAAGATACCTTTTTTATTTAGTTGGTTTGGCATTGTTATTGTTTTGTACTATAATCGCATCACTCCCATCGATCAAAGGAAGAAAAAATGGACCGGAGAAGGTGGGAAGGTGATGGTGCATAGCTTAGAGATGTTGACTTGTTCATGCTGACTTTGTAGAATAACTGCTATCAAAGTATTTGATTCTAACCTAACTTTGACCTCGTTGAAGCATGTTTCTTTCAAAAACGTCTTTTGCATACTAAAAGAGAAGAATTACTACAATTAATAAAGGTAAAACTAAGGGGAAGTCGAATTCAGGTAAAATTGATATTTGAGAGCCGTTAGATGAAAATTTAATTAAATCAATCAAATCATCTAACGGTTCTCAAGTATCAACTTCTCGTGAAGTTGACTACACCTGAGTTTCCACCGTTAATAATTCATAATGATAAATTTTTCTCTTGACATGTCTTTTGTTTCTTTCTTCAGGAACAAGGCTATGATAGTGGAGGCAGGAATATTATCCAAGCTGCCAAACACAGTTGACAATGTAGATGAATCAACAATCAATGAATTTTCTGAGTTGCTGTTATCGTTGTCTTCACTAGCAAACACCCAATTCCATTTTCCTTCATTGGACTTTCTACCATTACTAAGACACATTCTTGAGTCAAACTCCTCAAGCTTAGACACAAAAACATCATGTTTGGGTGCCCTATACAACTTTTCAAGCGTGTTAGAGAACGCGGGAGCTTTGGTTTCATGTGGGATTGTTCCTATTTTATTAGAACTATCCTCAAGAAAAGAAACTTCAGAGAAAGCATTGGCAAGTCTAGGGAACTTGTTAGTGAGCATGATGGGGAAGAAAGCAATAGAGAATAGTTGTTTAGTGCCAAAGAACTTCATTGAGATCTTGTCATGGGAAGACAAACCCAAATGCCAAGAGTTATCGGTTTATATATTGATGATCCTAGCGCATCAAAGTTCAAGTCAAAGGGAGAAAATGGCACAGGCTGGCATTGTTCCTGTGCTTCTTGAAGTGGTTCTGTTGGGAAGCTCTTTGGCTCAGAAGAGAGCATTGAAGCTATTGCAATGGTTCAAGGATGAGAGGCAAACCAAGATGGGGCCACATTCGGGGCCACAAACACCGAGGTTTGCATCGATGGGGTCACCGGTGAATCAAAGAGAAGCAACGGAAGGGAAGAAGATGATGAAGAGTTTGGTTAAACAAAGCTTGCATAGGAACATGGAGATTATTACTCACAGGGCTAATGCTGCTGGAGACTCTTCTAGATTTAAGTCATTGGTTATTAGCACTAGTTCTAAGAGTTTGCCTTATTAATTTTCATATTTTTCAATTTTCTCTTTCGTGCTAATAATGTTGAGGTTGACTTTACTTTAACATGTTAGATACTCCTACAACATTTGTATATGTCGACAAATATAAATGGAAATCAACAATGTCTTTTTTGAATTTGTCTGATAACAAAATGCAAATTTCACTTCAAAGTCTTAAGTCACAAATTATTTCAATTATTTCTATAACATGTTTGTGTAAAATGTTAGTAATTTTTAGAAAGTAAATTTTATAGTGATTTTTGAAATTTAGGTAATTATCTAATTTAGTTTTTTAGATTCTAATTTTATTATAGTAATATTTTAGATTGAACTTTGAATAGTATATGATTGTGATTCTATAATGTCGAAATTCAATCTAAAATATTAATAAAATAGAATTAAAATATGGAGAACAAAATTAAATAATAACGTATATATAAAAAATCACTACAAGAATTTACTAAAACTTTTTACATGTAAAAATAGCAAAATTTCATCTCAAGAGCCTATCTCTTGGATTCAGAACGAAAAATGTAAATTATGCTCTCTCTTCACCCATAGAACTAATTTGTGTTTTATTATTTTATATTTTTATGCAGAGACAAATATATAATTGGACTACGAGTGATTGGGTGAATAATAATAAGATATAAGTAATTAATTAAGGAAAAATCTAGGCCAGCAATTTTATTGAATTTTGTCCAGCATATAACCAGCAGAGAAATGTAAGTCATTGGATGAAATCTCACACCAATTTCATACCATCAAATCATCATTAATGGCTAACAATCACAAAAATTACTGCCCCTAGCATTACTCTTAAATCGCAAAAACGTATCGGAACCGTTAGTTCAGTTTGGAGTGGAATCGGATCCGAAAGATAGTGTGACGCGATATCTGTAAAGTGTGAAGAAGACGCGCGAACAATGGCGGAAGCTTGGTTGGGTTTGGGTCCCACCTTCTCTAACTCCCTCCCTCTTCCCCTTCCCTCTTCCTCTCCTTCTCCTCCTTCAATGGCTTCCGTTCCCTCACCCCGCCACCGTCGCTGTTACTCCAACCCTGACCCTCCCCCTCCTCCTCCCCAGCCAGCTCTCCTCGTCTTCTCCGGCGGGACCGCCTTCAACGGCGTCGTCGAGGACCTCAAGACCTTCACTACCCGCGTCGCCCACGTTCTCCCCGTCTCCGATGACGGCGGAAGCACCGCCGAGATCGTTCGCGTCCTTGGTATGTCTTCCCATCTTTTTGCGATTTTTATTTTCATTTTTCTCCCGATTTGATTGGTTGAGTTGGTGTGCGTTTGTCAGGTGGTCCTGCTGTTGGAGACATACGTTCGAGGTGTCTGAGGTTGTCTGATCAGAGCACAGCTGAAGCTCTTGCAGTTCGGAATCTGCTTGGTCATCGTCTACCTCTTGATCCACTCAAAGCTAAATCTGAATGGTGCTTTCCTTTATGCCTAACAATGCCAATCTAGTTACTGAACTTTCTCTTTTACTTTATGTACATATATTGCCTCAGTGTGTGCGCTATATTAATGGGGATTAAGATTATCCAAATTTTTTGCATACTTTTTTATGAGAACTATTTTGTAATGTGCTGCTGGGACATGTATAGGTACTCCATTGTGGAAGGTGATCACACACTATGGAAAGGTGTTTCAAAACCTTACAGGGAGACTATTCGATCTTTTTTGGTTTATTTTCAGAGTCAGGTGATTCTTACAACTAGATGTACTTCTTTTCTTTCTAATCCTGCTCATACTCATCAATTGCAAAACATTTCTTATATGAATATGGATGTTATAAAGTATGGTCTCCTTTTTTTATTACTTTCAATCGTTTGTTTCTGAGATTGGTTGTTGCTTCTTAAACTGTAGTCTAGTATTTTAGTGTCTGTGTAATTCTGGTCGAGTATGCGTTCAAACTTCAAAAGTCTCACTTAAGTTGAGTATCATGTCTTCTTTTGCATTTTTAGACAAAATATATTATTATGCCCGTCATAGTAACAATCAATCACTATAATAATCAACACTACAGAAGAAAGAAAAAATATAATGTGCTTCAATATTGTATGCTTTTTTGGTGAGCTTCCTTGAAACTTGAAAGTGGGGCCTTCCATTTCGGTTTTTGCAGATTCTACGCCGGGCTGAAGAATCATTTTGTTTCAGCAATGGCAGGTCCTTTATTTTTTACTTCAGCTAAATGTTTGTAGTAGTTTATTGAATCTTCTTGTGCCATTTTTCTCACCCTCCTACCTAACCAATAAAATTATTTGCTTTAGAATCTGATATGATATAATGCCTATGTAATTGGTGGGAATTTTTGGAAACTGGCAATTGCAATTGGTGTGTGAAAAACAGAACAATTTAAACTGACTTTTATGAACTGTGCAGCATTGGGAATTTCTTTTTTGCAGGCGCACGTATATTTTTTCGGTCCTTGGATGCTGCAATATTTTTGTTTTCACGTGTTTCAGATATTCCCCCTGAAAGCCTGGTTCTCCCTGTAATTTCCACCAACGACAGGCTTACCTTAGGGTGCGAATTATGGGTATGTTACATGTGTATTTAAGCATGTAATTCTGCTTTGGTTTCATTGAGGGTAAATTCAGGTTCTGAGAGGAAAACTATTTCTTTGCTGTTCAAAGAAAATTCACAATTTGAATTGTTGTTTTGCTTTTTCTTACATTATGCTTTAATATCCGTTTAGGATGGAACTATTATAAGGGGACAAAATGAAATTTCTCATCCAACCAGGGGAACGACGGAGCTGATTAACAAGGTATGTTTTTGTATGTATTGAGAGATTATGCTTATCAATACAGTATTTCTGCTCAAAATTTTACTGATCTGAGGTACATTGTCCAACTTAAATCTCTGGACTCTTATTGAAAGTAATATCAATGTAGGATGGGTGTTTTTTAAGTTTTAATGATGTGGAATGTATGCTGATGTTGTAAACATGTCAATAAAGGCATCGAAAATATTAACTTACATGTTAGTTGAGTTTGAAACAAACAAGAGTACTTGGTTTAAATTTCAGAAAATATTTAATTTCAGAATTAGTCACTCTATTACTTTAATGCTTTCCTGATATAAAATCTAGTGAAGTTGTAGCTTCCAAACTAATTTTTTTTCTCTGTCATTCTCACTAACTGACATACTACAAAATTGTGATTGGTTGGTTGATCTAGTATGTAATATTGTAAAACTGTGTATCTTATATTTCTTGTATACTAAAGTTTTATCATTTTGTGGGTAGGATAGCTTTTCCACTCCAGCGCTTCCTTCAAAAATAAAACGTGTCTTCTACATGTCAAGTGAGGGAAAAAATTTGCTCCATGAGGTAAATCTGTTTTGGTGCTATTTTTATTAGAATTGTTCTTCTGTTAGAAAAGTGAAAAAGAATATATTTGACAAAGTGCAACTTTTTATTCATTTTTATAAATTTTTTTTTTTAGGAAATGAATTTTGCTATTGATTTAATAATTTATGAGCAATTTATAATTATAACTTCCATTTGTTTTGATATCTTTTCAATAGGTATTTCCTTCACCTAATGCAACTGTATTAGAGCAGTTAAGTAATGTGGACTGCATTGTGTATGCCATGGGTTCCCTTTTCACTTCAATCTGCCCCTCGTTGGTAAGATTCTTAGAAGTAGTTTGTAAAAAGTATGCTATTTCATCTTCATGAAGCGACATTGCATAATCTTTTAATTTTGTTTGAGACACTGCATAATTATGTGAATTAATCTATAATTTTGTTAGAATAAACATATCTTTCTTCTTTACACAATTTAGTTCTCCTAGACGATCACTGATCAACAAGTTTTTCTAGGTCTTATTGGGAATTGGGGAGATTATTTCATCAAGGTCTTGCCTCAAGGTACTTCTTGATCTTGTAATTATATATGTTTTCTTTGCTTATTAATGTTTAGTCTGATGAGCCTTCCATCCAGTATGTATTTTAGGAATTTAGGCTTGATAAGATTGCTTTCAATTTGCAAGGAGAGCATTTGTTTCTCTTTTGGAAGAAACAAGCTATTAAGGTAGTCCAGCTCTGCTTGATTGCTGAGCAATAAGACAAAAAGGGTGATAAGTTTCTGTGCTTTGATGTGGAAGTCCAGCCATAGTGCTATTAGTGGGGTGAATTTGTTCCAATGCATGAAATTCTAGCTGCAGTCTTTTGCTTTATTGAAATTTTATAGCAATATATGCATTCTTTTTCCAAAATTCTGCTCATTTTTATTTTTATTTCTTAAATGTTAGGTACTTATGTTAAATGGCACATCTGACCGGGAGACTAACGGGTTTTCGGCTTCTTGTTTTGTTACTGCCATCACGGATGCTCTAAATCGAACATATGGAGATCCTTGCAATCGGCTACAGAATCCTGTGAGTGGAAATTCCTTCACAATTGAAGCTAGTTGGTGCCAAACAGAGATCTTTATTTTTATTCTGGTTCAAAATAAGGCTTTGATTAATTCACTAAAGAGTGCCAATTTCATTTTATTTGAATGCCTGCTTTTTACCCTGTTGCAAGTGCCAAGTGGTATACTGTTAATAAACCCTTATTGCTCCATATGATGATTGCTATTGCAGAATGAATTGTCATATGTAGTTTACTCTCCCCTTGTTGTTGCTGCAATTATTATTGAAATTTCAAAGAAACTTTACATAAAAATGTATGAGTTAGGGCTTCTGCTTTGGTACTTACTAACTACTACTATAGATAGATTTGTTTAGCATTAGCTTTTATTATCACATGTTCGACACGATGCATGCCTGGAAGAGCCTGAGAAAAATATTTTTTCTTAGATGTTTTCCTTCTTTTGAAGCAAAATGATGTATTTGATGTGTGTAGAATCTTACTTGAAATAAAAATTGAGTTACTTTTGAAACTGATACCTAAAATTCACAGTACAATATGCATAATGGTGATAACAAGATTTTTTCTGCCATTAATAATTTTATGCAGCCGAGTCAGTATATCAATACCATTTTGGTGCCAAGAAATAGTTCAGTTCCAGTTGATGTTGACCGATTGAATGCCCAAGGAATATTTGATGTGGTATGTATACTAACTTTGCTCGAGGCAAAATTGAGTGGATAATACAACCTATAATCTTTTTAATGCAATTTACTTTTTTTTGGGATCCTCAAACAATTCTTATTTTGCAGATTGTTGTTGACTCCCTACGTGATTCCAAAGTGGGTATAATATATGACCCAAAGTCGTTGATAAGAGCTCTCGCTGACTTAATTGACAGATACATGAAGTCAAGAGTCAAGGAATTAATTGATGCTAGATGATATAACAAGGGGCTACAATTAACAATTTTTTTTCCTCTGAAGGATTTTCTAGGTAAAATTGCCTATTTATAATCATATATTGGAACAATTTTTCCTCCCATCCAAAGTACAGCAGTTCGATGAAACCATGATATAATGTTTATTGCCATAAGTATTTGATTATGTAGGGATTATATAGTTTAAGATAAAAGAAAAAAAAGGAGGAGAAATATTAAGAGTCTTGTTGTAGATTTACAGGTATGTATGTCGCATACATTAATCTTATTTGATTATGGCAGATCTCAATTGAGTGTATCTTAAATGTTTTGAAGTTGAATGAAATCCAAATTAAAAGAATTCTCAAATCCTACACCATAAATCATTTGAAACAACCGAGCAAACAGTATATAATCCAATGTTGGAATATTAAAATAACTAAGAAACTTGACATAATAATCAAATCAAATAAAGACTTAACTACCAGGTTAGGCCAGGAGGTACTTGAACATATCTTGGTTGAATCCATACCCCTTTAATCTGACGAGCCAGAGCCACATGTTGCTGATCAGGCACAATGGTCTCACTGAGAATGACGCTATCATTTCTTAAGATATGAAGCCACTGTATTCCGAGGATCATGGTGCCACATATGGAAATGGACACAACATCATCCTCACCGCCCCTGAAGCCCAGCCTCTGACCCATGTTCAAGACTCCAAACATGTTTTTCCGTACGTGATATTCCAAGGTTTCCACGTCCTTGGAAGAACCATGGTTAACTATACGATAATTCGCCCATGACTTGCTGCTTTTACCGTCAGCATTGAAGGTAACCAAGCCGTCATCCGCGTCCAAGAACTGAAACTTTTCCTCAGAAAAAGCAGCACCACTTACTGTGTTTAGCGTGGAACGAACACAACGATGGCAATGCTTGTGCCACTCCTTGTTCCCCCTTCGAAGCAAGTGCAGTTCCAGTTCTACCTCACTCTTGCGGCTAACCACAACCACAACGCAATCTTGGCAAGTAGGGTCAGCAGAAAACGCAGCAACATGTTCGCTTAGGTCTGTGAAGGGACAATCTGGAAGGTCTATCTTGGCTCTTGAGAAAGGGCAGAAGAAAAACATTGCTCCTTCTTGCACAAGAAGCAACCATCCTAGGTACGATGCAAGGCAAGTGGCTCCGTCAAGTTCTGGAAAGTTGACGGTGTAGAGTCTTTCGGAGTTTGGAGATTGCGATCCGAGTTTCAAGAAGGAACACTGTGAGCCTTCACCATAGAGGAGAAACCATAGCTCGCGGCCTGAAGGGTTGTATTCTGAGGGAGGGATGAGCCATTCTTTGCAAACACTGCGAAAACTCAGAAAGTCTATCAATTCTAAATAGCTTGCAATTCTTGATAGCAGGTCTCCAGGCAGATTACACCACTCTACTACTTCCCATTCATCACTTTTCGTTCGTTTCATCTCCTTACATTCCTCATTATTTGACATCCTTCCTTCAACAAACATTCCACTATGTATCAGGTACCAGCTACTTACAATGTATTGTTAGTTATGAAAATTGTTTACCATATAACTAACTAATACATGTATCCAGGGAAATCATACTAAGGATTAACAAAGGATCAATAACTAAATCAATCGCTGGTTCATTTTAATGTGATTCTATAACACTTAGTACAGTCATCATAGTCAGTAAAGCATAGTCATACTACAATTCCAGTAATGTTATATTACTAGAAAACATTATCATTATTTGTCAGTACTTAATCAACAATAATTTACACCCATATTTACATACATTTTGCACACACAAGATATATAGTTTGCATTCATATTTACTAGAATTTTACGTACATAAATTAATTCGATTCGCATCCATATTTTTTCAAAATTTACACTTATAAATTAATAAAATTTATTTATTAAATATAATTTAGTATTTATATTGATTAAATAATGACAAAAAACATTAAAAAGTACTAACCCCTCTTGAAATCCACCAGTACTAAATTAAATATAATTTAGTATTTTGAGTGACCACGACCCAAAAACAATGATTATAATGTAAATAATAGATGGATTGGATGGATCGATGTGTACATACTTCAGGATGAAAGAGAACATATATAACAAAGCATAGAAAAGAACATGGCTACGTGCAGAAAGAGAAACAAGATAAGATTGATAATATAAGAAACAATAATATATTATAACAATAATAATAATAATAATGGTTATGTTTACGGTTGCATTATCCATTGGCAGGGACTTACAGTATTCTTCAAAGAGTGAAGTGCGACGGGACTTATGAGAATGGAAGAAAGGAGAGAGTTGCAACTAATATTGTTTTGGTCACCAAAAGGAATTAAGATAACTGAAAACGCGATATTCTCTAAGTGTTCGTTTTAGCATGACATTTTTTCTTTTCCTATATGAATAATGGGAATGGGATTTTCTCATTTTCATTTATAATAGCTTCATCAAAATTAATACGTTACTTTTGATCTTTTTGCTTTTTAAAAACTTAAAATTTTGAAAATTGAAAATTTTTTTTCAGACTATCCAACTTGAATTGGTTCGTTTTTTAGGAATAAGTTCTTCTAGTACTACTATTATTTTGCATCCAACTTAAATATCTTTGTATGTTTCAAATAAGGTTTAAAATTCAAATTTTAAGATATTTAAATAACAACAATGGTGTCAAAAGACTTCGAGATAGAAAAAATCGAAATTTTATTTAAAATTAAAAAAATAAATTAAATACGTAAAATATAAAATAATAATAAAATTTAAATTGCAAAATTGTCAAATTTAGTAAAATTTTTATAAAATTAATTGATTCATTTAAAAGTATAATATCAAAAGATTTTAAAAAATTATATCGAGATTTTAATTTCTATATATTAAAAGATATTTTTTCATGATTGATTATTTTCTTATTGTATAGGTTTTCTTGTTTTATTTTAAATTATTTCTTAAGTGAGTATGGAAAGCTCTAATTTGTTGGCCACATGATTATCATTTGAGTCATATAAAAATAACAAGTTTCAAAAGTTTTAATATAACACTAATTGTTGTATTAGGTTATTAAATCATTCTCTCAGAGATGCAGTTATATCGCAAATTAGTTACGTGAAAGGTAAACGGCCACTCATTCATTCATTAGTCATTACCTAACACTTGACTCACTAGTCATCATATATTTGGAACATATAAGAAGAAAACAGTAGTGTTCACTATATATGATCGTCTAGTTGCCTTCACAAATTGGGGGACACAAGTCTCACATCTACAAAGTCATACTCCTAGATTAGATTATTAGTTAAGTTTATCCACATATATATCTATATGATCGTCTAGCTGCCAAGCACTGCATTGCTCAACAACCAAAGCTAGAAAATAATTAGTGCTCAACTTGAATTTTGTAATCATTGTGGCTTGAAATAAATAATACATTTATTCTTTTTAGTATTTGGATACGGAAATCTTTTGATAACCAAAGAAAATCAGCCAAAATTAGCCATAACTTAGCCATAACTTACCTTATTTAGCATTCATTAATTGTCGCGACAATTAATAAATGCTAAATAAAATAAGTTCTGACTTTTTTTTTTGTCTACATAGCATTATTCGGTGAATATATAATGTAAACCAAGAAATAAAAATCACAAGGAAAAGCAGAAAATATTGTTTCGGATCCCTTTGGTAGTAGCATAGTCTAATGACAAATCTCTTATCTCTTATTTTTTTGAAAATATAGAAAAATATAAAATTGTGTTATATTAAAGAGATTAACAAATAGACTTAGTACACAAATTAAAAATATAACACTAAAAAACTTAATTAGCTACATTGTGGAATGATAGTACTTATGAAATACCAATCCCTTAATAATCTTTATAAAATTAGTAACTATTGTGAACAAGTTAGTCACTGCATATTTACGTGAATACAAGTTTTAATTTGTTACAATATGTATGTAAACGCACAAGTTACATTTACAACAAATTAAGCTTTTTGTTTGAATACAACCAAACTCCAAGCATACATATATGTGAATAAGAAGTTTCAATTTCTTAGCCTGAACGATCAAAGAACAGTTTCAATTTCCTCTAAAAACCACCATACAATCTTGAGCTTCTTTAGCTTATTTGATTAAACTTTGAACAACTTTAATAAATGATTTTTCTTCACTTATATATATGAAGCCATAATCTGCATGCATCAAATTGATTTTGATTTTCATCCCATAAGCTAGAAGGTCAACTAATTATTGAGAATTTAATTATGGTTGACAATTTGTCAATATGCAACATTTGTTTATTATTTCGAATAATATTATAATACTCATACACATCAGCCGTCAATTTTTACGGGTTTTCCTTCCATATTTGATCAACTATATTACCTATACACAAAAAAATAAAAAGATTATTAAATCAGTTATTTATATAAAATAATATTAAAAAATAAAATATATATTATAAATAAATTAAATAATATATATATATATACAAATATATAGTAGTTAATTTTTTATTCGGTGATAATATTTTTTAAATTTGATTTTGTAAAAAAATTGTAGTGAATTAATCAATATTTATACACATATAATTAATGTAGTCATTGATTGAACGCATGACCTTCTAATTTGACTTTAGAAAGCTTATCCTTATCAAAAAGAGGAAATGGACGGCTATAAATAAATAAACGAAAAACCACAATTAGTGAAGAAACAAAACAACAAATGGAGGTTTTTGTGGGAAAAAAAATGTTTAGATAAAGTTGAAGGCAGCAGAAAAGGGCAAGAGGGTCCTTAGAGTGGGCCATTACTCGTGTGCTGGAGCATTAACCTAAACTAGGGCCCATTATGTGGGTTGCGTGGTTTAGTGGGTTTGTTAAGAACTGAACCCCATAAAAAATCTACTTACCTTTTTGGGCTTCAGTGGGTACCATGTTTTGTTGTTTAGTTTTTGGACACTATACCGCCGTGCTATTCACCTGATGGAGTGATGGACCATCATGGAGGGTGGCTCCCACGGTGGTTGGTGGCAATGCTGATCAAAGCTTTTTAACTGAAGTGGTACCCAGATACTCTTCTACTTTTCCTTCAATGTTGATTAGTATCAGCATACATGTCTTCATTAGTATTAATAAAACTTCTATTTTCTTGATTGATGTGCAAATCAGTTTTGTAATTATGTAAATTTAACATAATGTTAACATTAATGCCACAAAAATTCGGTGCACTGGAGCAGATAGTAATAGTAATAATGTTTCTTAAAATACAAGCCATGCAAGTTGGTAATAACAACTCATATGTGATGACAGTGAAGCCGCTAGCAGTTGCCAAATTTGACAATTAAATCATGTTATTGTCAATTTGTCATATACTCAAATTATAGTAGAAATTCCGACATACTGATCCCTTTTTTCCAAAGGTAAAAACAAATCTTCTACATACTTTGTTGTTTATTTTTGAGCTATAACCAATCTATATACGTTTTTGTTGGGCCACATTAGTGTATGAAAGGTAAAATCAGGTCATCCTCATATCCATGTATGATTGCACAAACCTATTAAGATCCTTTTTTTTTATTTTCATACTAAATACTATAAATATAGAAGAATTTATTATACACTCAAGATATGTTATTCCACTCTAATTCTTATATTTCTTGGATCTCGATTAACTTGGTAATCAGAATTTTTTGCAGGTATCATCTCTATTCATCAGTTTGAGACAGATTGAAAAACTTTGTTTATATTTAAAAGATCGTCCTAGGTAAATATTTTTGAACAATTATATATAATAAAAACGATCGTATATAGTGTATATTTTTTGCATTTAAATAAAACTAGTCTTGTGCTCTGTTCAACTAAAATAAATATGTAATTAGATGATTATGATCTTGTGATTATTACAAAAATTCATCAAGGTCATGTGATGATTACTACTTTTATAAAAAGTTTGTTGATATATTTGTCAATAACTCAATGCACAAAAATAATTTCAATTTGTTTGGCTCTTTTAAATTAATGAACAATATTCAATAAAATACAATTTACCAATTTGATAGTACATAATTTAATATATCTATAAAAAAAACTTTAATACAGTAATTGTTCACCGAAATTAAATTTGTTTCATAATGCCTTGAAATTTTAATTTTTCTTTCCTCTAATTAAAGGAAAGTACCTGTCTAAGTCTAACTCTGTCCTGTACTTGCTTCTGCTTCCTTTCTACCTTTAATGTATTTTAAGTTTTTAACCCCTTTTTCAAAACAACATAGATCTTTTATTTTGTATATAATAATAATAGAATGGAACCAAAAAGTGAAAAGTTAAATTCAATAAAACATATTTCACTATTTGAATATTCTTCTTTGTCTTTATCAATTATGTTTAGATTCTATCTATAAAATTCACTAATTTAACTTCGAAATTTATAATTAAATTTATCTTTAAGCACACTTTTTTATTTCTTATTATTTTTATCATTTCTAAAATTTTAATAAACTTACCATCTTGATCAAGTTGGTGTTAGTTAGTCTCTATTCAAATATCTTATCATCAGAGGGTAAAAGCGAAAAGTTAGGATGTTGAATTATACTAAGAATGGCCTTGCGTCTTCTCTGAAGTATATGGTATTCTTTTCTATTAAATAATGTATATAAAGATAGGACACTGAGACAGGGATATAGAGATACAAAATCATATTTGGCAGATAAAATATGGATAGAGATAATATGTTCAGAGATATTGAATTAGTGTATTTTGTGTCCATCTTGACAGGAAGACACAGAAACACTAACAAGAGACACAAATTATTTTTATTTCTTTTTATTATTTTTGTTAATTTTTTATAATTATATTTTTTATTATTATGTTTTTAATCTCAAATTTTTTAAATAAAAAAATAAGAATAAGTTAAATTTTCATAATTTATTTTAGTTTATCGCCAAACAGAATACAAAAACACAAAATTTTATATCTGTATTTTATCTTGTCCTATTCTCAATGTTTTATCATATCCTATTTTTGGAAACAAACGCATCCTAATGTACATACCTTGCATTCATTGATTGCATTATTTCCACCCCCTCTGAAGGAATAATCATTTGAGTCTACACTCGCAAAGTCACATGTAAGAACAAAGTTGAGTGTGTCATATGGTTCATGAGATTATATATGCACATAATTAAATTGAGTATTTAATTTGGAGACCCGTGACATGTATGTAGACCAAGGGGAAGCCAAATAACATTTCAATTAATATTCTCCCCCTAAAAAATGTGGCATGTTGAAGATTGTAACCTTCCATTGATTTTCCCATAAAAAACAAATCCCTTTAAATTTGAACCGCCATACTCTTACTCTTACCAAAACCCCAATCACAAATCCATCCAAGGCAAAGCCATTGTCAGAAAATAAAAACCAGTGTCCTCTAGCGCCCACCACCACCACCATGTGAACCACTTTTCCTTCCTCATCTTCTCAACATTATTAATTTATTATTGCATCTTTATAATGCACTTAATAATGAAATTGTACTTATTTTTTATTTTTATAAGTATAATAACTTGTGTCATATACATGATAAAGTTAAAATTATAATTTTAAGTTATTTTATTAAAATTAATTTAAATTATAATAATTTGATTAATAAAAAAAGTAACATATTATACATTTAAAATATTTTTTTAATATGATGCTAAATATATCAATTCTAATGTTGTTATTAATTGTTTTTATTAATTTATTTTTTCAATAAATTAAATATATATAATCACCAACAAATATTTATATATTTTATTTTCAAGTAAAAACATATAAAAATTAGCTTAAAATAAACAATAATAAATTCATAAATAATTCGAATACACAAATTTTTTAATAAACAAAAAATAATTTAAAATCAGTAAAAAACAACTCAACACTCTTTTTTGATGCCTGTAAAATATATACCTAAAATAACATTATCATAATTTTAATACCCTCAAGATGTAAATATGGAATAAGAATGTATTATCAATTAGCACATAGAATATTTTTTAATTGATAGTAATAAATTCTAATAAATTTGTCCAAGAGATTTAGAAATTATCTTTTCATTATAAGCTTTTAAAAACTTCTCTATATACCACATTTATCGTACAATTATCGTTCAAGTGTCTGTAATCTGCAACAGCACTCACAGACCGTCTTTACCCTTGATAATGTAACATACAATTGATCACTTATTTGGTTTAGGGTTGTTTGTAGGCTTAGTTGTAACATGTAGCAATTTTTAAACTAATAGTTATAGTGGATTATTCAAAAGTTTTTTTGTAAATAATTACTAAGGGATCTGAAATGAAAAAGCACCCAAATAACTTAGTTAATTAAGTGCATAGTACAGCACAACAGAACATATAGAATTATTTTTTGTAATATCTATTTAGTTTATTTTTTATTTGTATCGTATGTTATAGTTATTTTTTACATATTTATTTAATATATCATATGTTAATACTAAGAGTATTTTTTAAAAAAGATATATTTATAAAAATAGATATAATATGATTACAAATTTAACATAAATAAATTAAATAAATAAAAGATTAAACTAACATACTTACCAATACCTGGTTAAAATTTTTAAATTGGAGAATAATTATGTATTCAGTTGCTTGGTGATCATATAGATGATTGAGTAATTGGGTTGCAAATTAATTTCATAGTGTACACTTTATTTTTTTTTCATTTCTAAATGAAAGCGAAAATTAAGAGATATAAGTAATATGTAATGAAAAAGATAAAAAGATTTTGCATAAAAAAGATAATTATTACAAAAAAATCTCATTGTAAAATATTATAATTTTACATAGGGCAAATCATAAAGATCAACACAATGTACTAGTCATTTCTCCCTATTTTAATCATGATATAAGTTTTTTTTTTAAATCAAGAGTCCAATAACATCTTTAAAAAAAATAAATTAAATGCACTAAATTAAGAACAAATAAATGAATAATATAAAAAAATTACATATTTTTACATGTACAGATTAAAGAGAATTTATCAATATAATTTATATTAAACGATAAAAATAACAATATATTAATATAAGAATATACTTTTAGAAAAAGTCACAATATAATTTCAAACGTTTTAATAAATAAACTGTTAAAATTTTTGCTATGGTAAAATGATGCTATTATATGATTTTTTGGCAAAATTAAAATTAAAAGAAAACAGTTTTATGTGGGTTAATATCTATTTACTATGTACCAAATAAATGGAATCATTCATTTATTTGTTTCAATATAACAACATAAGCAACAAAAGTGAAATGATTATTAAGAATTTTATGATCATCGACCGTATTTATTATACGTGACTCCTTCTTAAAAGTTATTCTGCACACGTATGCAGTCGGAATATATATTCTACTTGATTTCTTAATTGCAAAATTTGAGAAGATATAGACATTTTCTTCGATCAGTTCATTCTCAAACATCTTTGACAAAAAAATTTTAATTGAATAGTGAATTTTATCACACTACAAAACAAATTAAATATAAAAGCTATTAGCACTTATAAAGCTATTAAAACACACTATTTTTGACTCGTATAAGGGTTTACTAATCAAATAAACTTAAAATACGAAAAAAAATATTTATAAACCTAGCATCACTTAAAAGAATTATAAAAATAATCAACTAACCTTATCATCTATTAGAACCATTTTTATGTAAACCATCTTAATTTTATCAAATTTGGATGGAACCTCTGCGGTGAAGTTTCTTCCTTCCCATCCATAAGGGAAAGGCAGGCTTATGTCACTCTCAAATGGAGCGGGTTACAAACAACTTCATGGTGAGACGTCTAAGCCAACTTTGATTTTTCATACTTTCTCATCACATAATCTACCATAGGTGATACTATTGATAGAATCGTAAGTAATAGCCATTAGATATGAAAAATAAAAAACAGAATAAAAACTAAATTACGAATTTTTAAATGATAATAAATATAAAAAAATTTACTATTATTCATTATGTTTTATTATTAATCTTTATGATTAATTTAATACCAATACTTGCTCGGTATATATATTATATAGTATATACATTAAATATATGATTATTATTCATTATTTGCTTCTTCTATTTTGCTAACTTCTCTCATTTAATTCTTTCGAAGGAATATATTACTATTAATTGTGAATACTTACTATAATTATAATAAATTTAATTATTACTCTAAATAAATAAAATAGATAATAATTAAAATTATTTTGTAGTCTTTTATATTTAATATTTACTATAAATATAAAGAGTACACTAATTAATGAATAGAAATATGAGTAGAAAATAAAACACATCAATTAAAATTAAACTTATTAAATAATTGAAAGTAAATAATATTTGATAATTATTTTAGCATTTAATTAAAATTTATTCTTTTGTAATGAGATTAGCCAATAACTTTTTAATTATTTTTATCGTATATTGTCTAATAAATTTTAATAAATAATATCTAAAATAAGTAAATCAAATAACAATGATTTGAAATATATTTTTAACAAATTAAATGCGAGAAATAAAAATAAAAAAATTGATAAAGAATAATATTTATAGATAAAAATAATATTTTTATTTTGGAGGAAAAAAATATATGAAGAATTGTTTAATAACTCATGCCATGTATGTGATGATAAATTGTTCAATAACTCATACCATACACGTGATAAGGTTGAAATTATAATTTTAAATTATTTTATTGAAATTAATTTAAATTGTAATAATTTAATTAATAAAAAGAATAACATATTATGCGTTCGTTTTTTCTTAATCTAATGTAGTTATCAATCATTTTTATTAATCTATACTTTCATTTTCTAAATTTATGATTAAAATAACAATTATAAATATTAATAATTAAACAAATCACTATATTATAATTATTTACGTTTTATTTTCAAAATAAAAAACATACTTTTTCTTTTTTATTAAATGATTTTCTTATTTATGTTACCCCATATATTCATCGTTTAGTCGATGATTTCTTTTTAGGATATATTTATTTATTTTATTTAAATAATTTTAATTTTTTTATTTAAGTATACATATATATTAAGTCACATCATATATCAATTATTTTTTAATTTTTTTATTATAAATATTTTTTTTAGCTTACCATCATTCAATAATTTTATTATTTCATTAATATCATTAATATCATTATATGCGTAATAATCTTTATAAATCATAGTAATTTTTTTATTTATGTATATGTATATATTAATTATTTAGTTAATAGTTTCCTCATTCTCATAATATATTTATTTTGTTAAATAATTTTAAATATTTTCTTATTTAGTTTATATATATATATTAACTGTATATAAATATATTTAAGTCGTATATATTAATTATTTTTTTATCATGATTGTTTTTTTGCGTCTACAATTATTCAATAATTTTTTATTCTTTATTATTAATATCATCGTATGTGTAATTTTCATAAATTATAATAGTTTTTTAATTTATATATATATATATTAATTTTGTTAAAAAATTTAAATATTTTTTATTTATACATACATATATATTATTATACATAAAAATATTTAAATCACACATATTAATTATTTTTTGTTTATGATTATTTCTTTATATATATATATGATTAATTTTTATTCTATAATCGTGCAATAATTTTTTATTTTTTATATTCATGTATATTCTCTAATTGATCTCCATTCATACGCTTATTAACAATTTTTTTTAAATAGTAATGTTTTATTTTTTTTATTTCACATATCTTTATATCTTAGCAAGAAAAATAAAATCACGTTTTGTGACTCTTTTTCTTTTGTTATGCCTTAATCTTAATTAATCAATCTTGTGTCTACATAATATAATTAAATTTTTAGTCACTCTAATCTTATACTTCTTTTAATAATTGCATTACTAATCTGAAATACAAAAAAAAAAGAAAAAATGTGATACATATATTCAAAAAAAAATAAACTTAAAATTAAAAAAAATTATATTAAAAAATTTACAAATAACATATCCAAGAAGAATAGTTGTAATATATAAATTGAGACAACAATTTAAATTTCTCTAAAACTAATTTAATCAAATACTAATATTAGAAATAAATTATTTAAATAATATTTAATTTATTCTAGTATTTAGACACGTATAGATTATAGTCATTTTCATAACGACAATCAACTGAAACATCATAAGTTTGAACATTTAGAATTCGTGCAAATTCAGACCATCCCGTTATTAAATAAGTTTCATCATTCGCTATCCATGTAATGCGGTAAGGTATAAAATTATCACACCGAAAAACTAAATTGACCTTTATTATCCTCAATGGCATTGCATTGATGCAAAAGAATGCCGGTAATTTATGAAAAAAAATCACAATATGTTATAAAATTATTTTAATTATGAAAAGTTTAAAATAAGAAAAATTGAATATATTATCAATAGTTAAAATTGCATCTTCGAGTTTAACACAAATTTACTAAAACTGAACTTAAATTGAGGAAATTCAACCTCATTATGTACTCCACTTCGAATATTTTCGGGCAGACGTAAAAAACATGGAGGGAATGAAACTTGAACTTAGCATACAAAGTTATGTAAAAATAATTTATCAATAAAAAATCGAGCTCCTCCCAAGAAAACTAATTTTACCCACATTCCATTAGGTTGGTCATAATATGTGAGTAGATCCAACTATCCTTCGGCAAAGCATGTAATTATAACCTGAATCAGTGAATACAACTTGAGATAGTATTTGATGAACGTGGTGCATTATAAACGATTGCAACAAAAGATAATCACACTAGAATATTAGATGAAAAGAATAAGTTAGCATAAGAACAATCATTAAATTATAAATAAATATATATATATATATAATGAAATGAGTATATAAAAAATACTATAAAAAATTATAAATTATACCTTAAAAAGATCAACTTGAAGAAAAACGAAGACTACATTGTTATTCTATGAAGTCTTAAAGGAAGAATAATAAATTTAAAAAATGAGTTGACTCTCAGATCTAGACTCACGAACTACAAAAAAAAACTATATACAGCCTTTATTAGAACAAAAATAATTATATAAATTAGTTATTATTAAGTTAATTTTTTATTATTTACATTATACATCATATATTTACGGTGATTGAATAAACCATTATCATATCATATACATTTTTAGGATGATTAGAATGATAGATTTTTGTTTTTAATTTTTTAAGGTAGATATCAATATCAATTTGTCGAAATTACGATTAATTTAAAATTATATTACAACGATTGAAAATTAAAATTATTGACTATTAACATAATTATGATTAAATGCTTATTTGATGTATAATTATAAAAAATTATTGACAATTACCTTAATTATGTATTAAATACTAATTTGATGTATAATGATTAACAATTAATATAATTATGTAGAAAATAAAACATAGCAACTAAAATTTGATGTACAATGATAGACAATGTTTGGAAAATTATTTTGGCATTTAATTATTGATTATTATTATTATTATTATTATTATTATTATTATTATTATTATTATTATTATTATTATTGGGTCATCATTAATGTAACAATTTATCATTAATAAAATTATTGCATAATAAATGAGAATTAGAATGGTATCAATATAATTAAGATGATTAAAAATATTTTTGATTAATACTTAATTTAATAATGTATTAAATATTAATTTTATATAATTATAATAAAGATATTTTTTAAATTAGTATAATTATATATTATTTATTAAATATTAATTGTAATATAATTGTAATATTGTAATATAATTATAATAAATATATATTTTTTTAAAATAAATTTAGAAAAAAGTATTTTTATTTTGGAGAAAAAATAAATTTATAAAAAATTGACACCTCATTTTTATTAGTTGATAATATATTAAATATTAATTTTACATAATTATAATAAATATATTTTTTAAATTAATATAATCATGCATTATTCATTAAATGTTAATTGTAATATAATTATAATATAATTATAATATAAATATTTTTCTAAAATAAATTTAGAAGAGAGAATAATGCTTTTATTTTAGAGAAAAAATAAATTCATGAAAAATTGACGTCTCACTTTCATTAGTCGAAGAAAAAATCCAATTTGAGTATATTATTAAGTAGATAAGTAATAAAAATTTTATTTTATATATTAACTGTATAAGTAATAATTATTTTTTTACACCACCGTATAAAAAATTATTCAAAAAATATAATTAATAAATGAAAATAAAATCATAGTATTTATTATAATAAAACGTATATGTTTATTTGAACAATTGAACTGTCATTTCATAAATAGAAAATATAAAGTAATTAATAATAATTTATGTTTGGAGGTTCTTCTTTACCCTTGTATATATATAAAGACACCATAGACATAGGCACGGGCCAGTTCTATTTAAAGCCACGTTGAGTTCTCTGTTTCTCTCTGTGTCTGTCTCATCAGGTTTTCAGATGGATTTGAGGGTCCATTATTCTTCATTGTTGGTGTTGTGTGTATTGTTGTTCCAAATACTTGTGCTTGTGCAGCAAGCAAAAGCAACAAAGTTCCAGAATGTGAGTGGGATAAGAAGACTAAGAGGGAGAAAATCAGTGGTAGGTGGTAGCGGTGGGTGCAACTTGTTCATAGGAAGTTGGGTGATAGACCCATCATTCCCACTCTATGACTCATCAAGCTGCCCCTTCATTGATCCTGAGTTTGATTGCCAGAAATATGGTAGACCTGATAAGCAGTACCTCAAATATGCTTGGAAGCCTGATTCTTGTTCCTTACCAAGGTACTATTATTCTTCCTGCATTTAATATTGTGCATGTTTTTTCAAGTCCTTGCTTAATTATTAATTGTGTTTTGATGTAGGTTCGATGGGTTAGATTTTTTGAATAGATGGAGGGGTAAGAAGATAATGTTTGTGGGAGATTCACTGAGCTTGAACATGTGGGAATCACTCTCCTGTATGATTCACGCGTCGGTGCCCAATACCCAGACCACCTTTTTGAGGAAAGAAGCACTCTCCACTGTCATCTTCCAGGTTTTACTTTTTCTTCTTATTAAACTACTCTTTTATCTTAACCCATGATAACAATAAAAAAATAATTTATAACAACAATAAAAACTAAAATTAAAACTGAATTTATGAATTCTAATAGACTGAATTTATGGACAACGAGACTTTTTTATTGTTGTCATAGATTAAGATGAAAGAATAGTTTAATACTTTTAATTTCTTTCAATATAGAAACGTTTTAGAGGCACTAGCAGCAATGGATATTTCAATAATTGAGATAACAAATTAAAATTATTGACACTCCGGTATATTTAGTACGCTTAGAATTCTTCCATAAATATATACTGCATTTACATCTACATATCTTTGTCTTCTTTCTCCTTTCCTATGCAAATCACCACTCTCTCTCTCTCTCCCTCTCTGAATATCACCCTTCCCAATTTTGTCTTCATTTTATAACCTCCCTTTTGTTTGTTTCCCCGTGTTGCTTTTTCTTTTATGATTCATTCCCTATTTTCCTTTTTTTTAAATGACGTGCATTCCCCATATTGCTTTTCTACCTTATTTTATTTTATTAAAAACTTCAATTTTGTATTTTTGTTTTTATAAAGGTCTTTCCAATTAGTAACGTGTTAATTAGTTTAAGTCCATTAAATACTACAATATTTCGTTATAAAATATCAATGATTTTTCAAGCTACTCAATTAAAGCATTTAATTTGTCAGGTTGTCATATTCAAAACTGTTCATTAATTAAGTTGGGTTTTGAGGGAGAGTTCCTAACCACAATCATCATTAGAAACCTCCATCGTTTTGAGATAAAGCTTAATATAATTGATGAGCTAAACTTTAATGATAATAGACCTTTATCTTTGTAACCTAAATAATTATGCTCCTTTTCCATACTACACCTTGGGCATGAGAAGATTCCTTTTCATGGGCCAGGAGCAATCAAAGATTCAAAACAAATAATAACAGTAAAAACCAGAAAGTACTAGCTACTGACACAAATACCACAAATATTAAAAGCCAATGTTTTTATTACATTTGAATTAATATTACTCAAACTAATTTTTTTGTATTATTATACTATTACTAATATAGTCTAAAAATAGAAAAAGGACAAATTAAACAACTTAATACAAAATTTTTCATTGCAAGGAAGCCAAAATTCTACTCATTTTATTAGGAGAAAATTCAATTTGATTTCCACCTATAAATATAGTTTGTTTTGAGTTTACATTTTTAATTGAAGGATTTTTTTATATATAAACTATCATTTTATTTTACTAGCTACCATGTTTTAGAAGGAAATAATAAATCTATATTTTTCAAATTTCTTTCACATAATTTTAAAATAATATAATTTTCTTATTATAACTGGCATTAAAAAATACAGTACATATTAATTAATCACAAGCATAAAAAACAAAAGCAAAATAGAGGCCCTTCAAGTTGTTTAATAATGAAAATCAAAATAGAAAAATGAGATTTCAACACTTAATGGCATCATTTTCTGGCTTTGATCTAGAGGAGTTATCTCCATCGTTTGACAGGCTGTGAGGGAGACCATGCCAACCTGTGATTACAAGTTGGAGTCTCCCCCTCAATTATTTTTGCTTCTAATCTCATGGTTTATTCAGTATCAATCAAATAAAGAACATGGGACTTGTTAGAATATTATTAGGATCGATTAGTATTGATTAGAATTATTTAACAAAAAAAATAACTGATTTTCCTCAAAGAAGATATTATGACTCTGATACTATGTTAGAAACAAGAGATTAAACTGGAGAAATAATTTGTGTATCATTGAGTGTATTCTAGTTGTCTATTCAAGTTGTGTGGAATGATACAATATAAAAAGATATTTATAGGTACTAAAAAAATTATACTAATAAAAACGTAATCTCTTATAATAAATATTCAAATATACTAAATAATACTAATTGATCCTAATTATATTCTAACATACAAATATTATTCGCCATTTTATGTTATATTAAATAGTGCCATTCGTAGCCTCTAGCATGTAATCAAATGTTAAAACTTAAAAGCTACAAAATGCATTATGCTTTTGATTATTGAAACTCGAATAAAATTTCAGTCCTAAAATTAATTAGTCACAAAAAAAAAGAGTATATAGTGGCTCTATGTGCAGAGCAGTGGATAGTATGTTTGCCTACAAATTATATTAAAATAAACAAACAAAAAGTCCAAAGTTTGGTTAATCAGTTTTCCCATGTTCAATAAGCTAACTATTTCAACATTTTTCTCCATAAAATTATGTGAATTTAAAAACGTTTATGTCAAGATTCCCTTAATTCATAAAATATATAATAATAGTAGTATTACACAATATTGAAGAGAAATTGTGCAGCAGAAAGTGATTGGATAGCATTATTACACATTTCCCATTAAATAATTGATCTTGACAGAAGAGAGCATATTTGTAGCTTGATTAATTGATTGCTGTGTCCACGTGAATATAATATAATATAAGTATATTTTACATGAACAAGAATATAGAAATGTATAACCGAATGGATAAGTAATAAGTGAGTGCTAGTTGTTTAGCATTTATAATATGAAATGAATCTGAGCCATTGAAGGGGGGGTTGGTGGTGCAGGACTACGGAGTAACCATACAGCTATACCGCACCCCATATTTGGTAGACATTGTTAAAGAAAACGTTGGGCGGGTTCTCACATTAGACTCCATTGTTGCTGGGAATGCATGGCAAGGAATGGACATGTTGGTTTTCAATTCCTGGCATTGGTGGACCCACACTGGAAAATCTCAAGGGTATACATATTTATATTCTTCAACTTCCACCATAACACTATATTTAGAGAAACAAGTATTGCTGGACAAGAGTACCCTAAGAATAATGAATGGGTGGTGATTAAAAGTCTTAGAAAGAGTCCAAAATGCATGTGGACAATAGTAATAAAAAGGTTTGCAATTTTGAGGTCTAATTTTGACTAATGTTGGTGTTTGACAGATGGGACTATATCAGAGATGGTCCCAATCTAGTTAAGGACATGGACCGTTTGGAGGCATACACTAAGGGTATGACCACTTGGGCTAGATGGGTTGATCAAAATGTTGATCCTACAAAAACTAAAGTCTTCTTTCAAGGCATTTCTCCCACTCACTATCAGTAAGTAACTCCTCTACTACTCTAACAGATTTTAACTCCCACTAGTCTGAAATTTATGTATTTCTTTGAACTCAAATAGAGGCAAGGAATGGAATGAACCAAAGAAAAGCTGTAGTGGTGAACTTGAACCATTGTCAGGGTCAACATATCCAGCAGGACTACCTCCTGCAACCAACATAGTGACCAAAATACTCAAGAACATGAATTCTCCGGTTTATCTACTTGACATCACACTCCTCTCTCAGCTCAGAAAAGATGCACACCCTTCTGCTTATAGTGGAGATCATGCAGGCAATGATTGCAGCCATTGGTGCCTCCCAGGGTTGCCTGATACATGGAACCAGCTCCTATATGCAGCACTCAGCATGTGAACAAAACAGATCCTTACACCAGAATTTTCTTCTTGTTTGGCTCGTAGATACTGCCAAGGGCTGAAATCATATAAACTGTAACATTATACGATTCATGAAGGACAAGAAAATAATCTACAGATTTCAAGAACAGAATAGCTTTCTTAGAGTTATCAAAATTGTTTGCATATCAAGAAATGTACTTACCAGGCTATGTAAGAACTATGAACTAATTCACTGAATGATATTGAACTTTAGCATTGAAGTTAAATTTAATATGAGTGGTCGTTTTCTTCACGGAATCAAATATAGCGACATGTTTGGGCTTGTATTTACACAGAATCTACATCCCCGGGATACACGGAAGCATTGACAGAAACCTTTCAACCACCAAAATGAAGCTTAGAATGGAAGTTTGGTTGAGATTTGAGAAGCTTTGGTTATCAACACATAGATAAAATAAAAAAGAACTTGATTGCAATATGCTAAAATTCATAATTGTAGGACTACTACACTACAAGGATAGAACAATGTATAACGTAAGATCACAAGTGTACTTATCATATCATCATCCAAAAGGGTGTCCTTTACTCATTTTGTATTCTTGTTCCAAATGAAAAATCTGAGATTTTATACGATTCTCTTAACACGTGGTCTTAGCCTATTGGATGGTTTTGGTTCTTGGAAACATGTGACCAAACCCATAACATTTGGCAAATATAAAAATATCATAAAAACAGAACGTGTACCATGAATCTTAGAGCATCTTGAGAGCACGTCGATTGCATAGAAAAGGGAAGAAGACAAAGAGGAGGGTGGTCCGAGGGATGGGGCACGATACGAGGAACAAGACAATGTTTCATAATGGAGGAGGAAGACTGGAACAGAGATGGGAGAAGAGTCTTGGCAGAGAAGAAAACAGAGTCTTCCTCTTTTTCTTTGGACATACTTCAATGAGGCCTTCCTTCTTGGTCAGCATTGTTTGGGTTTTGGTCCAAAGTTCAGTGTTTCAACATGCTCTGGATAACAGGATTTTCACCTTGGGCCTCGGCCTGTTGATGGCCCAACTCAATATTATACTCACCATGGTGATGTGAATAGGAAAGGTACATATTATTTGAGTCTTCACTATTAATTAGTTTTTATTTTATTATTTTTTAAAATTTAAATTGAAAAAAAATAAATTTATAGTATACAAATTTAGTTAATGGTTAATGGTTATCACTTTTTAAACTATACAAATTTGTAAAGTAACAACTAACAAGCGCTGCCGATTAGTACATGCACGTGATAGTTAAGTGAAGGACTAGGAATGAATGAGTCATTTGGTGAAGAGAATGAAATTTTAATTTAATTTGGATAAAATTGGAATTAATTAATTGAAATGAAGATATTTTAGGTATAAAATGTTATTAAAGTTTCAATCTCCATCTCTAAAAATTTTAGTCTCTTGTGTCCCTAAATTTTGGAGGTACTGAAATACTGAAATTTTGAAAACAGAGACAAATTTTAGTACCATTTTCTGAACTAACAAATACGAGACTGAATCTCAATCTCTCAATTTGAATCTCAGTACCTCAAAACAACGCTAGCTTAAAGAAGTGGGTTTTGTTTGGAGGGAATTCACAACTACTAGAGCATATATAACCGAGAGGAAACAAATTGGTTTTTTCAGTGTCTTTGTTTCCCAATTAATATTAATGGATGGCATTCTATTGACAAAAACAAAATGTAACTATCTTTACAGCAATTGGCTGAAGCTGAGTTTGGTCGATCATCACTAACATGTTGCAGACCTGCAAAGGAATTTCTGTTGCTGAACGTGGCCTGACCTTGCTTTATCTCTCAATTCTTGGAATGCTCTCATTGTCTCCACATCGAAACCTCCAGCAAACTGCCAAACACAGAGATGGCATGATCCTCAATATTATTACTTTCTCTCGGTTTTTGGAATTCTTGCCTATTTTGTATTATGTTCCAACATATATATTGGAGGATTTACCTGGTGTACCCGGAAGGCGAATCTTACACCTTGGACAATCAGCTCTTCTTCTTCAGGACCACCGCCAACTGTCTCAAGCTCAGCCGAGACTCTCTTCATGTACTTCATTGCCAGTTTCACAGATGCCAGCTTTATCTACGTAATCACAGAAATAAGTTAAAAGTACAATCAAATGAATGAGATCACAATTAACATTAATTAATTAACCAACCTCTTAGAATTTACTACATCAGACAATCTACTATACTACCCTAAGCATGTGAAATATGATTGGGTTATGCTTCCTCCTAGCTATAGTGTACGATTTTAATACTGCCAAGGCATTAATTAAAAGGGAGAAGCAGACAAGCAGATAGATTTTAGAGATCCGGGAGAGTTCACATGTGTGCATGCAGATATGCAGGGGTGCACAGATAAACAAAAGTAAAAAGTCTAACCATTACTTTGTCATTTTGCACCTAGATTAGATTCTAGTAATATACAATAACATAACTTTACCTAGCTAGACAAATGCTTTGGTTCCAACCCCGACATAACTAGACAAATTGAAAATATACTTGGAGACCAACACTAACATTTAATAACCAACACTTGAAGACAATTGTCTAGAAATCCGTAAGATATACTATTATTTCAGTTGATATTTGATTATTGCTGAAGCTATATATGTAGATGTAGATAAAATAAAATGAAGCACATGTGCAACCGTGCAAGATGGTCATTGGATCACGGGAATTACCTGACTCACAAAGCCACTATCAAGTATCCAATGAAGTGGTATCCGGAAGAGTTTGTATCTATTTGTTGCTGACTCCCTCATCCTTGAGATATTGTAAACCCCGTGCTCCAACCTGCCAAACACAAGACAAGATTAGTGTTGTCGTTATATTGTCAAGTTGGGGAAGAATTCGAGAATGGAAAGATATTATTAAACTACTCTTCTACTTTAGATCATAACAACAATAAAAAAATCTCGTAACCCACAAATTCAATTCAACAAAATACATAAATTCAATTATAATTTTAGTCTTTATTATATTATTTTATCTTTGTTTGTTTTTATCTTATCTTTATTTGTTTTTATCTTTCATAGAACAATGCTCTATATATATTTAGTTTTACCTTCATAATTCATAATTCAATTCAATCAATCAAAAATTAGTAAAATTTCATAATCTTTTCTTTTCTTGTTCTTTCACAATTTCATCACATACTTATCAAAGAGAGCTTGCATCTTTTTCAGAGCTGGACCACACGGCTGCCTTGGATCATCCCGGAACGATGAAGCCTCGCGTTCCAGCTTCTTTAGATCACAGTATCCGAACGCAGCCTCGCGCAAAGCATCCGCCTTTTGCTCCGGCCATTCGAAGTGTTTCAGCACTGCTCGTTCATCCACCTGAACCCCAAATCACACAAAATCAAAGTCATTCAAAACAACTATCTTCTCTGTTAATAATAAAATTAAGGTAATGATAGTTGTGTTACCAAATAAGAGAGCTCATCGTCTAGCCATTTAACAAAAAGAACAACATCTTCAATATCTGCAAATGCTGCTTCCTCTACTTCTTTAATTAAGCACCGGATAAAATCTGCTTGGGTTTCCACATCGGTTTTTATCTGATAACAAATTAACTATGATTCATGATTGACTAGTTGAATTTGATTGGGGGTCCAAAAGTAAACTTGACTAGGTGAATTTCACAGTAAATTTAGCGAAAAAAAAAAAAAACAGAGAGCAGTTACCGCGAGCAAGTGAGAAGAGCGGTTCTCGATCTCACCAATCATGTCACGTGCATTTGCTGGAGCCGGCACTGCCTCCACGATTCCGTTGGAGCTGCATTCGCGTCGAGAGAGTTGCGATGGTTCTCTCCTCATCAACGTGTGGTAAAATTCTACCACCTCTGGCACCCTCGTCACTTTCGCGGTGACAGCTCTACTCCCCTTTGGAGGCGGCGGAGGAGGTGGTGGAGCAGTTTTGGACGACATTGAAGCAGCAGCCTTTGGCGGGGGCGGAGGCGGAGGAGGCCCTAATTTCGGAGGTTGCTGAATCGGTTGCTCTGTTCCCGCATTATGATTGTCCGAGGTGGAAGAATGAGGGGAAGCAGTCAAGGGCGAATGCGGTGACGAAGACGACGATCGTCTCGGTGGCGGTTTGGGAACACGTGGCTGACGTGATGTGACGGCATTGGTGAAAGTGTCAGGGAGTTCCTCGGAGTGTTTTTCACTTCCCGGCACCTGTGGTTTAAAATCCTCAAGAACAGCAGCAGCAGCGCTACATTCTAGAAGCTGCTTCTGGTTCCCGCTTCCTTGATCCGACGACACCGTTTTCTTCAGAGTCTTGTTGAGAAATTTATGGAACCTCTGAGAAGAAGAGAGATCGTGGTCATTTGCATGTTCGGAGGCAGTCTTCTTGAGCTCAGCTATCTCATCCTCCAATGCTTTGGTCTTGCACTCATTCTCTCTCTTCTCTTGCTCGCTTCGGAGCCTGAGTTCATGGAGCTCCTTGGCCAACCTCTGATTCTCAGCCTGGAGGTCTTGGATTGTGTTGGCTTGGCAGAGAATCTCAGCGTCCCTGGAAACGATGTCATTCTCGAGGAGGGGGACAATGGCGGCAGTCTGCTTGAGGAGCTTGTGCTCGAGGAGCTGAGTCTTGAGGCGGGACTCTCGGTCGCGGAGGTCGTCGACGAGGCGGAGAAGCTCCGCGACGTCCGGTGGGCGAGGTTGGACTTGAGCGGAGGAGCGTGGGAAGTAAGCGCCGAGGGCGCGCGTGAAGGAGGATTTGGAGGGTGAAGGAGGAGGGTGGGAGGGAGAAGGAGACTTGTGGAAGGGCATTGGAAGCTTGACCTTGCCAGCTACCATTATTGAGTTTGGATTACGGTTGTTTGGTTTGTAATGTCATAAAGAAAAGTGTTTGGAACTTAACGAGGTGGTCTCTGTCTGGGACTCTGTCTGGGAGTGCCAGTGGCAGCGTCGCTGTGGTTATGTTATGGGCTAGCATTAGCAACTACCAAGTATCAAGCAATGCAAGAGATACAAAATGTACAATCAACCCAACCATAAATCATCGCATCTTAGTAAATAATAAAAGAAGGAAAACTCTATTTCCGGCAACTTTAATAAATTCTAACCATAATATAACCAATAAAAAAATAATAATTTTATATTATTAGATAAAATTTTACATCATTAAAAATATATTATTGATAATTATTTAATGACAACAAATTACAAAAGTTACTGGTCCCTAACATTTTTCATGAAAGAAATCTTAGCGTTGTTAAAATTTAGAGAAAATATAGAGAGTCAATAAAATATTTATACAATGTGTATAATGAAGGTTTAGGGAGTATTAGAGATATAACCATTAATGTTACTTTTTTCTATCAGTTGAAGTTTTTGGGATGAGTGGTATCATGATATGATATTAGAACTCTAGATCTAAAAGGTCAAAAGTTCGATAAATCCCATTAAAAAATGAGTACTCTAAAATTTATTATTTTTTGTTACCACTTAGTCATTAATTTAATTTTTTAATATAATTCATTTAGTTTAGTAATTCAACAACATATTTTATTCTATATTTTTAAATATTAATGACTTCAAATAATTGTCAAATAATAATTCAACAAAAAAAGAACACTGGGTAACTAGTTTTTTATTTGTATTATTATTATTATTTTTATTATTTCACTTAAATAGGTTTTTAATCTTATAAAATACCTAAAACAGGCTCTTCTTTAAGTAATTTTATGACATTGAATTTACTGATGAGTAACTAGAATGTTTTCACAGCAAGAATTCTAAAATCAATAAGAAGCTATATAAACAAAATTTGATCTCAACCTAAAATATTAATTACATAAAAAATATTTAATTTAGATTTCTTTTTTTCTTCTTACAGTTACTCAATATTGTTTGAGAAAAGAGATCACATGTTAACGCCTTAACGTTTGTCCTGGAACGAGCTGAGGTGGACTCAATCTAGTTGTAGTTTCTCCTCCAATTGCCACATTCTGCAACAGATCGAGCATCCAACGTGGTGGTTGTTATTAGATTATGCTATGTGCACTAAAATTAGCCACTAAAATTAGTTATCAGTATAAAATATATGTTAAAATATAAATATATATTAAAAATAAATTAAATCACATATGTATTTATACACAAATACATTGGTAACTGATTCTAGTGGCTGATTTTGGTATACAAATAGCATTTTCCTTGTTACTATTGGGTGGAGAATCGTTTGTTTGCTGTTATGTACATCAAAAGTGATTTTGGGTTGACATCATTGGAGCTCTAGACTCTGGGCATGCTAATGCTATTCATAACGAATCTTGTGATTTTCAGGATGAACTCTGTATATTGAGTTTTGCCTTAGTTTATTTATAGAATTAAACAAAATCGTGACTTCAGTGTTGCCAAAGATAAAGGGGGTAACATAGTATTTTGCATGATGTACCACTATACATTTATATTATATTAGACTATTATTAGTTGTTAACTTGCTGTAGCCTGTAGGAAAATTATAATACAACTAGAAGACACTTACATTGTTCTTGAGTTTATCATTGTTGATCTTTTTTATTTTGGCCGAGAATGTTGGCTCTAATAAGTAATAATATTCAATTGACATTTCATTAACTTTAATAGAGGAGAAAAGAGAACATTGAACCCCCATTTTGTTTTTGGCACCAAGACTACTTTTCTTTCCTAGATTCAAAGGCTTTCAAATGCAATTAAAGCCTTGAAAGTTGAAAGTGCTTTTGTGACATGCATGTTTATGAATTTGAGAGGGAAACTAATTTGAGTTAGTATCAATAAAAAAAAAAAGGTTCCAATGATTGAACGCATGGAACAAAACAATGAAACAATGTCTTCAAAAGAAAGCAAAGGCAGGCACTTGAACTAAGTCCTTTTGATTAGTATAGAAACGAAATATAAAGGATCGGATGTTAAAACTTAGTGTTTGCCAATTGGTGAAACAAACTTCTAATAACATATATGCTAGAAATTAAATATCTTCATGCAATATCAAGGAATCTAAGTGTGGTAATTGTTAATGTTGTAAATGTGAGGAGTGTTGAAGTTAGTCTCACATTAAAGAAAACAATAAAAAATGAAGAGTTTATAAGATGAGAGACTCATTTATTTGATACCTTAAGATTTTGAATTGAATGTGATGTCTTTTCATTTTAATATTTATATCCTTGTTAGTGTGTGTGGTAACAGGCAACGAAACTGAACAGTGACCCATAACGGAATCTCTCATGAGATAATATAAATCAACCCCATAATGTTTGCACCTTTTTAATTATTAGGCTAAGCTTTCTAAATATGCTTATGTATATTTTTTTTTTTTTTGGTTTCCCACGGTATCCCCCAACCCGGCAGGCTAAGGACTAATCCGCCGCGGTACTGAGCTCCATTTAAGATTTGCCGCTAGCCAATGGATTGCTGCATGCACAAAGCGGGATTCGAACCCCCGATACTTGCTTAAGCGGACTAGTGAGCTAACCACTAAAACAACCCAATTTGGTTATGCTTATGTATATTTAACATATACATAACTAAACAACAAAACATACAAGACAAGGATGAAACCCAATCTGTGGAAATGTGCTGATTAATTAGTTTGTAAGCTTTCATGAATGATAGAAACTAACAAAAGAGACTCATCAGGAGAAGATAGAGAAGGTTAGCATGAAAGGAATGTGTCTATATATATATATGGGAGGTGTCAATTAATTAGTAACCCGAAAGTGGTCCTTTGAGTCTCATATTTTAGAAGAAATTGGCAAACATTTTTGGAGATGACATATATTGGCAACGAATTAAGGAATTTTTGTTTTATTTAATATGAAATTTGTTTTTTGGGAATACAGTACAGTAGAATGATGATGCTTCAGATAAAGGACAAGTACTGTTTGTCCTATTAAATCTTGTACTACGTACTAATTAAGATTTATTTGTATTTTTAAATAAAGTTACACATTTATAATATTTACTTATATAGTTAGTAAAAGAAGAATCTATTTATAATATATAAAAACTAATATAAACTTTTTTCATAATGAATTTAAACTATTTTTTTTTTGTTAATGATGCCACATCAGTAATTTTAATGATTTGGCAAAAGATTAAAATCAACCAATCACTATTTAGTAAAATATTTTTAAAAAATTAAAACAAAAAATTCTTATCTATTATTATTCAATTGAAACATCAAATACTAATTAAATGTAATAAATATACATTAAAAGTGCCATAATAACAATAATTATAAAAAATTTCAGTTACAAATATTCAAACATATTAAGACTCTTACTACTTTTTATTTCTTAATCTCTTATATTAATTGTCAAAAATTTTTTAAATTTAATATAACATTTTTATATGTTTTTCATTCTCGTTCATTCATTTTTTTAATTATTTACAAAAAAAAAACGCAAGAGGTAGAAAATTAGAATTCCAAAAATTAATAAATGCAAAACACATTACTGTAAAAGAAATGGTATGAAATTAAAAAAATATTTTAAGTAAAGATTAAAAAATATCAATTTAGGTCACAAACATCTAAAAAATGAAAATAACATTAATATATGCAAACATATAAATAGAATGCAAATAAATAAAAAAATAAAAAATATATTATTTTTATAAACAAATTGATTATATAAAATAAAATATAATTAATGATAAGACATGTATGAAATTAAAAAAATATTTTAAGTAAAGATTAAAAAATATCAATTTACGTCACAAACATCTAAAGAATGAAAATAACATTAATATATGTAAACATATAAATAGAATGTAAATAAATAAAAAATAAAAAATATATTTTATATAAACAAATTGATTATATAAAATAAAATATAATTGATGATAAGACATATTATTTATATGACATAGTTGTTGAAATAATAAATAAAAATGACATTACTTCATTGTAAAAATATAATTTTTTAAAACTAATATGTATATATATAATATCATATGCCATTTGAATTACAATTCATTGGCAAAAAAATACCCTTGTTCAAAATCATTTTTCATATAATTAATGCCTATATGGTATTCTTGTGATGAGAATATTATAACAAAATGTTATGCTCCTCCTTTTTTATTTCCTAATCTCTACACAGTGGTTACCAAATTTGCAATATGGCAGTGAAAGTGGGTCGTCATTTTCTCATCAAGTACTTTGAGAATGTGATATATTACAAATCAATAAGCATTTCTGATCTTTAATTTTCTATCATTGATTATCATTAACAGCACCTTTGTTTTACCACTTAAAGCCACAAGATTTGGACCTCAGTCGCTCATGATGCTAACGCCCAACAGCTATACTTTAGCAACCATTAATTGTGTTTAAGAAATACTTAACAATCTGTGTTACATCATCATAGACCAAAGTGGTCCTTTAATTGTACTAAGAGGCAAGTGGCCAAGCTGACAAGTAGGAACAGATTAATTCCTAACCCAATTTATCAACAAGCCTTTTCTCACATATTACCATTTCAATTACAATTATTCATTGGATGGATAGAGGCTTTTTTTTCTAAATTACATGTCAGTGATCATTGCATCTCACTCAATTTTATAAATTATCCTATAAATATCAAAGATTAGTTGGTTTTCAACGTCAAGATTTTGGATGAAAAAATATTCCCATAGGAAGACATTATTCCCATATTATAGACCAACCTTATTAGAGTCAGATGAATTTGAAGGTAAATAGTAAATTAGATCAAGAAAATTAATGTCATTGTAACGCTTTTTTTTATTTTTGGCATTGTTAGAACAGGCCTAAATGTAGGCCCGAGGAACTTAAAAACCATGCAACTCTACATTGCAAATACAAATCAAAGGTTTACATCTGAAATTAGTTGGGTCGTTGAACAAGCCCAGCCCATTGAACCTTACTGGGTCGATCTAAGCCAGTTGTAGATTTCAGTGCGAAGGAACCACTTGTCACAATAAATTAATAATAAAAGAAATGTGCAAAAACATTGAAATACTGAAATATCATGGAGAATATAATTATACAGTGTCTGATAAATTAATAGTTAAATGATATTTTTCTTCAATCTAAAGGAAAAGTATGAGGAGCCAATGAAATATTTATACAATGTGTACAATGAGGTTTATGGAGTATTAGAGATATAATCATTAATGTTACATTTTTCTATCAGTTAGAAGCTTTTGGGATGAGTGGTATCATGACATGGTATTAGAACGTTAGATCCAAAAGGTTAAGAATTCGATCCTTGGTGAACCCCAAATCAGTGCATATTTTTTTTCAAATATAGATAGAGAAGGAATCGAAAAAGGAGAAAGAGGCACATAATTTAAAAAGTTGTTATAACAACTTAGATTTGTTTAAAAAGTATTTTACTTAGATTAAGAGTTTTATTCATTTAATAAATAAGACAATCACACATTATCATTAATGTTTTTAATTACATGTGCACGATACTTTTTTATGCTTTTGGGGATGTAAAGTTTTGAAGAAAGAATTGTGGTAAGAATGAGAATAGATTCGAAGACCAAAGTTAATGTAAGGTGGTTCCTTAAACGTCCCGTACAGGCATTTCATCCTGATTGTGGCAGTCCTTTTCCTCTTCTTGACTTTATCCATTTTCTAGCTTTGTATTGGCAAAGTCACCGCAAAGCATCTACCCAATCAGATGCAAATACCTATCCTCTTCAACTTGCAAATTGTCAGCATCACAAAACAAATACTATATAATTTATCTTTATTTGTCTAGTCTTCGTAACTTGAATGCTAAGAATCTATTGTGTATAAAATTAAAATTAGCAACACTATATATAATAGGATGGACTATATATATACATTGTTTATATGCCATAATGATTTTCACATACAACATCTAAGGACGATATGGTCAATTTATGTTACTAATTGTTGCAAGGTACGTGTCTACGTACGTAGTTTCTGCTGTTCTGTGTTTTCTCTCGTTCAGATGATTGAGTTATTTGTCAAATCATTCTAGCTAATTAATTAGTTCACTAAGATATCAAGCTTCTCCCTCAAGGTTTTAATTTCTCGCTAAAGTAACAAACACGATTCCTATTATTATTATTATTATTATCCTTTGATTTGCTTTGTGACACAGAAACAGAGTTGTAGTTGTTTTTGTTGGTTTCATTTATTTTCTTTTGCTACAAGTACTTTAATTTTCTACGCATGTTCACTGTTTTCATATTGTATTGCATTATTTAAGTAGAATGGGATAGCTAATTTCTCAAAAAAAGTGGAAAGAAAAGGATCAATTAATTATCACAGATCAAAATTATTTTTATGTAAATGTGTTGTTTATTAATTAACTTATTATTGGAGGGAAGCTATATAGCTAGCACAAGGGTCGGAGACAAATAAAAAGAGAATAATGTTTGAATACAAGGCAAGCGACAAGAGTAACACAGAATAAATATAAATAAATTAGCTAAGTACCTAACCTGACTTCACAGCAATTCATATCCTTTTAGTAACTCTATACATTTGAAAGGACCGAACTTTTGCTTGCAGCATTAAAATTGACATATTAGGAATAATAATGTTACGTTTCTATTCTTGATTGGATGCTATGCCTAACTCACTCCCGCTGCTATTTTATTTTATTTTATTTTTCTTCATTTTATGCAAAAACCACCATTTTATAGAATGAGCCTTGCAAGTCTTCAATTTTCAATAAGTACGCAATTGAATAAGACGATACGTGATGTATGTTACTTGAAAGAGTAGTATTTCTAGCTAGTTTAATTTCTAGTAGAAAAATGATAATTTTGCCATGGTTTGAGGGGAAAATAAAAAATATTTCGACCTATATAATATATAAGAAGGTATGTAGAAGAAGCTATATATAAGTAGGCATACGTATATGATTAATTAATTAATTAAGTTAATATTTAATCACATCATAATCTTAAATTCCATTAATAATCTAAAAGATTCATTTAATTAATTTAACACACATGAAAAGTAATGTCATATAGTATTTCACTATAGTAGCTAATTTTAGATAATATTAAAATGAGCTTTTATTAAGTATGAATTTTAAATGGTTTTTTTAATTGAATTTCGAATGTGTTATTTTTTAAAAATTTAGATTTTTTTTTCTTATGTTAAATGTTGGGTTATAATAATATACTTTATATACATATACCTATACATATAGGTAAAAAGATATCATTTTAAACTTAAAGAACTTGCATGCCTTCCTTCTTAGGTTATTTTAATCTTTTCAATTAAATTTGTGTCTTATCTTGACAAGAAGACCAATCAATATCATCATGATTATTTATTTGGTCAATGATGTTGAGTTTGAGCTTTTACCTGTTTTGATGAGTAATAATTATTGTTAACAGAAAAATTATAGAGAAAGTACAGACATACACAGATAATTCCAGCCACATAATTGGACATGCACCAAGCTTATCAATCATATTTTATTTTCATATATTAACAGATGGTTGGTCATCATCAAAACTATATAGAGGAAAAAAATATGAACCTAACAGAACAAGAAGAAGAAGAATAGCGGGCATTTAGTAGCAACAATGGCGAAGGAGAGTTGCAGATGCTCGTTGGTCCCATGTATAAATTCAGCAGCATTATTTTCACTCTCAAGGAAACAGCAGAAGAAGAAGAAGAAGGAGCTGATGATGGAAGGTGACATAGCTAAGAAATGGAAGAAGCTGAGTGGAGAAGATCACTGGAAGGGTATCCTTGACCCTCTAGACATTGATCTTCGGCGTTACATCATACACTACGGTGAAATGGCGCAATCCACTTACGACGCTTTCATCTCTCAGAAACAATCCAAGTACGCAGGGAGCAGCAAATTCGGAAAGAAAGAATTTTTCTCCAAGGTGTATTTGGAGAATGGGAACCCCTTCAAGTATTTAATCACCAAGTTCTTGTACGCAACCGCCGATGTGGATCTACCTGAAGCCTTCATTGTGAAGTCATTGTCGAGGGAAGCTTGGAGCAAAGAATCGAATTGGATTGGGTACATTGCGGTGGCCACTGATGAAGGAAAAGCGGTGCTGGGAAGAAGGGACATCGTTGTTGCATGGAGAGGAACCATTCAGAGTCTAGAGTGGGTTGATGATTTGCAGTTTGCTTTGGTTCCTGCACCTAAAATTTTTGGTGACAAGAGTGATGTTAAGATTCACCAGGGTTGGTACTCTATTTACACTTCTCAAGATCCTCGTTCTCCCTTCAATAAAACCAGTGCCAGAGACCAGGTAACCAAAAAATTAAATAGGTGAAAACTCAAGTGTAGTCGACTTTACGTAAAGTTGATAATTAAGAGTTATTTCCATCTAATGGCTCTTAGCTATTAACTTCAGGTGAGGTCAATTGCACTTGAGTTTTCACCTCAAATTATTTGGTGGATCCACAAATATTTGAATTTAAATAATATATAATTTGTAGGTGCTAAGTGAGGTGAAAAGGCTGGTAGAGGAATACAAGGAGGAAGAAATAAGCATAACCGTAACAGGGCACAGCTTAGGTGGTGCAACGGCAACCCTGAGCGCATTGGACATTGTTACAAATGGATACAACAAAAACGCTTCAGTGACAGCAATTGTATTTGCATGTCCAAGAGTTGGTGACCCCAGTTTCCAGAAGCTCTTCAACAATTGCAAAGAACTAAGAACCCTTCGCATTCGAAACGAGCTAGACATTGTTCCAAACTACCCCCTTGTCGGGTATTCCGATGTTGGGGAAGAGCTGACAATTGATACGAGGAAATCTAAGTACTTAAGGAGTCCTGGGAACCCGTCTACGTGGCATAATTTGGAGGGTTACTTGCATGGAGTGGCAGGAAGTCATGGCAAAGGAGCTTTTAAACTTGAGGTTAAGCGTGACATTGCGCTTGTCAATAAGAGTGTGGATAGTCTTAAAGATGAGTACCTTGTTCCTCCTTCATGGCGGGTTCAGAACAATAAGGGTATGGTTCAACAATCTGACGGTTCATGGCTACTTATGGATCGTGAGCATGATGACTTTTGATCATGCATTTCTGCTACATACCCTTTCATGTCTCTCTCCGATATGCAAATAAAATATTTAAGCTTTTTTCTTCTTTCTTAATTTCTTTTGTTTGTTTAAGAGTTTTAATAACTCTGTGTGGAACAACAGGAAAGTATATTCTTATTTTAATTAGCCATCGAATAAATTCATTTTTAATATTTTTTCGTGTTATGTTTACATTATGTTGACAAAAATGTTCAAGGGATAATAAAAAAATATTTTCATTTATTTTTTGTATTTTTAATTATATTTAAAATAAATGAATAATATTAAATATAATAATTATATAATCATAGATGATATATATAATATGAATTAAAATAATTTTAAATTATTGCTTCTTTAGAATTATCTTAAAAATTATGCATAGATTGAAGCAAGTAAATCTATCTAATTAAAATCAAACGCTAAACCTCAGGTAAAAATTAAACTTACATACAATTATCTTTTTGTGAATATAATAATTTAAAACTATTAGATAATAATGTTTTTTTACCTAAATTTTTTATATTAAGGAAATTTGTTTTATTTTCATTAAAAATGAAAAATGAAGAAGAATATTGGAACATGACAAAAGGATAAGGCACATGCACCATTATATATAGTTCGTCCTACCCCCACCCCACCCTCACCTAAATAGTTCTTAAATAAGCTCAACCGATAATTCTTTATCTCCGGTCTAATGTTAATAGTTATTTAATTGAGTAAACTACTATTTTTACTTATAAAAGTTGAGAATGCTAATATATCTATTCATAAAAAATAAAAATTATTATTTATATTCATAAAAATTGACTTTCGCAAGTAAAATTACCCAAATCCTAAATAATTATATAAAATCTTTAAATTATCCTTTTTTTTTCTCACGCACCATCCTCACTCACTATCTGCAGCACCTAAACCACTATTACCATAGCATCATCTTCCTTTTTACTCTTGTTCTCTCTGTCTATCACTCACTTAATTACTCACTTTTTCTCTCTTACTTCTTGAATATCAACATAACCCAATTACTGTCCTCTTCAAAATCACAAAAAAGAACAAACTCAAATCAAATTGAAGAATAGAATATGCACAGATTCAAAATAAAACCCTAATTTCTTAGAACCTTTTCAAAAAATTGACAATTTCTCAAATTTCAGATAACCATTTTCGTTGCAAATAATACATAACACGAATTTGATTTTGGCGACACTGGGAGGAGATGATGAAGACGCATCGCTAGGAGGAGAAGAGAGCAGTAATGCCAAGAGAAGGAGAAGACGAAGATACGACATTTGGAAAAGGAAGGAACTCAACGCTAAAGAAGTTGGGGTTGCAGAGAATAGAGGACTCAAAATTGCTACTTTTTGAAGTCAGAAACCTCCCGAAAAAGAAGAAGAAGAAGGGAGAAAAAGATGGAGCTTACGATGGCAAAAGGAGGAACCACCATTAATGTCCAGAGAAAAAAAGAATAACAACAGAGAAGAGAGAAACATCAATAGAAAAAGAAGAGGGAGGAAAAAAGTGCAAAGAGGGGAGGGAAAGAAAGAGAAAAAGGACGATTGAAGAAGATGGAGGAAAAGAAAGAGAGAGAGAGGAAAGGGGATGGTGTTGCAGCAGTGCTGGTTCATGGCTTAAATGAAGAATTGAAAAGAATGAGACTCACTAAAGGTAATTTGAAAATTTTACGTAAATATTTAGGATTTGGGTAATTTTATTTGCGAAAATCAATCTTTATTAATATAAATGGTAATTTTTATCTTTTATAGATAAATATGTCAATATTTTTAATTTTTATGAGTAGAAATGATAAATTACTCTGTTTAAATTTAATTACTTGAGTAAGAAATTAAGAATACATAACGAGGTTTTCAAGTTTTCAATTTATGAAATATTGTTTCTATTTTTTTAGTAATTAGAAAGGCATGTGGAGAAAATTGATTAAAACAAATGTAGCAAGCATAAATTTTTGAACTGATATATAAGAGTTGATTTTTATCTTCTGAATCACAAATATCGTTAAGAAGTCACCAAAAAAAACTGAAGAGTTAAGTCTATAAGCCAAGAGAAAAAAGAAAGTTTATTTATTTTTTTTGGACCAGAATAAAAAAGAAAGTTTATTGAATAAAAGAATTGGTCCTTATTCCGTAATAATGGATATGGGCTGGGTTTCACTTCAACCCACCCCAAGTCCCCAACTACCAATATCAAATTATCAAAAAATAAAAAGACATAAAAAAAACTTGGGTTGGTTCGAATGAGTGATGAGAAACAAAAAAATAAATAAAAAATAAAAAGACATACCTTATTATAAATCATCATTTTTATTCTTTCGTCACATAATTAATAATTTTCATTAATAGTTAATGATATAAAATATTATATTACATGATATTTATTTCCTATCATGTTTAATTAAATATTGAATAAATATATTTATTAAAATTTATTAATTTAATCAATTTTTTTAATTATATAAATTTTAATATAACTTAATGATACTAAATTAATAGATTTTCATAAATCTATTTGTTTAACATCTAATTAAATATGTTAGGTGTTATATATGATGTGACATGTGATGAGTTAATATTTCGTGTTATTAATTATTGACAAAAACTATTAATTAAGTGGCTGAATGATGAAAATAATTAATTTATAATTTTAAAGAACCAATTTGATTGATAAGTCTTTTAATGACAAATTTAAAGAATTAACTATGGATTAATTTGACTATTAACCCTTAATATTATAGTTAATATTTTATATAATACTTTATTTTAAGCTATTAAAATTTAGAATTTAAAATTTAAATTTTAGTATTTAGAATTAATTAAGTATTAACAAAAAATAATAAATCTTATTAATCATATAGTATTTTTTTTTTAAAAAAATAGCCCGGAATTGAAAGTAATTTCTTTATGAATGACTAATTATCTAAAGCTGTATACCTAATCAGAGAGTAGTAACTAATAAGCGATCTTTTATGTATTATGGAGTTTAACAAAATTTGGCCTGAATATAGAGTATCACGAAAATACTATAGATAACCTTAAATTTCTGTATGTTTTTCTATGTACAATAATAATATACTCTATTACATCATACATATAGTTGCTCACCAACGGAATAAGGAAATACAAAACTAAATTTACAAAATGTTTCAATGTATAAAGAAAAAGGTGCAGGGTTTAGTTGTGATATATATGGTCATTGTATAATGAATTATGACTTCTTTTAATTTCCTTAATCAACTAAGCACCATTTATTAACTTAATAGGAAATAAAGCAATTAAAACTTTTACATTTGGCGCAACAGAAAGAATAGTTTGAAAACACTCGGTGAATAGAATAAACTATAACAGAAAGTTGATGTTGATTTCCTGTTATCTAAAGAGGAATTTACCACTGTTATTTTCAAGAATAATTCAGCGAAAATAAACCAATAATTGAGCACGCTATGTTATTACAAACCAAGTGCTAAGCAAATTTGAAATTTCAGCTTCAAGAATTATATACGGTTTCCGAAATGGTAGGTTATTGATACGCTTACGTACCTACATGAATTATGTGAAAAGTTTGTAGGGAAACGGAGTCAACTCATTCATGTAAATAATAATAAGATGTACTTTTTAAATAAAAATGTTAGGTGAAACCCTATCCCCTTTTTATTGGGAACCCCTTAAAAATGAGGGGATTGACTTGTTCACTTTGCCAATGATGATGCATACCCTAAATTTCAAGTTGCTGACGAAAGCTGAATGTCAAACCCATTATTCATTATTATGAGGAAGTAGAGATTAGAGAAGGGAATTACACGTACAGACGTGTAAAACGTCTTTTTTTAAAGATATTTTTTAATAATTAAAATTTAATTTATATAATTGATTAAATTGTATTATTTTTATCAAAATTAGACGAAATAAATTGATTTGACTAAAAAATTAATAAATCAAATCTTGAACTAATTTAAATTAATATTTTTTATAAAAATGACTATAATACCTTTATTATAGAAAATGATTTAAAATATTTCTATTATATATTTTAAAAATTCGAAATCCTAACTTTTTTCTTCTCTATGCCATTTGAATTAAAATTTAAGATTTTTAAAATTAATATATATAATAAGAATATTTTAGTCATTTTTTATAATAAAAATATTATAGTCATTTTCTATAAAAAAATATTAATTTAGATCGTTTAAGATTTGATTTATCGATTTTTTAGTTAAATCAGTTTGTTTATGGTCTAATTTTGACAAAAATAATACAATTTAATTGATCATATAAGTTAAATTTTAATTATTAAAAAATATTTTTAAAAAAGTCGTTTTAAGCGTCTTTATGTAAGTGGTCCGTAAAGAAGTAGAAGTAGTAAGTAGCTGCTCTCTTTGGTAATAGCTAATAATTATCCACAGTGATAATTGTCGTGCAATGCGGCAGCGTTCTACCGCTGAAATTCATGCATGCTACATAGAAAATTATTAGCAGCCGGATGCATAATGATAATAAAACTACGTACCAACCAAATATATTATAATACACTCTTATAAATTTAAGTGTATATAAATTAATTTCTATATATATATATAGATACTAACAGTATAAACAAGTTTTATACCTCATTTAATTAAGTGTATATTACTATATCACTAAAAAAAAATTAACCATTTAACTTAAATTATTTAAATACATATAAAAATATTTATACTGGATCAAATTAAAATTGATATATATATACACTTCAATAATATACGTATTGATGATGAAAAATAATGGTCACTGCCGGAAATAAAAGAGTTGACGAAGCCAAAGGTCAGACGTCATCGTTATTACAGTCAGAGAGAGAATAATTAATGGCACCTGCTACTTACTGAAGCTAAGAATGGCGGCTGTTTCACCTATAACGTACTCTTGTAACTAAGCAGCAACCAAGTTGCCCAGAGATAAACGAATTCATTATTTTGGACCATATTACAAATTGAATTATCAAAACGTACATAAAAATACATGATGTTATAATTATCCATAAAAGAATGTTTTATGTGTTAGTTTTATTTTTTACATATGTTTTTGTAGTATTAGAAATAATTATTAAAAAATAAAAGCAAATAAAATATATATATATATATATATATATATATCTTTCTGGAATATATGAAATATATATATATAGCCACTAAAATGGACGTGATCATCATATGCACAGCACCAGCTATTCATTCAGTTTGAGTATTTGACAATTTGTAGTGATGTTAGCCTGTTCAAGAATTAGATTACACATATAAGTCTGGAAACCATCTTTTAGAATTAGCCAGATTTTTCGGTCTAATTCATTGAATTGACAAATCTCCTCTAAAAATAATAAGAAAGAGTTAATATCAATTTTGAATGTGAAAATTTTAAATTTTAACTTCATAAAAGAGTAATGCTAGGAAACAAAAGGGTATTAGCCAAAAACCAGCTAAATATCTCTAGGTGAATCCAAAATTTTTACGAGTTAATAGATATGGATGTTTCTTCTGCTAAGTATTAGAATGTTTCTTTTTCATACTAAATGGATGTTCTTTTATGTATTTTTCGAATTTTTTTGTATTACAAATGTGAATGTCTCTATTTCTTTAAGAATTTTATAATTTTTTTAAATTTTATAGATATTTAATTATTTTTGATAAAATATAACTGAATATTTTTTTTGTTAAGTATTAGGATATTTTTTTTCATATTAAATGAATGTTTTTTTTATATTTCTGTAATTGTTCAAAGAATCTTTTTGCCTAAGATCAAGTGTGTAGTTTACAGTCTCTTTAATCATCAAAACAGCACCTAGTATCCAAAACGCAGAGACTAACATCATGATGATCTGCGACTCAAAATACTCAGAATTGAGGATGGGAGTTTTTGAAGAGTGACGGTAAGTATAAGACGCACTGAGCTAATGGAAATAATAATCAGGTTCTTGCGCAGAGACAAAAAAATAAAAAATACAGAGAACAAATTGGTGCAATGGCTAGAGAGGAGTGGCACGAAACAGAGGCATTAGGAAAGCCGTTAGGTAGGAAAAGCGACGAGCAACTCTTTCCACCATGAAGAACTAAAACGGAGAATTGTGGAGGAAGATTAGGAAGGAGATCCTTGGCGTTCTGAACTCAAAGACGACACCACTCGTGGCGAATCCAATGGAGAGGCGGAGAGAGTATGACGGTGAGAGATAGAAGTCTGTGTTTGTGATTATTGGAGATGGGTAGGTTAATGTGAGAGAGAAGAGAAAGGTTTTTATAATTTTTAATTAGAATTACTAATTTTAAATTTTTTGAATTTAAAAAATTTAAAATTAATTAATTATTAATATAAATTAATGTAATTTTGTTTAATTTTTTACTGATAACCTTTTAGTTTCATATATTTTTTCTTATTATATATATAGAAGCTCCTTTTCTTTATGTTAAAATACAGAATACGCTGATAAAAACTTGCCATGCAGAAAAGATTATTGCGCGTAGAAACGTTGGAAGATAGAAGGTCAAAAAAGTTGATGACGGATGGGGCTTTAATTTATGATTTCAACTTTCAAGTTTCAATACTTATCGTTGTTTAATAAATATATAAGAAATGCTAGAAGTAATATGTTTAATAAAAAAAATAAGAAATTAATAATACTAACTTAAATATATAAAATATTAATCACTTAATAAATTTAAAGGTGCTTAAATATTCATCGCTTTAAAAAAAAAAAAGCACTAAACCAACTGTGTTTAAATTTTTTTTTTAACAAAGGAACTTAACAGAATAAAATAGAATCAGAAAGTTTCAAATAAAATTTCAAACACTAATATCTAATGAAAATATAATCCGAAAATTATTTCTAATATTATCTCCGCCATCATCATCAATAATAAAAGAGATTCATACTATTTCACTCTCTATAATTAATTAAAGATTTATAAAACACATCTTCTACTTCAATCTTTTTATTATTAAAGATCCGTCCGTTTTTCTCTAGCCAAACATTCCAAATAACTACAAAAAAAAATATGAGCCACTTATTACGCTCTTCTTTCTTGTTAACGACACATGTGAAACTCTCAAAATATTTTTTCAATGATTCCGGAATAGCCCACAGCTTCCCAAAGTCAGATAGCCATTCACACTACAGCTGCCAGATAAATTCACAATAAAAAAATAAATGGTGAATATGTTCAACATCTTTTTTACATAATACACACATGTTATCACTGTAGCTAATAATTCTTAGTCTATACAATCTTTCTTTGTTATTTACTCTTCCTATTAAAACCTACCAGATAAATAACTCCACTCGTGGTGGAATTAAATCTTTCCATAATGTTCTGGTGAAACTATAGCTGGTGATGTCTCTGAGAGTGTTTCTGACTACAGCACATGCACAAAAGAGTTAGTTGAAAAAATGTCTTGTCAAACTTCTATACAACTCTATCTTGCTTATCACATGTTATCTTTACAGGCCTTAAAATCTCATGTAATTGGTCCACTAATTTCAACGCCTATTGGAATAAATCTCGCCTCTACTTGAAGTTCCAAATCCACTCTAACCCGTCCCAAAACCTACAATCCCTTATGACAGATCCTCTTTGGTTTGAAATAGAGAAGAGCCTCGAAAAACTCATCTTTAACGAACCATTTTGTAACCAAACATCTTCACAGAACCGAGTCCTTCTTCCATCGCCCATCTCCATAAACAACCCATCAATCACCTTATCTCTCACATTACGATCTTTGAACTGCAACTAACAGATATCCTTCCATGGACTCCCTCTATTAGGCAATGTTTGATATGATAACATCACATTGGGGTTCAAGTTATGACAAGAGCATACAATTTTCTTCGATAATGAACACTCATCTTTTGAGAAACACCACCACCACTTGAAAGGAGTGCTGTGTTCCTACCACAGCATCATCCATCCCCAATCCACCAATTTTTTAAGAGCCTAAACCATTATCCACTTAACCAATGTCAAACCATTTCTACTTTTTTCCTTATTTCATAGAAATTTTTTCTGTAACGAAATCAACTTTTCTATCACTATTTTTGACATTTTATACAGGCTCAAATATACATCAATAAAATATTCAGTACAGATTTAATAAGAATTAATTTACTCATTTTATTAAACACTTTTATCTTTTATAAACTAAATTTTTTCACTTTATCAATTATTGATTTTTAAGTGCTACCCGTTATGGATTTACTCCTAAAAAAATTTTAAGATATCAAAAAGTTTAGCCTCTTTACATCCTAATAAGTTACATATATTATAGATCCAACCAACCGTATTTAGTTTGTAACATTAAAAGCTCTTAAGCAAAATGAGTTTTTTACTTTTTAGAGTTGAAAATCCTTACCATATTAGTGTTTCTATTGACATATCCAAACTAAAAATATTATTTGAATGATATAATAAATTAATTATAAAATTATTTATTGGTTAGTTAAATGTTAATTAATATTAATTGACATATTAACTTACCAATTAAAATATTTTATTAGTTATTTTTGGTGTCTAAATATTTTATTACTTGAGATGTATACATAGTTTTTTATTTTATTTTTTGAGAGAAATGTAGTAAGAATATACATATAGATGTGTGCACTGAAATACTGGAAACAATGAAACAATCCTCGTTTACACTGAAAAACAAACTTGTGAACAAGTTGCTATTGACTTTGGGGCTGAAACATTCAAAGTAGTGATTAATGAAATGGGAGTTTTCAAAGTCAGGTACATGAAGACCAGTGCATATAAATAGAAACTTACTAACTATGCATGAAAACACAAACTAAAAACCTCTCTTATCTGATTCCCAAAAGTTCCAAGTTGCAGTTGGCTCTCTCTTGAATTAATCAGAGAGCAAAACTATTTTCTCAATCTGAAAAGCAGCAATGCAAAGCCCAGTGAGGTTCTCAAGCTGCAGAGGCGTGACATTTGAGATCAATACTCCTCATGAAAACCCTTTTACCGTAACAGAACGTTCCATCAGCAAAAGGTTGTGGCCATTTGCCTCCAACTCTAAGGTCTTCCCTTCATTTTCAGTTCAAAGATCCACCAGCAGGGCCAGTAGCCATTTCTGTGACCTCGACCTCGATGACGACGACGACGAAGAAAATGACGAAGCTCTCCAAGAAGAAGACAACAACAATGATGTGGAGAAGCAGCAGGAGCAGGAAAAGCCATTTGCCAAGCCAGCTGTTCCTCCTGCTTCTGCTGCTCCAAAGAAGAGTGACATGAGACTCTCGGTTATACTTCTAGACCAAGGGTTGTTCACTGTGTACAAGCGTCTCTTCACGGTTTCCCTGATCTTGAACATCACTGCTCTGGTTGTTGCTGCCACGGGACATTTTCCCTATGCAACGAACAACGCTGCTCTATTCTCCATTGCCAACATACTTGCTTTGATTCTCTGCAGAAGCGAGCTTTTCTTGAGACTTGTCTTTTACCTTGCCATCAAGATCCTAGGGAGATCATGGGTTCCTCTCTTCATCAAAACCGCCACCACTTCTCTTCTGCAAAGCGTAGGAGGCATACACAGTGGCTGCGGCATCTCCTCCATCGCGTGGCTTCTGTATGCTTTGATCCTCACACTCAAGCAAAGAGACAACACTTCACCGGAGATCATTGCTGTCTCCAGCGCCATTCTCGGCTTCCTCTGTATCTCTTCCCTGGCTGCATTCCCTCTCGTTCGCCATCTCCATCACAACATCTTCGAGAGATTGCACCGTTTCTCGGGATGGTTCGCTCTTGCCCTTGTGTGGGCTTTCGTAATACTCAGAATCTCCTATGATCCAACAACAAAATCATAGAGAAATGAAGTTGGAAAGGCTTTGGTCCATAGCCAAGAGTTCTGGATGACAGTGGCCATCACAGTGCTCATAGTGGCTCCTTGGTTGACAGTGAGGCGTGTCCCGGTTAGAGTTACAAGCGCTTCCGGCCACGCTTCCATCATCAAATTCGAAGGAGGAATAAAGGCAGGGATACTTGGAAGGATTAGCCCTCATCCTCTATCTGAGTGGCACGCGTTTGGGATAATCTCGGATGACAAGAAAGAGCACATGATGTTGGCCGGTGCAGTTGGAGACTTCACGAAATCTTTGGTGGCAAAGCCTCCAACGCACCTGTGGGTTCGGCAAGTGCACTTTGCAGGACTCCCTTATCTTACAAACATGTATGATAGGGTGTTGTTGGTAGCCACCGGGTCTGGAATCTGTGTGTTCCTTTCGTTCCTCTTGCAGCCATGTAAGGCAGAGGTGTGCGTGCTCTGGGTCACAAAGGGTGTTGAACAGAACTTTGGAAAGGAGATTAAGGAAATGATGAGTGGACACTCGAAAGAGAAGGTTATAGTTCATGACACTGCTGTGCTTGGCAGGCCAAACGTGTCTGAGATGAGTGTCAATGCTGCCAACAACTTTGGTGCTCAAGTCGTCATTGTCACAAGCAATCCTCAAGGAAGCAGAGATGTTGTCAATGCATGCAAAGCTAATGGAATTGCAGCCTTTGGTCCCATTTGGGATTCCTAGTTCTTCCATCTCTAATATATTGCTTCTTAATTTTGTTTAATATATTGTTTATGGTGAAAACTCAGTGCAATCGACGTGAAGTTGCTCTCAAGTATCAATTTCACATGAAGTTGACTGCTAACGGTTCTCAAGTATCAACTTCACATGAAGTCGATTGCACGTGAGTTTCTACCATTGTTTACGTGTCTGCTTGTACTTTTTATTATCCTGGCAAGTAGCTAGGCTTCTAATATGTTAACTGTATGTAAATCACACAAAAAACTGCGTGTGTTAGGATGTTGGTGTGTCCATGTGTTTGGACACATTCTTTTACAAGTATTGCAATTCCATACATGCATCTTTTGTTTTCAACTGTATCTCAACATATAATAATGAAAAAGATTTCTATGATATATTTGAACATACTAAAAACAATTTTATTTTGGCGTATCTAAATTTTTTTGGTATTTTGTTTCAATTGTATTTTTAACGTTTTAAAAAATTTAACGATATAGATATAATTAAAATTTATTAAAAATATTAAAAATAAAATTAAAACAAATATATTCTTAAAATTTTTTATAAATACTTAAAATAAAAAATATAATTTATTTTATTATCTTTTTTATTAATTTTTTAATTTATAAATTTCATATAAAATTGAGTGCACCACCGAGTTTTTACCTTACTACTTTATATTTTACAAATTATCTTTTGATTTTTGGACTTTTATAGTACTTAATAGTTACTTCACTATCTTTGATTATTTTGGTGATAATTTATGCACTTTGAAATGTTCTACATTCTAGACATAAAAGATAAGAATAATGTTTTCTCCGTTTTGACTATCTATGGGGTTATTACCGTTTTTCCTCGTAGACTGTAACCACTAACCACTCCGGCACTCCCTTTTCAATTTGGCCCAAAGGAAAGTCATATGCCTTATTAATATGGGATAATATATTGCTCAATTTTATTGTGTCTCTATGAGTTGTTGTTTAATTTATCTTTTATAATAAATTTTGATTTTTTTTAAATTATTTATTTTATATTTTTTAAAATTAAATATTAATTTTTATTTTTTTAATAATAAACATCACCTTTTAAATATGATAACATTCACTATATATATTTTGTCAATTACTCAAATTAATACGGCATCTATTTTTTTCCTTCTTAATGAGCCTAAATCAGCTAAAATGATCTTATTTTTATATTTATTAATTACTTCTAAAATAAGTATATAATATTAAATATAATAAATAAAAAATTTTAGATATTATATTTATATAAAATTATAAATATTAAATTAAATAAAATAACTTTTGATTATTAGCTCTTTGGCATTACTCCTTTGAATAATGATGGATAGAACACAATTTTCGTACCTACTTAAGTACTTAATTTCCGTCAACTTGCTACTTTGTACTTACATGCACGGTGAAAAGGTAACATCTCATTTCAATATGGGGACCCTTTCAATGTTTAGGAAAATTTTTCCAAACTCATATTCAAAGATATTATTATAACAAAAATATTTAAACGACAACAAAAAATTGATTAAAATAGTCCAAACATTCTATAATTATTGCTAAATAAATAAATAATTTTAAATATAATAAATATATAATTATAAGCGTTATATATATAAAATTATAAATATTAAATAAAATAAAATAATTTCGAATTATTATCTCTCAAGTATTACTTTAATAATGCCAAGAGTTAATTTTTTTAATCAATATTTTTTTCAAAAATGATTTTATTTATCTTAAATTTTAACAATAAATCATAAATTCTTAATCTTAAATTCTAAATCTTTTATAAGATGGTCGGAGAAAAGGTAATATAGTTCATGATACTTGTGTTCTTAGTAGGTCAAATTTGTCTGAGCTGAGTTGAATGTGAGTGCTGCAAAAAAAGGTCATTGTGACAAGAAAAATCCTGAAGGAGACAGAGATGTTTTCAATGCATACAAAGCTCAACGACTATTCAGATGAAAATGTCTTTTATACAAAGATAGACGTATTTAATAGTCACGTTTTTCTTTTTGGATGCTCAAATAAATTCAATCCTATTTAAGCTCAGTAGGCAGTACAGTGAATGTGGATTATGGTGAAACAATACACATAATAGAGTCAACAATGCAATAATAAAAAGACAGAGCTACTTTGATAGGCATAACTAAAGAAACTAAATGCTGAATGAAGTAGTTAACAAGGGAAGGTGTTATTTGAATGTCATTGTTACATTTATGTCTATGGTATGATAAAGGGAGAGGACTTGAGAGGGGGCCTTGAGAAAGGACCGTTAACTAGACCCCTAGCTATGTGCCTGTAAGATGCTTCTGTCAAGTGAATTCCATCCCAGTTAGGATACTTGGATGGATCTGGACATGCGTTTGAGCCAATGTGACCACACCTTGCTGAATTGTTGAAATTGAACGGTCCACCTCCTCCACAGCATGCTTTTAATGTCCTTCGGAACCCTGCACCAACATGATTCATTATTGTACGTACATTAACTAATTATCTTCAAGGAATAAATTACCATTTGTACCCATAAAAAATACATATGCTGACAAATGTACCAATTTAAGAATAAAACGACAATTGTAACAACTGAAGATGATTTCTATGTGCCAAGAGTACTCTAACGGAACCAACGTCTGGGTACTCTTGGCACAGGGAGGCTATCTTCCGTGGTGACAATTGTTGTTTTATTCTTATATGGGTACATTTATCAGCGTCTATATTTTTCATGAGTACAAATGTTAATTTATTCTATCTTCAAGTGTATTGCAATAACTAACCATAGTGCCCTGGTGCACGGTAGAAACGTTGCGCTGCACCGTAATAGTCAGCATAGATGATCCTTGCTTGAGGGTATTTGTGCCTTAGATTCCTTAAGGCAAGTTGGAGCTGTTCGTTATGGTACATTGCAAAACCATTGAAGGCATTCAAGCATCCATTTTCATCGTAGTCCCCTTTGTTTGGGCTTCTAAACAAGGTCAGGTACACAGCTGAGCACCCAACTGGCAAATTTCCCGGCACCACTAACTCCACTGCTCCTTCTTCTATCAATGCCTACCAAAATAGAAATTCATTTCATGTAATTTATATTCTATATTTCTATCATAATGTGCTCTATTTGATGTAACAAGTAACATACCCTGGTGGCGTTTGTTATTGCTTCAACAACTACAGGAACGTTATCTAGTAGTTGGCTAACATTTCCACCAAAAACTGCCGCATAGTTATAATCATTACCACCTATCTCCCCCACCATGAATAGAGAATTCTTGAAGTAGTTATCACAATCTGCGACATATAATAAAAAGCAGTGAATGATGGATAGTGTCAACTTCTATCACAAGAGTTTCATTTTGGTGGTTAGTGTAATTAACCTTGTTTAGTGGTGCAAAGAGAGGGTTTAAGCTTCCTGAACCAGCCAAGCTGAACGTTCAATGAATCACGAGTCCACAAAGCTTTTCCAATTCCCCTTTGGATGAAGAATTCTGCATCAAGCGCAGTGGCTCCAGCAACAGCAAAATTCACTCCTTGCTTAATGTTTTGTCCGTTGCTTAGGTTCAGATACGGTGGCAAAAGTGGCAAACCATATGCCTCAGCTATGCATTCATAGAGTGATTCATTATCATTAATAATGAGTTTATATTACGAGTAGTGCTAGTGGGCTAGCAACTTTTGTGTTTTTTAACTATCAATTAGTCATCAATAGTGTTTTTAATGGTATGAGATTACATCCAATGGTGAGAGATCACTCACTTTTCTTTTAATGGTTAAGTACTTGCCACAAAACACAAAAGTTACTGGCTCCCTAGACTTTTTCTTATATATTATATTATATGTTTAAGCCTACAATTTTCTTTTTCTTTTACACTTTTTGTTGAAATGGAGCAAAGGGGTAAAAGGAGTAGGCACACGAATAGTTATATCTCTAACAAATAGATTTTTGTATACACTTCACTTTTACGTACCTATGAAATCAATTATCAGTCGGCCATCGGAGCAGCGGCCGGTGGCCTTTCTAAAGAAGGTTACCCCATAAGGAAGCTTTCCGATGACGGGGAATTGAATGGCACCAGAGGCAAGGAAATTGCCAGTGTCACTCAATGAGTCACCAAAGTTGAAAATAGACTTATATGGAATAGGACTTGGAACTGAAACAACCTTATCATGGAAACAACATGAGAAATATCCTATGATTAAGAGGATATAGAACTTCATCATGTTGTTAGCGTAAAGGTATGAATGAAGAAGCCAAAAAATGTACATGATTAGATTTTTAATAATGAGGCATTTATAAGCCAACAGACTCAACCAGCCTATATTTGCAGTTGAGCTTTAAATGTTGCCACGGATACCATCTTTTCATCAGAAAGTTCCTTGTACTCGTTTAATTATGTAATTCATTTAAAAAGGGAGAGTCATGAGTTGTAAGATGTAGGTAATTAGCTGGAGTTTTTATTGTCATTGAAAGAGGACCATCATTATTAGATTCAAATGAAACTCACATATAAATGAATGAAAACTGATATTTGTATGGACTATCAGTGCTTAGCTTCTTGCCTCTTGTAGGTTATAGCTTAGCAACGCTGCTTTAATTAAGAGAAAAAAATTTTAAAAATTCGTTTTCAATTTTATCAAGTTTCAAAAGCTTTTTACTTTCTCCAACAATATAGCCAGAGGAAAAATGGCCAATCAATTTAATCTGCTTACATCTTTCTTTTGTTTTCTTTTCTGGCTGCTAACCACATCTTTATTATTCTTACCGGCCGTGGGGTTCAAGTTATTAGCATTATTGACCTTTCCACTTAAAAGTTGTATTTAATTACAATTGAAAGCTGAGACTGTGTGAACTGAGATACTGTATGCTCTATATTATTTTAGATTCATCAAACCAGCAAACCACAATTTTGAGGCCATCACAGCTCTTGGATCATCAGAGCTTTCTGTTTCTTTTTTAACCTTTAACAATATCAAAAATACAATGCTTGTACTTTATTTTATTCTTTGTTTCATTGGATAGTTATTCAAATCTCCAGCGGTCTCTCAATTGTAGAACAAGTGAGACTAAACTTAGGAAAGGTGTATGGTCCATATACTAACCCCTTGGCCATCCATCTATATGCAGCCTCAGTAAAATGATAACCATCCCAGTAAATATATTCTGAAGGATCATCACAAGCTATGACCCCTGCATCGCCACATAGCGCTGTATCGTTGAAATTGTATGGTCCTCCACCTCCACAGCAAACCTTGATATAATCTGTACCAAACCCTGCAATTAACATTAAACATAAACTCAACTTTGATGCTTAATTTCAAAGAACCTATTGATTCAAGTGGATTCCTGCTATGACTGAAACAGTTCTGTTTATTTGCATCCCAGAGGCTTTAATATGATATAAAAGTTAAGAGAATATAATTACCAAATTGTTTTGGAGAACGGTACATGCGCAATGCATCATGGAAATAATCTGCATAGATGATATTGACATGGGGATACAACACTTGAAGCCGACGAAGCTCGATTTGAAGCAGCTGATTGTGGTAACCAAAGAAGTTGTTTAACCATTTCAAACAGCCAGATTGGTCATACTCATCTTTTTCCTTGAGTGCTAACCTTGTTAAATAGGCTGGATTGCATCCAAGTGGTAAACTTCCAGGGACCATAAGCGTTCTAGCACCTAGATCAATCAATTCCTGCATAAATTATAGAGCCTCTTTTGAAACACAAATTCATTATCCGAAAAAGAGAGATACTGTATTATTTTCAAGATACATAGGGCCAAGAAATGAAAGCTTCTCTCTCTCTGTAATTAGAAAAAAGTAGGTTGGTATATTGAGAACATATCTAAGCACTTACTATGATGACTGAAGTAACAACAGATACTACTTGGGTTACATAAGATCTTAGCACTTCAAAATCTGTTGTTTCAGACAAGGGATAACCGTAATCATTTCCTCCAATCTCTCCCACAATAAATAAGGAGCTGCGAAGAAATTCTTCACAACCTGCAAGATAGAAGGAGAATAAATCCCTAGTCAAATTCTATAATTGATTTACCACTTACCATTCCTCATTATACATTGACATCATATTGTTAATTACTTATGATATAAAAAGCATGTCAATAAATATAAATATACTTAAAATCTTGATTTGGTTAGATCACAACTACAATGCTATCTTCTACAGATTGAGAAACTAATTAGTAATTTCGTTACATGGAGAAGAGAATTGTATTCAATTACCATAATTGCAGATATATATGTTGGTAATAAGCTTACTTGAAGGAGAAGTGCAGAGATAAGTTAGAACATCCTTGAACCAATCAAGCTGAACCATGAGAGAATAATTGGCGGCTGCGTCAACCACAAACCCCTTCTCTTGGAAGAAAGTGCGGTCCAAAGCGGTGGCTCCAGCAACCGCAAAGTTCAGCCCGTGCTGAATGCTGTGACGTGGCACGGCGCCATTCTTGAAACCAAGATACGGTTTCAAATAAGGGATTCCCATATAATCAGCTTCAGTTTAGGAGTGAAGTTAGAAAGTTAGTAACTAACAAGTTAGTTTGGTTAGAATTTTCGGTGCTCAATCGAAAAAAGAAAAAAGAAAAGAAAAGAAGTGTACCAATGAAATCGGGGATGAGGCGGCCATCAGAACAGCGACCGTTGGGGTGATGGAAGTAAGAATTGCCGTAAGGAGGGAGGAGGCAGTTGGGGGTCTGTGGCGGGGAGATGAAGCACAAGTTGCCGGTATCAGTTAGGGAATCTCCGAAGCTGAACATTGAAGTGTAACAACCATCGTCGCTCTCTCTCCTTCTCCCCGGAGCAACAAGAGCAACGTGATGTAGTATCAGTAGAAAACAGCAGTGTTGCAGTTTCCGAACTGGAAACGCCATGATCAAGTTACTTCACTTCACTTCATGCTGGTCTTCGTCTTCTCTTCGAAACGTGGCATTATACTAATCACAGATCCTTTCCAAGAATTTAAAACGTGGCCAAACTTTTACAAAACAAGAACGAAGTATTCTTTTTTATTAAAATTAAGATTTTGAAAATCTGAACTAGCCACTAACAATAATATTTTTAGTAAATCATTTGTATCAGCCACTTTATTTATTATTTTTTTTTTCATCTCCATCCATCCAACCTAAATTTGCTAGAGTAGATTTGATTTTGATTATTTTTATATTATGTGACCATCAATAAATAAAATAATTGGTGACTAATTCAGCGGTCATTAAAAAATGTTATATGTGCACCAAAATTAACAATTAAAGTAAGTCTGTTACCAATATAAAACTAATTTTAGTAATTGAATTCGGTGTACGAATAGCATTTTTGATATATAATAAATTTGGAAAATAACATGGCTTGCCTTAGTTTATGCTGGACCCTTTTAGAGTTTAAAAAATGAAGGGCAGCACTTAAAACAAAAGAGTTTGTTAATATTGACTAAGAGAAGTCAGTAGATTTTGTGATTTTTATCCATTAATTAGATATCAATAATATTTTTAACAGTGTGAGATTGCATTTAATGATATAGAATCATTTAATTTTCTTTTGATGGTTAAATGGTGGCTAGAATTTAACAAAAGTGCTGCCCCTAGCACCATGTTATTTATCATTACTGACCAAAAAACCAATGATGATCAGGGTTCAACATAATTAGACGCCTAACACCATACATAATAATATAGCAAATCAAAGCTATGATAATGTTCGCTATTACAAGACCAGTTCAATCTAACAGAAATCTTATGAATCATGCAGAACTAATACACTTTTGAAGGTACATTACTCGATGAAGCCTTTTTCTTATATCATTGAATGGTTATTGAAATCTGCAGAGGTTTCAGGTGTGATACAAGAGAAACTAAATTTGGGAAAGGTATATGGTCCATGGAATAAGGCCTTGGCCATCCATCTATATGCAGCCTCAGTAAAATGATAACCATCCCAGTAAATATATTCTGAAGGATCATCACAGGCTATCGCCCCTGCCTCGCCACATACCGCCGTTTCATTGAAATTGTATGGTCCTCCACCTCCACAACAAACCTTGATAAAATCTCTACAAAACCCTGCAAAAACATTCGGCAAAATCCTGTTTGTTCTGTTTATTAATAGGGACAGAAAGTTAAAGAGTATGGTATTACCAAATTGCTGTGGAGAACGGTAAAACCGTAATGCAGCATTGAAATAATCTGCATAGATTATATTCACATGGGGATACAGAACTCGGAGGCGATCTAGTTCAATTTGAAGCAATTCATTGTGCTGTCCGTAGAACTTGTTTAGCCATTTGACACAGCCAGCTTTATCATACTCCTCTTTGTTGGGACTCGCAAGTAATGTTAAATAGGCTGGATTGCAACCAAGTGGTATACTACCAGGAACCATAAGCGTTACAGCCCCTAAATTAATCAGTTCCTGAATAAAATTATGAATTTCAACATTAATAAGTCCTACAGAATTTGAACAGTTTTGGAATAATGACTACTACTCAACCAACCAACTAACCCTGATCACTGAAGTGATGACTGATACTACTTGGTGTATGTAAGGTGTAAGCATTTGAAGTTCTGTGGTTTCTTCCAAGAGATAACCATAATCATTTACTCCTATCTCTCCCACAATAAATAAGGAGCTGCTAAGAACTTGTTTGCAGCCTGCAAGAATACAATTCCTTGTCAATGTTGCAAGTGTGAAGAGTCCATACAGTTAGTCTCACATCAAATAAAGCAAAGAAAAGTAAAGAATTTATAAGATGAGAAACTCATTATCTTAAGACCTTAAGATTTTGAGTTGGGTGTGGTTTCTTCTCATCTATGGAGAGCTCCCAAGATTGGCCCAACATTCCTAACCTACTTTAAACATAAATTCGTTGAAGGAGGAGCAAAAGGAGAAGGTAAAAGGCTTACTTGAAGGAGAAGTGCAGAGAGAAGGCAGAAGATCCTTGAACCAATCTAACTGAACCATGAGAGAATAGCTGGTGGTTGCATCAACCACAAAGCCCTTGTCTTCGAAGAAAGTGCGGTTCAAAGCCGTGGCTCCAGCGATGGCAAAATTGAGTCCGTGTTGAATGCTGCCACGTGGCACGGCGCCATTCTTGAAGGCCAGATAAGGTCTCAGATGAGGAATGCCCATATAGTCAGCTTGGTCAAACAGAAAACATGCATATGAGTATGAGCGGAGAGAAATGAAATAGTAACATTAGAAAAGGATGGCATCATCAAGTGTACCAATGAAATCGGTGATGATGCGGCCATCAGAGCAGCGTCCACTGGGATGATGGAAGTAGGTTTCACCGTACGGTGGGATAAGGCAGTTGGGAGTGAGCTCCTCAGAAATGAAGTAGGAGTTTCCTGTATCAGTGATGGAATCTCCGAAGCTGAAGATGGAACTGTAGCGGCCTTGTTTGACATCACCACCGTCGGCACCAACGTGTATATGTAACTGTAACTGTAACAGTAGAAACAAGAAGCAGCCCCACCGTTGCTGAGGAGATTGATGGTGTTGATTCATTATGATATTCATGATGATGGTGGGTACTGGGTACGATACCGATATCATTGTCACTTTTAATATCCAACTACTTAGCTTCTTTCACACCTTCTCATTCTTAACCGTGCAGGATTAATGGTCAAATTCTGACATTTTTTTTAATTGTCGGTACCAAAATTTATTAAGGTTAATACTATATAATATCTATATAAAAGTTTTAATTAACTATTAATATTATAAATTTATAAAATTAAATCAAATAAGAAAAAAACTTAAGATATTAGAATCTTTTAAATTTAAGATTTATTTAATCTCATTTCATAAATTTATTATATTAGTTGTCAATTAGAATTATTAAGTGTGTATTGTAGTATCATTTAATATGTGACATCAATAAATTTTGATGTTGTTAGCAATGAAAATGATAAAAAAAAATAAAATAATTAAAAAAAATTTCGATAAATATTTTAAAAAATAAATAATTTTTAGAAAACTAATATGATCATTTACTTTAACCGTGCAACCACATCTTATTTACCGCCATATCATACCTTTGATTTCCATAATAAATTAATAATAAATGTTTTAAGAATTTTTACTGGTTTTGAAACTTAGAATTTGAGTAGCTGACCTTAAAGATGGTTCCTTAGCATTTAGCAACATAATTATCATTATTTTTTATCCGTCTCTTGGACTAACACTCGAGAAATAGCGCACAAGTAACGGATATTTATTGAATGATAAAGCTGATTAATAGACATGCATTATATATTAATTCAGCCAAATTATACCATGATAATGGAAGAAAAAAAAATGATCAGCAAAACAGGATGAAAGCTATATCTCTAACACATATTGACTTGAGTAATGTATCCAAAAATAATATTACAATCCAAGTAATTGCTGAAATAATTTTCACATAATCCGATCCATGCAGAACACCATATGATAATATTAATAATGTTGTCAAATAAGACAAAGTTCAATCTAAACTGCCTTCATCACCTTTCGGCATTTTCATGGGAAAGCTAAATTAAATAATATCACTTGTGCGGGAATATTTTTCGTGGGAAATTGACGACACTGCTGTACATTAGTCGATACTAACATGTGGAATCCTTGTAAAACAGCAGTTGGTTGAGATATGTGCTTGATTACCTTATTAGGAAACAGAACAGACATGCATGCTAAAACAGAACAGGTTTTTATTATTTCTGTATACACATTAAGTATATCATATGTCTGAATCACAAGAGATCCCGATTTTAGGGTTAGTAAATGATCCTTTTAGTAAACCTTTGGCAATCCATTTATATGCTGCTTCAGTTAAGTGTACACCATCCCAAGTTATGAACTGGGATGGATCATTACAACTAATCAACCCCGGTTCACCACAGTGCTCCACCGGTGCATTGTGATAGTTTGCATTCGCAAGTGGACAGCAAGAATCTAGAATCGATTTTGTGAATCCTGATAGCATAGCACAAACAAACCACAACTTATGAGGAATAATAGAATCATATGTGATATGTGATTGTTCAAAGATGATATATCATTCAAGAAATTATGCAGAAAAAAGAAGAGTTAAGTACCAAATTGTGTTGGAGATTGATATAATTGCAGGGAAGCATGGTAATAATCTGCATAGATGATATTAACACCGGGATGAAGCTGTCGAAGCCGATTTAGTTCAGCAAGAAGTTGGTTGTTATAGTAGTCAGCAAAATTGTTATAGGACTTCAAACATCCAGCTTCATCATAATCCTCCACATCAGTACTGGAGTGATTTCTCAAATAGACAAAGCTGCATCCGAGAGCGAAGTTTCCGGGAACCACGAGAGTTTGAGCCCCCAAATCAATCAATTTCTGACAATCATAAAACTCACCAAGGTTCAGTTATATATGAATTATGATTCAAAATAATTCTTAAATGCTGGCTTCATAAGATACTCTCAGATTTTATTTAATTATCTTAAAGTGATGAAGTTGACTTCACGTCAAATTAATACCTGAGAGTTGTTAGATGAAAATTTAGTCAAATCAGTCAAATCATCTAACTGTTCTCAGGTATCAACTTCACGTGAAGTCGACTCCACCTGAGTTTTCGCCTTATCTTAAATGCTTGCTTCATAAGATATTCAAATGTATTAATGCTTCCAAAACTTACATTGATGGCCCAAGAGATTTTATTAATCACAAGTGGTACATATGTGGTGGCTTCTTCTATAGGCCTGCCTAGATAGAAAAGATAGTTGAAATCATTGCCACCAATCTCACCCACAAGAAACAAAGAGCTCCCAAAAACTTGTTTACACCCTGCAAAATTAGAGGACTATCCCATAAGTTTCAATTGGAGCATTATTACAGCTTATTGCTTCTTGCATGTGCCCAATTGAAAAGAACAACTGGAAGATTACCTGAAGAAGAGTTACAGATAGAAGGAAGCAAGTCCATGAACCAATCAAACTGGACCCCCAGAGAATAGTTGGTGGGAACAAGAACGTCATAGAGACCCTTCTCCGCAAAGAAGCTCATATCCAAAGCAGTGGCACCTCCAACTGCAAAGTTCACTCCCTCCAATGAGTTCCAATCTTTTATCTTCCCTTTCTTGATTCCCAGGTAAGGTTTTAGCAATGGAACCCCAATCTGCTCAGCTGCAAACACAAAGAAGAACATAAGAACAAGAGAGAGAGAAGGGACGACCGTTATGTTATTAGTTATTACCAAGGAAATCGATGATAAGACGGCCATCAGAAAATCTTCCGGTGGGAAAATGAAAGAAGGTGTCTCCATATGGAGGGTTCAAAACCAGATATGTGGAGGGTGATATGTCTTCAGTGTCATAGTATAAGTTTCCGGTGTCAGCAATGGAATCTCCGAAGCTGTATATTGCACTATAGCACCGGCTTGAAGCAGTAGAGGATAATACCGTGCGCGTATGAATAAGAGCTGCTACTGATAGAAACCAAACCCAAGAAGAAGAAGCAGCAGCCGCCTTAGCCATGCGCATTCTGCTATCTAATTCTGAAGGTAAAGTTCTTACATTATATTTCTATTTTCTTTATTCGGATTATTCTAAACTCAGGAAGCACCGAAGCACGTTGGTAGTTGGTACGACTAACACGATATATTCTAATAATTTATATGTCTACCACCAACTCCCGAGTCCGCCCCCTCCACACGCTAAACATAATGGAAATATATTTTCATTAAGAAAATGTTTCTTAATAATTTTAGTAGGATTAACCTGTTGACATTTTGATATTATTAGCTTAAACAGCAAAAGCGTTATTGGATGGAATAGTGAAGAGAGCAAAGCACACAAATGACACATGGGTTTGTAATACACTAATAAGTTTCAATCTTCCACTTGTGCACCCCATTTTCCAACCAACAAAAAACAAACAAGAGTCATTAACTCACTTCTTCCTCGTGAATTACCTACAGCTACAAGGCTACAACCCTCTATGCATGGATGCGGTGGTCAAAGGTAGTTGGTGGTGAGCGGTGACCAGATGTTTTCAGTGGCCAGCCGCACTACAGTCGCCTTTTCTTCTTTTTTTTGGACATCACAACAATGACTTTCGGTTAAACGCTATATTATTGAGGTAAGGAAAAGTTTAGGGGCAGCAATTTTATTGTATTCTGACCAGTCATTCGATGAAATCTCAAATCAATCTCACACCATCAAATCATCATTGATGGTTAATTGATGGCTACCAATCACAAATGTTGCTGCCCTAACATTGCTCATTGAGATAAATGCTATGGTATTTGAAAAGCGGTGTCTATTTATTAAAAAATGTTAAAAATTAATATTTAATTTAAAAGATATAAAAATAAATTATTTTTAAAAATTTAAAATTTATCACAAAAGATAAATTAAATAAAAATTAGATAACAATTGATAGACACCATAAAATTGGCATAGGGAAAGTATGAGGAGCCAATGAAATATTTATACAATGTGTACAATGGAGGTTTATGGAGTATTAGAGATATAATTATTAGTGTTACATTTTTCCATCAGCTGAAGCTTTTGGGATGAGTGGTATCATGACATGGTATTAAAGCGCTAGATATGAAAGGTCAAGAATTCGATCTTTGGTGAACCCAAAAATTAAACTAATTTTTCGAGAAGATGTTTATTATCCCTTGTACTCGGATGGTTATTCAAAATAGTATAGGGGATGTTCATTTCATAACGTAATAGCCATTGTACACATTGTACAAATAGTTCATTGGATCCCGCTAACGTAATAGCCATTGTACACATTGTACAAATAGTCCATTGTCTCCCTAGCGGGATTCATTGGCATATTATTAATTCGACTCGTTACCCCCATGAGGTCCAATTTTCATATACAGCTTATTTATATTTTTTATTTTTAAATTTATTTTATATTAATTTTAAAATATAAATATCAATAAAAAATATTTTATATTTAAATTTAAACAAAATATCAAAAAATCAAAATAAATAAGTATTTTAGTTCAAATTTTAAATAATTGACATTTTAACACATTTATAAATTCAAATTTTGTATTTTAATTTAAATAAATCACTTGTGTAGGGATATTTTTAGTGGCAAATTGACAACAGTACTGTACATTAGTTGATATCAACATGTGAAGGCTAATTTTTTTTTATATTGGGTTATTATTAGTGTTTCTCATTAATATTATGATGTTTTGGTGTAATGCAGTAATATAAGATAAAAAGAAATCGTGAGTAACGATTTCAAATAAGACAAAAAATTTAAAAAAGTTAACAGAAATCGTGAATTACGATTTTAAATAAGACAAAAAAGAATAAGAAATCGTTAATCACGATTTTAATTTTTTAATTTTAAAAAAATATGATTTATGAAATCGTGAGTAACGATTTATTTTGTTATACAAATCGTAAACAACGATTTGTATTGTGCATCACATTTGTGAAATTCACCCATTTTAATTTATACTAATGTGATACACCCTTTCATCTATCATATAAAAAATAATTAACTCACATGTGAACTCCTTTTAAAACCTCCACAGAAAGGAGTTGGTTGAGATATGTGCTTGATTACCTTACTAGGAAACAGAACAGTCATGCATGCTAAAACAGAACAGTATATCATGTGTGTGAGTCACATGAGATCCTAATTTTAGGGTTTGTAAATGATCCTTCTAGTAAAGCTATGGTAATTCATTTATATGCGGATTAATAGTTAAATTAGTTCCTAAAAGATAAAGTACTTTTTAAATTTGTTCTTAAAATTTTTTTTTAATCAAATTAGTCTTTTAAAGATTACGAATTAATCATATATGTTCTTTATCTTCTTTATTCACAATTTTTGTCAACGATTGATGATGTAAAATACTAACTGATAGCATACATGACATATAACATGTACCATTAGACGTTGACTAAATATATTTACGAAAATCTATCAAATTTAGTTACTAGATCATATTAGAAAAAGAATTTTTTTAATTGAAAAAAATGACTAAATTAATAAATTTTTACAAACATATTTGGTCAATATCTAATTAGACATATCAAGTATTATATATGTTATCAATTAACGTTTTATAATATCAATATTTTAAAAAAATTGTTAATAAAATGATTGGAGGACAAATATAATTAATTCACAATATTTAAAAGACCAATTTAATTAAAAAAATATTTTAAAAATAAATTTAAAAAATATCTTATTTTTCAAGAACTAATTTGACTATTAACCTATTTATACACTGCTTCAATTAAGTGTACACCATCCCAAGATATGTACTGGTTTCAACTAATAACAGGTAAGTAAATTTGTGTGCAATTCTTTTATTTTTTTAAGTTTTGCTGAACACTTTATTTTCCACCAAATTAATTATCATTTTATAAAATATAAATATTTCTTATATTTAATTTAGTAGAAGTGGACCATAATTCACCCCTTCTTTATGGCAACTATATAAATATGGCCAATTCTATGATACTTATAATTTGGTACTTAAATTTTGTCTAATTTTTTTTTTTAGTAAATTTTAAATTTTTAAAAATTATTTATTTTTATATAATTTGAATTAAATACTAATTTTTAACTCTTTTTAATAAATAAATATCATTTTAGGCACCATAACATTTACCTACAAATATTAGCTTGATTACTTATATATGTCGATAGACATGGACTTTTTTATCCGCATTATTAGCACGTGGCAAGTACAATTATAAAATGAATTATACTAGACAACTAATGATTTTTTTCAACAACATAAACAACAAATTTTAAAATTGGTCCAATTCAAATAAAATACACTACATTACACTTTAAATTACTCACCTAAATATTAATATTAGAATAACCATCCGTACACTTAGTAAAGTAAACATTCGATATATTTATTGTTCACATTGTTTAATATTTTTATTGTCTACCTATATTTTTTCTTATGAAATTCAAATACAATTAACAACTCTCGGCTATTAACAGGTTAATAGTTAAATTAGTCCTTAAAATATAAGACATTCTTTAAATTCATTTTCAAAAGATTTTTTCAATCAAATTTGTCGTTCAAAAATTGCGAATTAATCATATTTGTCCTTCAGTCACTTTATTAACAATTTTCTTTAAATATTGATGTTGTAAAACGTTAATTGATAACATATATAATACCTGATATATCTAATTAGATATTGACCAAATACATTTATAAAAATTCATTAATTTAGTCATTTTCTCCAATTACAAAAATTCTATTCCTAATATGATCTAGTAACAAAATTTGTTAGATTATCGTAAACATATTTAGTCAACGTCTAATTAAACATGTTATATATCATGTATATTATCAGTTAGCATTTTACATCATCAATGGTTGACGAAAATTATGAGTGAAGAAAAAGAAGGCTAGATATGATTAATTCGTAATTTTTAAAGGACTAATTTAATTAAAAAATTCTTTCAGAGCGAATTTAAAAAATATTTTATTTTTCAGGGACTAATTTGACTATTAACCTACTATTCACGTAAATTAATAATTATCTACAAAATTAAATAATTTCATATATTTAACTAAATTAAAATATAATAATTTTTAAGTATCAATTTTCTATAAAAACAATTATAGGTGCGTTTTCATCGTTATTTACTGCGAGAAACTAATGGTTTTGTCAATTATTGACCCTTAGAAATCTATGCTCAATTATTCATCTTGAACTTGTATGAATCGAAATATCTCCATCCTTTTTATATTAAAATTTTTAAGAAAAAATTTTACATTCATGTAAAAATTACATAAATGATATCTAAGTACTTTTTATGTTACGTGTTTTTCTTCACTCATACACTCGTTTGTTTTACACGTATTTAACGTATAAACATAATTCTTATTTTACGTGATTAACCTTTCTCAATGTGAACCTTTCTCAACGTAAATATTTTCATATAACGTAAACTTTTTTTGCGTTCTTCTTCTTGTTTTTCTTCTTCTTCTTCTTCCTATTTTTCTTCTTCTTTTTCAACCTAATTAAATTCGTTATTCTCCTCTATTCGCATTTTTCTTCTTTGCATTATGGATCTGAATTGACTTTAACGCAATTAGTTTCATCGTTCATCTTCTTCTTTATTTTCTTCTTCGATCCGCACCTCTGAATTGAAACAATGAATGAATCAACTTTAAATCAGTTGAATGAGTGCGATTTGGATAATTCTTCTGAAACGCATCAATTTGATGAGGTTTGGATTATTGAATTTTGAATTGAATTCAATGGAATGAAATTACTAATTTTATTTGAAGTGAATTGAATAGACTAAGGTGATCTATATCTGAATTGAATTGAATTGAATTGATAATATGTAACTGTGAGTAACTGTGAGTGTGAGTCACTATGAGTAACTGTGAGTAAATGTGAGTAATTTTTAAATTCGGTAATTACTAAAGAATTGATTCACCATGTGCATGTGTTCGGTTCGGTATGCAGAAAGGAGTCTAAAAAAAGTTAGACGAATATAGTGTTTAGAGTTTATGATTCAGAGTTCAGGGTTCAGAGTTTAGGGTTTAGGGTTTAAGAGTTTAGGGGTTTAGGATTTAGGGTTTAGGGTTAGGGTTTTAGGGATTTAGGATTTATGGTTTCAGGGTTCAGTATTCAGGGTTCTGGGTTTAGTGTTTAGGGTTTAGGGTTTAGTGATTCAGGTTCAGGATTTAGAGTTTAAGGTTTAGGGTCCAGGGGGGTTCAGTGTGTTTCAAATTTTCGGTTTGTTCAGTGTATTAATTTCGATTCACCATGTTCAGAGTTCAGAGTTGAGGGTTTAGGGTTTAGGGTTTAGGGTTTAGGGTTTAGGGTTTAGGGTTAGGGGTTTAAGGTTTAGGAGTTTAGAGTTCAGTGTTTAGGATTCAGTGTTTAGGGTTTTAGGGGTTTAGGGGTTCAGGGTTCAGGATTTAGGGTTTAAGGTTTAGGGTTTAGGGTTCAGAATTTTAGGATTTTAGGGTTTAGGGTTTATGATTTTTGGGGTTTAGGGTTTATGGGTTCAGGGTTCAATGTTCAAGGTTCTGGTTTTAGTGTTTAGGGTTTAAGGTTTAGGGTTCAGGGGTTCAGTGTGTTTCCAACTTTCGATTCGCCCAGTGTAATAATTTCGACTCACTGTGTTTTTTTAGAGTTCGTAATGTATTGATAAATACAGTGATTGCAATCACTGAGAACCTAGAATAAAACAGCAATTAGACAGTTCTAACAGATATATAAATTAACATCTCAGATAAATAATCCATCTTAAATCAAATATAAATATTAACATTAACATTTAGATTAATATTCACATATATACATTTGAAGTAAGCATTTTTTGCTTTTTAAACAAGTTAAACAAAATATTGTTAATTACAAACAGCCAATCATAGTATATGCTATTTATTATCTAAATTCCCATATGTGAATTTACAATAAAGGATGGAGAGGGCAGTGAATTTACTATCATAGTATATTTTTCTTTGATGATTAAATGTTTATTATGACGTTTTATTCAGCACAACACATGAATGATGTTCGGTTCAGTGGAGTTGGCCATTTTGGTTCATTTCTGTTCTGCACAATTTAAAACTCTTCCTCCTCACCTTCTATTGCTTTTTCACACGGGAGAGAAAGAGGAAAATACACACAAAAAGAAAAAAAATACAGCAGCAATAACAACAAAAGAATGAAGATAAGGAGAAAACACGTGAAGAAAAAGAAACTCGAAAAAGAAGGAGGAGAATGAGGAAGATGAGGAGGGTGAATCTCTGTTGCTGTTTTCTTTCATTTCTAGTTGTCTTTGCTAAATCTTCTCGCAATTCTTCTCCAGTAGTGGTTTTCACAGAGAACGTGACTGAAGTTTGAGTGATTTTGAGAGAGATTCGAAGAGAAGAAGCAGTTTCATGTTGAGAAAGAAGTAACGTTTTTTCATAATGAGCGCAAAGTAACGAAGGGTTTTTGAATGCGTGTTTTCACTCGTCATTAATGCGCGTGACTCTATTTTAACTTGGGCGAACTTGGTTACATGGTTATATGGATGTGTAGTGCGCCCGATATTTTTATTATTTTATTTCAATTGTTAATATTAATGAGTAGCACACTTTCTTAAAAAATAAATAAATACGCATATATCTTTTGTACAAGTACACAATGATATGTCCAAAAATTTAGGCAATTAAAATAAAAATGATAGATAAATATAATAAATAATTTTATTTAATTAGTGAATGATTCAAAGTTAACTTTTAAGTTGTTTAATAAACTTATTAATTCTTGCACTTCTTTTTGGAAGCTTTAGCCATTACAGAAAAATTAAGGAAGTCCAAGGTCGGCCATGATAAGGACGTAAACAACAATTATCTGAAATAATTTAAAATTCTTACTTTGCTAAGACCTCTTAGCATTTGATTGGAGCCTTAGGGTGATGCTTATCAACACACCAACCACGTACTCAATTTTATTACATTTATATTACAAACAATATATTATTGTTCTCAATTCTTACGCAGTAGTAATTAATATAACACTACAGGACAATGGCTGATCTCAAGGTATGGTAGAGTTTAATATTAAAACCTCTAAATTAAACATCGGAGCTAATATGGTGGAAATCAGGTGTACACAATTTTACGTGAAATTAAAATTTGAGAATTGTTAGATAAAAATTTAGTCAAATCAATTAAATTATTTACTGGCTCTCAAGTATCAACTTCACGTGAAGTGAATTTCATTGATATCTAACCATTTTCCGCAAAGTGGTGACGAAGGGTATAACTTGTACAAATCTTTCCATTTTCCAATTCGATTCGATCCATTCGTTCGTAGAGCTATTTACTCGATCGCAGACATTTCGGGAACACCTCTAACAGAGGGACAAATAGTCAATTTTGAAAGAACTTATTGTAAACCTCTTTCAGATATGAATCTACCTGATTCAGAAGGGAAGAACTTGCATCAGTATCTCAATTTGAATTCAAACGTGGGTTTGATTCACACTCCATGTTCTGAGAAATATTTACCATCCGAAAAGAGGAAAAAACGGAGTCCTTGTCTAAAAAAATGCCTTGAGAAAGGGCAGATGTATAGAACCTTTCAACGAGATAGTACTCTTTTAACTCTCTCCAAATGGAATCTATTCCAAACATATATACCATGGTTCCTTACTTCGACAGGGTACAAATATCTAAATTTAATATTTTTAGATACTTTTTCAGACCTATTGCCGATACTAAGTAGCAGCCAAAAATTTGTATCCATTTTTCATGATATTATGCATGGATCAGATATATCATGGCGAATTCTTCAGATTCCATTGTGGAAGACACAATGGAATCTGATAAGTGAGATTTCGAGTAAGTGTTTACATAATCTTCTTCTGTCCGAAGAAATTTTTCATCAAAATAATGAGTCACCATTGATATCGACACATCTGAGATCGCTAAATGTTCGGGAGTTCCTCTATTCAATCCTTTTCCTTCTTCTTGTTGCTGGATATCTCGTTCGTACACATCTTCTCTTTGTTTCTCGAGCCTACAGAGAGTTACAGACAGAGTTCGAAAAGGTCAAATCTTTGATGATTCCATCATACATGATTGAGTTGCGAAAACTTCTGGATAGGTATCCTACATCTGAACTGAATTCTTTCTGGTTAAAGAATCTCTTTCTAGTTGCTCTGGAACAATTAGGAGATTTTCTAGAAGAAATACGGGGTTTTGCTTCTGGCGGCAACATGCTAGGGGGTGGTGGTCCCGCTTATGGGGTCAAATCAATACGTTCTAAGAAGAAATATTGGAATCTCTTCGATCTCATAAGTATCATACCAATTTATATCAATCAAACGAACCGAGTATACCTATAGAAAAGTTTATATGTAAGAAAATGGACTCGATTCTGTTTTACGGAGTTACACAACTATCTATTGTGAAAAACTCATTTCTTATTTGTAAATGCTCAATACCCAAGTAGGCTTTCTTAAATTTATAGTGCTTTCTGGGTCATCTCAGACCTTGATATTTTTGCCCCCCTCAAAAAAAGATATCGGGACTTTTTAACATACATTTACATATTAAATTAAAGGATTTACTTGTTACTAATGGAATCTAACCCCTGTTCTTCTTTAGATCTACTTGTTTCACTCCGATAGTATCATAAATCGAGTCAATGCATAGGAAATGAATGCATTTCAATACTATTAAGTTAAGTGAAATCGATAAGACGGAATCCGTATTAGACCACTTCACTTATTTTAGTTTTAGTGGATCTTACGAAGCCCGGTCATCCAGGACATGATCAAGTCTGATCATAGAAAAGAATCTCTTCAAGTGAACCGGCCTATCCTCTGTAGGGGGGCTTGCGCGGTAGTTGGAACAAAGAGACACATTTTATTGCAAATTAAAATGTGGCAGATATGAAAAAGTCATCCATCTGCGCGATCCAATCAATAGTTCAAGTCACACACTCCCATAATCCGTTTTTTCTTCGGAGAATCCCCCTCAACTATCAACTATTCGTGTATGTCAAATAAAAAAATAAGACGCTAATTTTGTTAAGTCTTAAGTTGCAGGGAAATATCCAAATACATGTCTTATTTTTTTTAATAATCCATATTTGTAGCAATGAAATACTTTTGTTCCTCCCCAAAATAAAAAATGATTGATTAGAAATATCTAGGATCCATATTCTCTATAAAGGACCGGAGATGCCTTGCTTACGTATCATTGGAAAGTGCATTAACATAAATACAGCAGTAAGAAGAGGTAATACAAAAGTATGTAAACTATAAAAACGAGTCAAGGTAGATTGTCCTACACTAGCACTTCCCCTTAATAATTCCACGACAGACGATCCTATTCCGGGAATAGCTTCGGGTACTCCTGTTACAATTTTGACTGCCCAATAACCAATTTGGTCCCAAGGTAAGGAATAACCAGTTACACCAAAAGATGCGGTCAATACAGCCAAAACAACGCCCGTAACCCACGTCAATTCACGAGGTTTTTTAAAACCGCCGGTAAGATACACACGAAATACGTGCAGGATCATCATTAAAACCATCATACTTGCCGACCATCGATGAACAGATCGGATTAACCAACCAAAGTTAGCCTCAGTCATTATATATTGAACCGAAGCAAAAGCCTCAGTAACGGTCGGACGATAATAAAAGGTCATAGCAAACCCCGTTGCTACTTGGACTAAAAAGCAAGTAAGTGTAATTCCTCCTAAACAATAGAATATGTTGACATGAGGAGGGACATATTTACTAGTTATATCATCGGCAATCGCCTGAATCTCAAGACGTTCTTCGAACCAATCATAGACTTTATTGAGATAGGTAAACCAAAGGAACTCCCCCTCTGAGAACCGTATATGAGAATTTCATCTCGTACGGCTCAAACAGAAAAACCCAATACTGGTTGTAACGGAAACGGATATGTTAAATTTAAATAATAAAAAGTTTTAAACTTCTTAATTTAATCCTATTATTCCAAATCTTATTTGAAGATAATAAAAATATATAAATCCTTAAATTGATCTGTGCAGGGTTATAATGCCAAAATCTCAAGTCGGCGCACTCGTCTTTATCTTGATCTTTACAGGCCTCTTGAATATTCTATTTACTTCATTTTTTCTTTGATTTTTTTGTAGAATGCGACTTTTTTAGTGCCGTCTTCTTTATTATTAGTATTGATAAGAATTCTCTTGTTAAGACCCTATGAACAATTAAACAAAACCTCAGATTCATACCAGAACCACAATGATTCAAAAAAACCTTTAATGTCCAAAAATTCCCTGAGTAAGAACTGCTGGATTATCACTTATTCAAGAAAAAGATAGGATAGAATGAAAAAAGAAATCAAAAGACATTTTTTTGCTTTGATAAAAAAAAGACAAACAGTGGCAATTTTATTTGAAAGAATCAAAATTTTTTTATTTATTCTAACTTACGTATCTTCTAATAAAAATTTATTAAAGTCCGGTTGCGAGGTCGAAATATTAAGTATGAATCATAGTTCTAATACTTTTTAAAATCTATTTTATATATTCCGTGCTCCAGATACTAGAAAATAATATCTGACGGGGTAAAACCATCTCTATCAAGATGACAGATCCTTTATTTTTGTTCTGTATTTGCAATAAGATCAATTAGAACAAGTCACACACTCATATTCCGGAAATAAAGAAAGAACGAAATTCCACGGTCAAACTACCAAATTCAAAATGAACTGGCCTAGAAATAAAAAACCAAAATGGGTAAATTTACCCCTTTTATTTATTTAAAAAAATATATAAATAAAAAAGATAGTTAGTCGGTTCTTATGAATCTAATTCATAGAAATTCCGTCCAGTAAAATGGACGAATTATAAATTTCTAAAATAATAGATAGAAATATAGCAAATAAAGCCATTGCAACACCCATTAAAGGAGTAGTTCCCCACCCCGGAGCTACTTTACCATATTCTGAATTCAACGGTTTCAATAAAGCCCCTACAGTAGTTCGTCTTGGACCAGATCTAGAACTACTCTCAACGGTTTGTGTAGCCATAAATCCTATTTTTTATTCATTGAGATCTGTTGACTTTGTATACCATTTCACTGTAAATATAGGATTTTATCCTATAGATTCATTGTGGTCTTGAAATTTGAGAAAAATGGAAACAGCAACCCTAGTTGCTATCTCTATATCTGGTTTACTTGTAAGTTTTACTGGGTATGCTTTATATACTGCTTTTGGGCAACCCTCTCAACAACTAAGAGATCCATTCGAAGAACACGGAGACTAGTTGAAGTAATGAGCTCCCAATATACCAATATTGGGGCTCATTACTTCAATCGAGATAATGAAAAATCATTTCGTCTTTTTAGTTGGAACTTTAGGGGGTTCTCTAAAAAAGATAGCAAAAAAATTATTCCTAAAGTCGAGACTAAGAGGAATGTATAAACCAATGCTTCCATAGATTTCATCCTGGTTTACAATTATAGCTTTCATACCTGTTTATTAGATTAGAGTAAAAAAATACAATCATTCAAATCAAGATTAATCAAATTCCCTATGATTTAATTTAAATCACCCCAAACAAAAGTATAGTCAAAAAGAAACAACAAAAAAAAATAACGTTCTATCCGAATCAGACTATTTGCCTTCTTGTAGTCGGATCGCCCAGTTTTTGGAATGCTCCAAATTCTACTTGAGCATCCAAATCGGGGTCGATGCCAGCAAAAACATCTCGGAACAAAGTTCTAGCACCATGCCAAATGTGCCCGAAAAAGAAGAGAAGAGCAAACGAAGCATGTCCAAAAGTAAACCAACCCCTTGGACTGCTACGAAAAACACCATCTGATTTCAAAGTGGCACGATCTAATTCAAAAATTTCACCCAATTGAGCACGTCTAGCATATTTTTTCACAGTAGCGGGATCACTATAACTGACTCCGTTGAGTTCGCCACCATAGAACTCAACAGTTACACCTACTTGTTCAACACTATACTTCGATTCTGCTCTTCGAAAAGGAACATCGGCTCTAACAATTCCGTCTCCG